>NW_004567108.1:44111572-44143066 GCF_000260355.1 Condylura cristata
TGTACCACATCTTTTTAATCCAGTCATCTACTTTTGGGCATTTGGGCTGTTTCCATGTCTTTCCAATTGGAAATGAAGCAGCAGTAAACATGGGGGTGCAGCTATCTTTTTGAATCACTGTTTTTGTGTCTTTTGGGTAGATACCTAGGAAGTGGGATTGCTGAGTCATATGGAAGCTCCATGTAGTTTGAGGAACCTCCAAACATTTTGGGGCTTTCATTTTTTAACAGTGCCCAGACCCTTGCTGCCTATAATATCATCATTCTGTTCATTTGCATGTGTGTGGTCAAAGGAACAAATCTTTGTTGCCTTTTTGTTTTTTAAAGATATATGCATACAAGAACTAAGGTACAGGCTGTAGGTGTGGAGCATGAAAGGATTCACTGGAGACTGAGTGAGGAACAGAACAGGCAGATTGACAGAAATGCTATACTGAGGGGAGGAGTGGGTAAGACAGGAGAGGTCTGCTGCACCATGTGGGTCAGCTCCCTGGCTAGATATTGAACTTCTACCACCAGGGAGGCTCACTATTCTCCTTTTGTTTGTTGGGTGACTTACGTAATGATGGTCATTTCTGCCAAAAGAACACCCTTTACCTCTTTGGGAGGCATGACTTGGGAATTAGATCATATTTTTGGCAGAAGGGAAAACCTCCAAACTGACCATGCATCTAATTTTTCAGTGAAAAGTGGTTCAATGGTGCAAGTGGGTTAAGCACAAGCACTACGAAGTTTCCTGCAGGCACTGTAGCACAAGTTCAATCTCAGGCCAGGGAGCTGATCCACATGGTGCAGCAGACCTCTCCTGTCTTGCCCACTGCTCCCCTCAGCAGTATATTTTAGTCCATCTGTCTGTTCTGCTCCCCACTCTGCTTCTGGTGAATCCTCTCACTCTCCTGCACTTCTGGCCTGTACCTCAGTTCTTGTATGCATAAATATGTATTTTTAAAAAATGGGATGGTGGGCCCCTTTCATACTTGTGAAGGATTTATGCCATTTATTAAGCTGGAAAATGTAAAAGCAATTTGAGACCCAAGGGTAGGTGAAAGCTTTAATTAAAAAACTTTTAGTTAATAATTTGGGGGGAGTCTAGAACCTAAGAATTTAAAAATCTTTATAGATATTTTTAAAATACAGCCAGTTCATGATTGTTCTGAAAGTTTAAATATTTGACTTTTTTTAGTTCCATAATTTCAACATGTGGAACACATATTTATAAACAGTAAGAAAATTATAATCTCCAATTTTCACTTCTGTATTCTATAGGTCAAGCGCAGTGCAACAGCTATTGGAAAAAAATTACAGAATCCACTGTTCAGTCCATAATACTGTAAGCAAAAAGTTACTATATTTCAAATGGTAGTTTTTGTTTTAATATGTCCCTGTATTTTATTCTTTTCGTTACAAGATCTTAATTTTGTTTCATTCAGTCTTTAAAAAAGTATTATGTATAGCAAACAGTATGCTTTGACTAGTACAACTTCAGTATTGATGGGTTATTGTTATTACCTGCATATATATATATATTCTGTAGAACAGGTTATAACCAACCTTACTCCACTCTATCCTCTTATTTAAAGATAGATTTTTAATTATTCATACAGAAACTGGGGTGTAGGCCAGAGAGGATTTACCAAAAAAAGGGTGGGGAGCAGAACAGGCAGATCTAAATAGACTGCTAAGGGGAGCAGAAGGCAAGAAAGAAGGGTCTGCTGCATCATGGTTTTTAGCTCCCTGTTAGGGACTGTACTCAGGCTGATAAACTGATAGTGCTGAGACCTAACCTATATGCCACCAAGTAGGCTACCTCTTTAGCTGGTTTTTAGCCATAGAAATTCAGCTGTAGTTGCTTGGCTTAAAATGTGTACCATTTGCTTTCTTTCAAATTTTGACCATTTGTTTGTTGACATCTTAATCACTTTTAGCACCCAGAAAATGAAATATTTCCATATACACTGATTGTGTGTACTTCGTAACTTTTTAGTACTTTCAAATTACAGAACACAGGTATTTTCCTTTGCATTTTTTGACCCAGACCTTACATAGATTAATGTGTTATACACTGCTATCTACATTTTCTATTTCATACTATTTGCCTAAGTAGTTAAGAGGTTAACCTGGATAGAGAAAAATATTTGGATGGAAGATGTGAAGTAATATTCTCAAGGGTTAGAAAGGTTATCTAAGAAAAATTGGTAAAAAGGTTTTGTGCCAACAAACTGAATTACTTTTAAAGTATTTAGTTCACAGGGTTAACCATTATGTCCTCAGACTGAAACAACACTATGTCAGAATTTTTAAAGAGCAGTGTATGTGTCTAATTTATATCTGGTTATTTGGTGTGTTTTAAAGATCAGGTGCTTAATTAGAGATCAGTTCTTACCTGCACTAACAGGCTTTCAAACTGTCATGAGCAGAGAAAAGGTGTTTCATGACTTACTAAACTAAAAAAAAAAATGAGAGTCAAGGTGACTTCATTAAAGATACGTTGTCATTTATTCTGAATCTTATTGATAGGTAATACCAGAAGATTTCAGCATAGCAGATAAAATACAGCAAATCCTAACCAGCACAGGATTTAGTGACAAGCGAGCCCGTTCCATGGACATAGATGACTTTATCAGGTAATTACATGTTTCTTAAGTGCTTACATTTCTTTATTGTGACACCTCCAGATTAGATTTAAAGGCTTTTAAGCGGTTTTAGAAGCTACCTGGGAGATATTGCATAGCACTTCCATGACAGAATAGTATTTGGTGTAGAAGATGTAGACTAGTTAGCTGCAGCAGTAACATTTTCTTTTGAGAACAGTCTGAGCCTGGAGATAACCTCTGTGTCAGTGTGTTGTCGTGTGCGCCTTCCCTCCAGCCCCCATTCATAGTTTTAAGTTTGTATCTTCAAATAAGCCTATTAAAATATATGAACACCTTTACATACATACATACATATTTTGGTCTTTTTGATTTTTTGGAAATTGCTAATGGGCTTTAAGTACAAAATACCTGGTTATTTCTAACTGATCTAATAATGATGTAATTGTTTTATAAGCTGAGGGAAGTGCTCCATGCCTAAAGTAAAAAAGAAGGATGTCAATTATTAGCTTTCTTCCATTTAAGTCAGTCATTCTTAAGAAAACAGAGTAAGGCTTCTATCACCCAGGTTGTTATTATTGACTTATTTTTAATCACTAATACTTTGATTTCCTTACACTAACACTGCACACAAGTTTCTGCCTATTTCGCCAGTTTATTTTTAAAGCATCTGTATTCTAGAGATTGAATAAAAAATGAAGGTAGATTGAAGTCACTGATTTGACTTTTCTAAATGAAGTAATTCTTTGTAAGACAAATAGGCTTTTCACTTTATTGACAGGTTAGTAGTACTTCGGAGTCTTTATTAGACATTACTCCTAGGAGTTGAAGATTATTTATAAAGTACTTTTCATTTTGTAGACATATTAACCTATCTTGACCTCTTCCTCTGGGCCTTTCTGCAAATCTCAGGTTGAAATAGAAATATGTCATCACTTTTCTTGATTCTCACCAGATATTTTCAAGGATTATTACATGTGGTTTGCTAACTAGGATTTTGATAAGTACATAGGTATCAAGAGGAAGCAAGCTGACAATTTTTCAGTTGAACCTCAATAGTGTGACCTCAAAGAGGTAGATGAGATATGTGAGATTAGCTATTCACTTCTTTTCTACCTAATTCCAAGTGGAACAAGTGCTAATGAATTTAGGCCGAAGATAGTGGTGGTTTAAGGTATTTTTAATCAAATTATCAAAACTCAAGACAAAACTACGACAAAAAAAGGCACCAAAGTCATGTACTTACAGATATAGTTAAAGACTAATTTCCTTTAATGGCTACTTACTGTTGGGACAGACGGAACTCACAGGTATGATGTGTTCATGTTTTAGAACTCATGGTATAGTAACTGTATGTAATTATATGTAACAAATAAATATGCCATTTTTTCCACCTTTAGATTGCTACATGGATTCAATGCAGAAGGTATCCATTTTTCTTAGGTATCTGGGAAACAATTTCTCAAACTCAAGAAATGAAGTTGGAATTACATATTTTCAATGATTTGAGAAGGTGTACCATGTATTTGCTCCTCTAGGATATTGTGTACTTGGACTGTTTTAAGACTACTGTTGTTACCACTTATTACCCTGAATTACTACAGTACCAAAGTTTTTTTTTTTTTTTTAAACTTTGGTCTCTTTTTATAATGTTTAACACAGCTTAGGGTTCAATCTATACACTGATAATCTTCAAGAGCCGCAAACACGCACAACTACTTGACACGTCAACTTACCATTTTTAAGTTTACTGTATAAAGATGTTACTCTTCTACTTTCTTTGTTATATATAGATATATAACTATAATCTCTTAGGTCTTCAGCTCTTTAGACCTTTGTCCCTCAAGTAGTAAAAAAATTAAGATATGCTAAACAGTTACATATTTCCCATACCATTTCTTATTATTCATGTGCACAGTAAAATGTTTCTTAAAATGTTTTCATTTTGCTTCTGTCATTATTTATCTAGTCTATACAACTTCTACCACTGCCTAGTTATCTTGTTGCATCATAGACTACATTAGAATGCTCAGTAAGCCTGAGTTTTCTACTACCAGCATCTGCTTACCAAGCAAATTACTTCTAGACATGAGTCCTTACCTGTAAGATGAGGCTGCTTAACTAAAATGAAATAAACTTAAGACTGCATTATTTTTCCTCGGGGAAATAGTCCTAAGTTTAACAAAACTTCACAGACTTCTGTAAATCAAATTAATTTTAAAGTTAAGATCAAATCTCTGCCCTTCAATTTCAAAGTCAAAAGAATCCCAACTAGCCATTTTCTCAAAATAAGCTCTCAATATTATTCATGATTATGGATAATAAAATTTTCAGTACTTCCCCATATTCCTAGTATTTACTTTTAAGCTATTTAAAAATATCAGGTTGAAAATTTCAAGAGATGTCATAAATAAATATTAGCTACTATATTTAAATCATAATACTGAGTGCTAACACTTTAATAAAAAATTATAGTAGCTATTTATATAAGGAAATTAGTAAGTCTTCACCAATATTTATTTTTATTTATATCAACAGGATTGTTTCCAAATTATTTTTAAAAAGGTACAATGAATAAATCTAGGTTTGCTTAAGATTTGTTTTCAAAATGATATTAAAACATTGTTATGTAAATGAAATAATTCATGTTCTTAGTTACTTAGTAGGGATATCAGCTTACAAGTCTCAAAAAGTAAAGAAGGCTCAATCAGATCTAAAAAAATTCTTTAAGTAATAGCCGTGTCTAATCACTTGTTACAGGAATATTAAATATACTTATAAGATTATTTTGCAAAGTTCACTTATACCATTCTCTAGCCTTATAGGGCAATTTGAATTTAAGATTTAATTCATTTCCCCCTCTGTCCTTATGAACTTGCTGAGTTTTACTCTCTTTTCTGGCCTTCAATTTTCCCTATCTGTAAAACTGAAGGACTCAATTATACTACTAAAATCTTTTTGATACTAATTTTTTATCTTCCTTTACTAATGGTCAGAATGAAGCCATTATAGTTAAGGCAATGTGCATGGATGTAAAGAGACCTTCCAGAAGCATTATACATCTAACTTAAATAATAATTTGTGCTTTAAAATGAACTAGTTCACAGTTCTTTATTGCCCTTGAAAGATTGGTTAGTCCCAAAAACTACCTTTTACAACAGCCTCTGCAGGATCAATAGTAACAGTTCTCCATTATTCCTCTTCTCTTTGAAATAAACACAAACAGAAAATATAGCTGTAAGAAAACCTGAGTCCCTTCCAAAACAAAGGTGATTGTATTGAAGTAAATTATCTCTAAAAGTTGCTCCATAGATTACATTTATTAATAAACATTGTTCTACATCTGTTTTATATTTCAAGTTTACAAAGGGGCTTTTCACCATGATGTTAGGATTTCCTACAGCTATCCTCTGAGTTCTATGAACAGTGAAATCGGGAGTCTGGCTCATGATTCTCTATTCATAGCTTCCCTTTGGCTCATGTGAATGAACTAAGCAGTTCCCTAGAGTAAATCAAAACAAGGTATCCTTGGGAGACTTTTTGTGGTTTAATCTGCTCCTAGATTCTATTGTGGGAACTGAGGGAAAACTCCTAGAGATATATATAAATCTTTTAAGAAAATATTTACAGGAAAAGCGGTCACTTCCTTGGAGTAGTTAACTGTAAAAATAAGTGCCACCATTTATAAAGTAGGATACCCTACAACAACTTATTGGTGAAACATCACACACTAGGTAATAGAGCTTGGGTCAGAGCTGCCTCTTAAGGCAAAATCATCTTTTTTAGCTTCATTCTTTTTCAGGGGAATTAGGTACTGTCTATACTTGTCTTAAACTAACAGTTCTATAATGGACTACTTTCAATGTACATGTAATCATTCATGCATCAGGAGCCAATTTTCCTTTAACAGTACATTTAAGAAGGTACATGTTCTGGTGCAAATGGACACCCCAACTTAAATAATGGTATTGGTAAGGATCAAATTGTACTATTAATCTTGTTAATACCACACTGGAACACACACTGCATATATATAAATCTATATATCTAAACAGATATATAGATATGTATTATCCTAAGATAAAACTCTTCTCAGAATTTCATTACTTTTTATTATACACCAACTAGTTTATATTTTAGTTCTTTACAAAGAAAATGCTAAGAAAATTATAACCATGTAATATGGTTTTAAAATCATAATTCCAGATTTCTTTACATATAAGATGGAATGGTCCAGCAGCTATGTCCACTGTCACAGACTTTAGTTCCATTCAATGATATGGCACATCCTGCAAAATTAACTAGTCACACACAAAAAATGTCTCAAATACAGTAAAAATGTACACACAGTAAAGGTAATTTACAATAACAAAAAGGAATGTGATTTATCTTGGCTGTGCTTCAGAAATTTAGGGTCAATAGCCTTCGTCAAGGCACAAAGCAGGAAGGAGAGCACAGCTGTCTCTAGAAGTGGGCAAGGTATGTACAATCACTGATGAGGTATGCATGCACGCAAAGGATTTAAAACTGCTCAGTCTTGCTACAAAAACTGAACCAAGTAAGTAGGAAATGCTGTGGCTTCCCCCCTACTGTTGACTTCTGGATCAGGTCCACACTCTTACTTCATCATATAGAAAATAAAATTGGCAAGGATCTCCAAAAGTAAATCACTATTTGGGTAAATGAAACATAATGCTTCACTATTCCCAAATCTTGGTTTTGCCTCCTGGATTAGAAGCATTTTTGTAGACAGAGTGTTTCACAAAATTGAAATATCATTCAGGTGAAGGGACAAAGACATTTTCCACAGACACTTTAAAATTTCAAACGTTCAAATGGCCCTTACAACTGACTCATTTTATGTTACAATAGTGGGGGTTTTGGGGATCCTTTAGCAGCAAATGCTAACTTAAAGGGCACGGGGTCTCTTCGGATTGATTTGCTTGCTGGCCTGTTCTTCTTCTTGTAGAGCTGCGCGGAAAGATTTCACTTTATCTTGAGGGGGAAAAAAAAGAACAAGGGAATAAGTATTATATTGCTTTAAATATAGTATACAACTTTGTGGGGCTTATCAAAACAATTTAAAACAATCAGGACTTTTCCTTTTGTTGTTTGTTGTCTAGGAAATCAGAACTAAATACAATGTTCAACTATGGTAATCATTAGAGATTCCTGGAAATAACTTTTTTTTTTAATATCAACAAATTTCTATTGTTGGCACATTTCAGTGATCAATTTAAATTCTTTTTTAGGCTATTTACATGTAAAGTATATACAATTGTGTACAAAAGATATAATACTGTGAATATTATTAAACTGTAAAACATTTCTTCTCTCAGTATTAGGAAATTTCTACTCAAAGTTCCCACTTTTTAACCTGTGGAATTTTTAAAGATATTTGAATGTTAAAAAATAAATTTTTTTTTTTAATGTGAAGTGAGACTAGGAAGGTAGGTTTATAGGATAATAAATTTTTTGGTCTTAAAACTGTCTTACCATTTAGCATGTACTAAAGCAAAGTTACGTAAGATATATATATAAGTAAGATGACAGAAGTAATAGCTGTAAAGATGAGAAATCTTTCCGTGACAGTATTTCTCAATGTGGGTGATTTCTGTCTCCAATGAGGCATTTGGTAATGTCTACAGATTACCACAACTAGAGTGGCACTCTTGTCATCTGGTCAAGAGACTAAGAATGCTTGTAAGTATTATATAATGCACAGGTTGTCACTGCCTAAGAAGGAATTACGCAGTTCAATATTGCATAGGTTATGACCTTCAGAAGAAACATACAAAAGCAACCTCCATGTTTTTCCCCTCTTCAAGAGCATAAAATGTCTTTAAAAAGTTGACTTCCCTGAAATTCAGGAAGGAATTTAAGAGTATCTGATGCTAACAAAAAATATTATGTTTCATAAAGAAAACTTACAATGCATTATGACTTATCTTCTGAATAAAATATATAATGAAAAGCTGCTTGTGAATTATGGCAGATTATAAAAATGATCAAGACACTTTAAATGAAGGCTTGAAAATGGTAAGCATGAAAAACAAGTAAATTAAAAAACCCACACCTGCACAAACAATTCTAATTGGGAAAACTGTCACTATAGGGTATGATTTTATATAACCCAACCTCACAAAAGAGCAAGTTTAAAGAATTTAAGCTGCTTTCTTGGGTGCCTAAACCTAGCATTTTTAATCTGGTTTCATGCTGCATCACAGGTGCAAACACATTCAGATGTCCACTTACATATAAACACTTAATTTTCCAATGCTTAGGAAATTAGCACATAACAATAAATGCTTATCTAAAACTATACAGAGAACAAGAAAAAGTCATGAAGATGTGATATGTGGGTGGATTACAGGTCCCTTCATAAGCAAAGTAGAAATTTGAAATTGAAACTGAAATTTCCTCCATGATTTTTAAAAACAATTGTTCAAAAGAAAAGACACAAGATAAACAGATAATGTAGACAGGAGGCTATGAAGGTGATGTATGAAGGTGATGAATAGACTAGAGTTCTGAGAAGTATCAGTCTAACAGTAAAATTCTGATATGGGAATATAATCTGTTAATTACATATTTCCTTAATTTGATCATAAAATGTCTGTCATCTTCTCAAAGACTTAAAAACAGATTATAGTACATGTATAATAATGCCCCAAGTTTCTTTTCTGAAAGAAATAATGGTTTGTCTTTATACCCATGAAAAGATGTTAAGATGTTAACTTTTTACTTCCTATGTCTCCTTGCAATATGAGATCTTCCCATTAAGCACAACATACAAATATTAAGCTGATTTTAAACACTAATATAAAAACAGTATTACCCCGCAGCTCAGTTAAAATGTCTATTTTTTGCTCAAGAATAGCTTCAAGTTGTGTGGCATATGAATCTACATCATAGTCTACTTCTTCAGTCATCTCTAGGAGAGCCTTTTCATCTTCTAACCATCGAATAGATTCCTAGAACAACAAGAATTTAGTAATCCAATAAGCCGCCTTGTAAGACAGCGATTTATAAATTTTATGTACACCAAATATAGTCAAACATACCCAAGATAACAATATCTATAATGCTAATAGCCATCTAAAATTTAAAAAAAAAAAATGTATAGCATAAACTAAGAAAACACAATTTATGACGAGTCAAACCAAGGCGCTTCATTTTTTTTTTTACTGTATCTTATTTAGGGTTTGAAGGAGGGAATGAATCGAAAACAAGTATCAATCAACAGAGTAAATATCAAATCCTTAACCACTATCCCCAGAAATGGGAAAAGAACAGTAAAGCAGAGCAATCTGACATGGCCTATGGTAACCCAATATTTGTAATCTCTGGAATTAACCTATCCATCATTTATTAGAATTAGGGCAAAAAGTAATAATAAATAGTAGCTCTTCAAAAGTATTATGACTATAAGGGACCAATGTACAGCCAATTTTAGGAGAGTCAAATAAATTAACAAAATAATAGTTCCTTACCACTCTTAAAAGCGTCAAGGAAACCTTTCATTCTTAATTTATGAGTCTTTTCCCAATGGTTTTTTTAAATCATATGGATTATTGACAAGTTTAAGAGTTTAACTCCAAATTAAAAGGGTTTTTGGATATAAAACTGGGCACATTCTCACTCTTAGGTTAAATAAAATTTCAATTTTCAAATATTAATATATTTAATGACTAACAAGCAGATTATCACCACGCAGAATTGATTGGTTAACAAAGTATAAATATCTACTAGAAAATTAAATATGTATTAATTAAAACACATAAATACCAGTATTTTCATTTCTTTCTGCTATACACTTTTCAAAACACAAAATCCAATTTTAAAGAGAAATGGAATTATGAAAGGAACAGCTGATTCAAAGAAAACCCAGTTCTGTTTAATAAACAAAAATGGACCATGAAACTTCATCATCAAAGAGCAGCAAAATGGGAAATAATGGTTTCTGTGACAAGCTTGTTTCACAAGGGCACAGGCAACAATTATCTCAAATTACAACTGTCCTTGATTTAATCTATCACCTAGATCTCTAAAAAGATACCCATAAGGATCTAACTAAACAAATGTAACTCAATTCTGAAATAAAGTGATGTGTTGCCTTATTATTTTTAGTCCTTTATCCACGTGCTTGAATACATTAGAATTAGGTGTGTTAATATTTGTTTACAATATTTCGACATTACAACAAACTACAGTATTACAACAAAGATTTCTTTTAACACCAAAGAAGGCATACTCATAAATAATTGAGGAGGATCAGAGTAAAAATGCTTTTACTAGATTCAACATACAAAGGTATGAATACCTATGTAATTAGCTACTGCTATTAGTGGAGAATATTTCCCCTTACTCAACTGCCACAGGCAGACACCATGCCCAACCCCGACTTCTAAATGTCTTCATTTTCTGTAAAAATAGATACTTTCTCAACAGCTCAGGCAGCCTCAGAGAGTATTAACTGCTATTTAAAAAAAAAAGCTGAATGTGAAGAAAGGGGTAATAAAGGGTAGAAGTTCAATACTCTCTTAAAATGGACAACTGATAAATGAGAGCATGGTAGAGGAGTAGGTCTTTTCACTGTTGGTGCAAAGAAAGGATGCTTGTAGCTATCATCCAGTCTACCCTAAATAAGTGATGTTCTCTTTTTTACACACATACACACAAAAGTATTTTTTAAAATTATGAAAAATTTTGCTAATTAAAGAGAAACTGATAAAAGCTCCTGTGTCTTTACCTGGAATACTGCCCTGTGATCTTCTACAACTTGTTCTTCCATTTCTACCATTTGTGAGACAGCTTCATGGAAAGTAAACAATTGTGGAGAAACCTCTTCTTCCTTAAAATAAGAAGTTTTTCTATGTCATTTACAACAATGTCACTTCAAGAGGCGACTTCAATGGTACATATCAGTAAGGAATATAGTTTTCACTAGTCCAGGATTTACTACTGACTTATCCTAAAATAGCAATCTCTTTTGGAATAGTAACATCAACAAGAATTTATACACATTTACTGATACTTAACATGGCTAATGCTAAACCATCTTAAGATAGTTCCTTGGGGGGTGGGAAAAAAAATCCATGCTCTCTCAAACATGGAAAAGGTTACAAGAACTCTTCATGTCATGCCTTAAGCCTGTAGCTTAGTTCTAGCTACTAACCAAACTATAAAGATCCTGCAGAGACTAAATAAATGCAAAAATGAAATGCGAGATCTACTAGAGGGAGTCCTAGCTTCTGTTGGTTTACCATATCTATTTCAGTAGAGTTTTGGCTTAAGGATTTTAAGAGCAATTATAAACTCCTTCAAAACTTTGGGGGAGCAGATAGATTAAGCCCTAGATCTCAATTTCAGTTATCTTCTGTGCTTCAAAGATTACAATTCTTACTTTAAGCCAGATTATGTCAACGTTGAGACATCTGGGGTGAGTAGAGGGTGGGCTGTCCTGTATAAATACAATTTCTAGCATCCCTATCCCTATCTACTAAATGTTAGTAACATCACACTAGTTGTGACAAGAAATCTCACCGTACAGTTTTCCCTAAGGGGTGCCAAATCACGCCTACAACTATTGTATTAAAAGCTGCTTTACTAAACCCGCGGGGATTACAAGTGAGGTGGGGGGGGGGGGGAATGTACAAAATGATGTAAAAATAAGGTGTTATAATCAAACAAACAAACAAATAAATAAGGCAAATTAAAGGGAAAAAAAGCTGCTTTACTAACAGTGGATTATGGATATGGAACATAGTACTATACTAAAAAATGACATGCCTATTTGTATATTTTGGACTCTCATAACTACAAAGTATAAAACTGATTTATGTTATATTGTTTCCAAGTAATATGCAGATAACAAGATCCTACTGATATCACATCTGGCTATGCATAAGAAATTTCATTTAAAAAAAAAAAGACTTACTTATTTATGCATACAGAACTGGGGTATAGGCCAGAGGTGCAGGGATGGTTAAGAGAATTAATCAGAGACAGAGTGAGGAGCAGAACCAGCAGACCTACAAAGTACACTGCTGAGGGCAGCAGCCAGTGGGAGAGACAGGAAAGGTCACCAGGCCATGTGGGCCACCTCACTGGCCAGGGACTGAATTCATGACGAAGCAGCTGCTTGATAGTGGTGTGCTTTAACCTGCTGCACCGCCAGGAACACCGTGGATAAGAAATTTCAATTTGCCTGGCTGCAGCACTTTCTACTTATATGACTTTAACCCAATAACCTGACCTTTTGTTTTACTATAGGATTACAACAAAAGATTCTAACAGTTAATAAGTAAAATGCTTAGCAAATGTAG
The DNA here is from genome assembly GCF_000260355.1 of Condylura cristata. Lineage (NCBI taxonomy): Eukaryota > Metazoa > Chordata > Mammalia > Eulipotyphla > Talpidae > Condylura > Condylura cristata. The sequence goes on from NW_004567108.1 coordinate 44,124,491, forward strand.
TAAAAAACAACGAAAATGGAACCATTTCTCAGTATGAGAAATTAACACAATAGGGTGCTTAGTGGGAAAAGAATGATAGAAAACTATATAGAATATACATTTTTAAAATGGAAGTTAAGACCTCCCTGGTGGTACAAAGGGTTAAAGTACAACACATGTTAGATCCCTGGCCAGGGAGGTGACCCACATGGCACAGCAGAACTCTCCTGTCTCACTGAGTGCTCCCCTCAGCAGTGTATTTCAGTCAATCTGCCTGTTTGTTCCCCACTCTGTTTATGATGAATCCTCTCACACTCCATACCAGTGGTCTATATCCCAATTTTTGTAGGCATAAATAAGTAAATCTTCAATAAAAAATAAAATGAATTTAAATAACTACAGAAAGGAATTATTAAAATAATGTAAAAATGTATATAACTTATGATTTTTTATTTATCCCTCTTTAACTTGTACAGGGCACAATATTTTATTATTTTTTTAGTAACTGAGGAAATAAAATTTTTATTATTTTTTAAAAAGATTTTTATTTATTTATGCATACAAAAACTGGGGCATAGGCCAGGGGTGTATGGAGGGGGGAGGGTGGATGAGAGGATTCACTAAAGACAGAGTGAAGAGCAACAAAACAGAGAGATCTACTGAAATATACTGCTGAAATATACAACAGGTGAGACAGGAGATATCTGCCTCACCATGTGGGTTAGCTCCCTGGCCAGGGATCAAACTTGTACTGCACTAGCTGGTGACAGCTTGATAGTGCTGAGACTTAACCCCCTGAACCACCAGGGAGGCCTGAAATAAAATTTTAAATTCTGAAGTACTCTAAACATTTCAAACTTACAGACTTACAAACTTAAGCAACCTAATAATTCTCATACTGATAAAAGGTTCCGTTTTAGTTGTTTGCTACATTTGCTAAACATTTTACTTATTATCTGTTAGAATCTTTACAACTTGATATGGTAAAATACTGTAATCGTATGATAAAACAAAAGGTCAAGTTATTAGATTAAGGTCATATAAGTGTAAGTGCCGCAGCCAACAAATTGAAATTTCTTATCCAGGGCTTTCCTGGTGGTACAAGGGGTTAAAGCACAGCACTTTACTATGTTTAATTTTTGATATAGTTTGTGTCCTTTTAATACATACACAAATATACAAAGTTCTTTCACTTTGTTTTTAAGCTTTATATATACTATCGGTACAGTTTTAAAACATGTATTTTCATCTTATTACTTTAAACCCCCCCACATTTTAATACCAATATAAAATTGAGGAGGGTAGAAGGCAAGAATAGCTTATATCAGAATCAGACATCTTCCTTAAAAGGCCTGACAGTACATATTTATTTGCAAAAATAAATGGCTATCTTATTAGCTTTAATTTGCCAACCACAGATTTAGGTGACAGTTTTCAATTACAAAATTCTGCTACTGATGAACTAAGACTAGATAATCGCATCATTAAGTCACTTACATTTTGTTCACATAAAAGTTTTAGATCATCTCTCTGAGGGGAACTCCCCACACCCCACTGTGCCTCTAAGTCATCAATCTGATTTGGTGGATGATGCATTATTGGACGGACATCACCAGCAGCAGTTGGATCGACAGTCAATTCTTTCACCCTATAATGCATAAGAAATAGCCAATATTAACAAAAGCTCATGTAGAAGAATAAGAAATATCAATTTATTCAACGTACAGGCAATTCAATTAATACAGTAAGATTGATGTCAGCTTTCCAAATGACATGTATATGAACTCTGGAAATGCTAAAGGAAGTGAAGCTGTTTTAATTTTAGGAATTTATTTGGAACTTTACAATTATTTCAAATATAATTATGATAATTATTAAGAATTAAGTATTGGGAATAATTAAGAATTATAACAATTAGTAATAATTAAGAATTAGAAATAATCAAAGTAAAAAAGACTTACTACATGTTAAGATTCACTGCAGAAAAATGCTAACAATGGCATTTAGATCAATAGATGGATTGTTCCCAAAATCAGATAATTTAATACATTCTATAGATTTCTGGTAGTCTTTATCTTCAATTAAAAGGTATGCATGAAATAACTTAATTTGTTAAATATAAAGATTACAATGTACACTTCTGGGAGACAGTATACTTTCAAAGTCAACAGAATCCTTGTTATTTCCTTACTAGGAAGTTAATTATGTGCAAAGATGACATCATCCTTAAAAACATAGTAAGGGAAATACAAAGTATGATTTCTAAATTAACATTTTAAAGCAAATAATAAAGTACATAAAAATGAATATCATGCAGTACAATCACCACCTGCCAAACAAAATAAAAATGAAAAATAAAATGGCTCAGGACAAAAGAATTATGAGACATTTATACATAGCACAACTCAAAAGGAGCTATTAAGATAAACATCTTATGTATAGAATGAAGTAGACCTGGTAATTGAAGGAGAAAAGTCGTCATACTCATAAGAAGGAGAGAGATCAGGGCGACTGCCACTACCCTGTGAGAAGGGAATGTCTGATGGACTAATTCCAAACTCCTTTACTCTGCAGCAGCACCAAAACAACAAATTAAAAGAAAATGGTCTTGTAAAGACAGTAATGTACATTCCAAATTCTCATCTCAATTTAATTTGTTTAGAAAAAGGTATTAAGCAATTCTAAGATGCATTTGAAGGTCCCTGTCCTACTGATTGCTCCATAGTCCTGTCCTCCTTTCTGGCATATCTTTCCTTTTTTCCTGAACCTTCCTGTAAGTTTAGCTAGACAATTGCTTAAATTTGAAAAACCCTTTATTTAACTAGAAGAACATGCAAACTAATTTTCGTGTGTGGTCAATACCATGAATATTGTTCTTACTAGCATTCATGAGTTTTTAACAATCACTGAGTTTCTTTATACAGCTCACAAGAAGATTAAGTTGCAATGGCACCTACTGTTTGGAATGAATTAGCTTTTCCCCTATGCATCTGAAATATTAACAACTGTGAAGGTATCAAAGAAAATAGTCAATAAATTTATAGATTTTTTCACTGAGATGAAGAACCCTGCTTGAGAAAACAATCTAAACTGCTTTTGCTAATATCTCTAAGTAGTACATTTAACCAAATTATGGCTTTCTTTGTGACTCCCTTTGTCACTATTGAGTCAATCCCATTTCCTAATAGTAGCAGTATTTCCTACATATCAGGTATTAAGATTAGTAATTTTTATACTGTATTTCTTACAATAAGCTTGTATCTCCATTTTACAAATGAGAAACTGCTAAAAATCTTTATTCCTAGGTATTTGGAATGAAAAGCAGAATGATTTGTACCAAATTATTAGTTATATTGCAAATGAATTTTATTATATAATAAATTAAAATATTTATTATACCTAAGTGAACTAGAGGAATGGCCAGATACAGTATTTTCACACTAGGGCAATCCCTTTCTAATCATTAATCTGAAGATATCAAAATTATTTAATTTGGTTTCATTCTAGAAAATGGCAAGATTCTACTACACTAAGCTGTTCTTTATCTCTCCCATGAACAATTTTAAAATAAGGATTTATGTTAATTAATAAACCCCATACTAAAAATAGTAATTACAATATTAATAATAAATCAACAGTGCATAAAGTCTGCAACTAGGAGCTCAAAATCAAAAGTTAAATGGGATTAAACTTAGAAAACAGTTAAAAGTTCTATTACATTTTTTAAAAGTTCATGTATTTTTACAAAAGTTCAATTGATTTTTATTTCCCAATTTCCCAATTGTTTTCATTATCATTTAAAAAAATGTCTTCAGTTGAAAGAAATATACATTTTAAAAAAAGGGCATGATTTCTTTTATGTAAAGCGCAAATACAGCTTCTACTGATCAGGCATACATTCACAGGTAGTAAAACTATTTTTCAAAAAGAAAGAAGAAAAATGAGAAAAGTCAGAAGAGTGGTTATGTTAGGGTGAGGATTAGCTGATGTAGGTAGGTTTGTTATTTAGGATTTATGGTCTAAAAGCAACATATGGAGATTTTTCTGGAGGACTAGTAATGCTCTTTTTCTTTTTTTTTTTTTTTAAGATTTATTTATTTGTGCATACAGAACTGGGGTACAGGCCAGAGGCTCAGGGGCGGTGAGAGGCTTCACCAGAGACAGAATGGGGAGCAGAACAGGCAGATCGATGAAGTACACAGCTGAGGGGAGCAGCGGGCGGGCTCAGGAGAGGTCTGCCACGCCATGTGGTCACCTCAGGGGTGGGGATCAAACTCATGGCGGAAGTGGCTTTAGCTTCTCAGTGCAGTGCTTTAACCCGCTGCGCCACCAGCGAGGGCCCAATGCTCTATTTCCTAATCTAGAAATAGGAATTTTCATTTTATAAAAACTCATTATTGTTTTGGGTATTTGTCCACATACTTCATAGTTCATATTTTAAAAGATAAAATTCCGTAGTAGTTAAGACAAAGAAGTAGGACAACTACTTATATTCAGCAAAATTTAGAGAATCTCCAGTTAGAAGTGGAATACAAAGGGGAATTTTATCTCTAGGTTAAGACCACAAGTATCGCCTGTGGTAAGAGAAATTTAAAATTATGCAGTCATTCAAAATAAGAGCAATGGGAAAATCTATAAACAAAACCTATATGAGCATTTATGAATATACTCATCACAATTCAAAATTTAGAGGGTATTTCATGACTCAAGGAATAAACTGCTTTAATAATCCATGTTTTCTGTACTTTCATCTATAATAATCCAGTTACATATTAAACTTTGTAACACTACCGACAAGAACAATAAAATGTAATCCACACAGAACAGACAGAACCATGTTTTTACTTCTTACTCAAACTCTAAATTCTCTATAGTATCAGAAATAATTCCAGCATATATAATTTGAGAACTATAGACACCTCCCTCTCCCAGTTGCTTTAGAGTCTTACAACTAGAAGATCTTTTTTTTTTTTTGGGTAGAAGATCTTAATTTTTAAAGGTAGTAAAATACTATGAAATACAACCGGTAAAACAGAAAAACAGAATCATGTTCTAAGAGAGAAACATTAACTCTACTAAAAATATGTTGCTCTTCCCAATTTGTTCCTTTCTTTTTTGAATTTGATAAAATGATTCTAAATATTTGTAAAAACTGAAAAAAGAAAGTATTAAGAGTTACCCTATCAGACATTAAGCCATACAGTAATCTACTCCTTTCAAGTTTAAAATAAATACCCATTTCATACCTATTTGCATATCTTAATGTATTAAGAGTATTTTCACAGGATGCCATTCCTGGAGAAATCGTGGCAATCTATGGGGGGGGAGGGGAATGCAAAGGTAAAGAAAATATTATAAATGATGAATACTAATTTGCTTCCTTATACCCATAAAGATAGTAATTATAAATGCCAGCTAAAATATAAGCTCTATGAAAAGTTGTTTATAAAAACAAAGACTACTAAAATCAGGCAGAAAATGGAGGTCAACACCTAGAAAAAGGGAGCAGCATCAAATGACTTCTGCCTCCTTGTTTGAAATAGCTTTTCAATGAAGAAAAGCACTACTACTGTCACACAGGACAACTGAAATTACATTAGAAAACTGAAATTTCATTGGTTAAGGAACTAGAGGACAGCATTTGGACCACAGCAACTAGAAAGTAAAACATGTCCCATATGAGAGACAGCCACAGAGGGAGAAACTAAAATTCTACAACCAAACTGCCAAATCTCTGGTTGACTGCTGAGTAGGCACACATTAAGTATGACTCCAAGCAACATAGCTAAACATGAAAGAAGTAAACAGATTCAGTTTCATTTACTGCCCACCATTCTGGGGGTGAGGGGGTTAAGATGTGACTTTGGATTAAGTACAGGTAAATTAATATTCTGCTAAAACAAAACCAAATCAATAACCTTAAGAATATAACACAAAGTCTCTACAGATACTCATTCATAATGACAAGTGAGTGGTATCATCCAAAATTGCTAAGCATATGAACAAATAAAAAGTTAATCCACATTCAAGAAAAAAAAAGAAGTCAATGGAGATCAAACTTAAGACCAACCAGATGTCGGAATTAGTGAAAAACATTATAATCCTATTACACTAGCAGGTACCACATAATACTAAGTATCAACCCATATCACTCAGAAAAGATTAAATTTAAGTGATTGTCACTAATGTGTATTACACTTTTCACATAGATAAAGATATTCATGTAAAAACATTAACTTACCATGCAGGTACGAGAGTTTTCACCTATGAAGGAGTCTCTTAACACCTGAGTAAGTTTACTTGCTCGGAAAGGAGTATGAGGTTTATTTCTACCTAAGGCTCTGATGCACTCCTGAAAATTAAGAAAGCAAGCATCAAAGAGTAATTTGAGCATATTTTAAAAGGTATCTTACTACAGAACTTGACATTTTTAGAGAATGTCAATATTTTATTAACAAGTTTATCACCCAATACAAGTTCCCATAAGTCCTAATTCAAGAACATGAAATTTAAAAAAAAAAAACTATTATTCCAAAAGATTCTTCAAGAAGCCATGACCAGAGTTTAAGTATCATAGGCAATAAGAGATCCACAAAGAGTTAAATGTTTAAAGTGGCACTCCAATAGAAAAATTACAGAATGCATCCCAGTAGTTCTACCAACCTTTGCTCTTCTAGTTAAGGAAGAGATTTAAAACTGATCCAACTTTTTGAAATCACCCGGCATCTTTCTGAGAAACTTTCTTAGCTCAATTCTCTGGTTACCTACCAACCTCAAAGAAAATATGAAGGACAAAGGCCTGTGGGAATCTCCCCTAAGTAGCTTTGAATTGGTTTGCCAACTAAGATTTTTTTTTGTCTCTTTTTTACCCTAAAAAGGATGTACACAAAGAAATTTTCTAGGTATAATATAAATCTTTAACTGCAAACACACACACAAAACCTCAATTTTGATAACCTTTCACTTTGAAATGAAGCAAATACCATTTTGTGACTGAGAAAAGAAAATTAAAGTTACATATAAAAGGCTTTTCATAATTAAATACGTTTTATTTACCTTGAGTGCTAAAAGGCTTTTATTAATTTCAGCACCTTCAAGCCTAGTTTGCCTGTCTGCACTGGAAGTATCAGCTCCTCTTTCATTTCCAGCCAAATCGATGAGAGAAAATTTTCCATGCAGTTTTCCTTTCCTTCTCAGAATAATCTGAAACACTGCATGACTCCGAGATGAATGTGCATTTGCTGATGTTTGACCAGATGTTCTACAGTGCGATTAAGGAAATTTCGACACATAAAAATTTGAATTCAGATGTCAAATCATAGTATTTTCATTAAAAAGCAAAATACAAAAACTACTTAGCCAACTTTCATCATTTAAACCAACATACTAATTTATTTGTGGTATGTTAGCGATATTGTAAGTATCAAAGATACATGTAAGTAAAGATTTTAAGAAGTGTTTTTACTTCCAAGATGTATAGAATAACATCCTTGATCTGTTTTTTGCTATAGCTAACTTATCTAAAACTTATTATGCAGTTAATTTTCCCTTTGTTAATTAAAAAGAGATTTACCTGCAACTGTTGCCTATGTCAATGAGTTTCAGTACATCTTCAACACATTTGACCTCCCTTTCCTGTAATCCCACCACTTGAACCTGCTGTTTTCCATCTTCTAGCACTCTTAATTTTGTTTTTCTGTTTAGCAAATCAAACACCTATTTAAAAAAAATTAAAAGTAAAAAAATCACCTTAAAGGAAAAAAAGTCTGTAAGAATGAGTCATCCAGAAATCCAATATTCAGAGAATCATCATTAGAATAAAATGTTCACTACTGAGGTTGAAGAGTTCCAAAAAGCATTAAAAAGAAAACTTGTAACAAATTCTAATACCATTTTCTAAATGCATATAAAAAGTGGTGGTGATGGCTGCATAACAATATAAATATACTTAAAAGTCACTGAACCTGTACACCTAAAAATAGTTAAACAGTAAGTTTTGTTATATATGTTGTAAATGCAATTAAAAAGGGACACGAGGCCCTCGCTGGTGGCAGTGGGTTAAAGCACTGCACTAAGAAGCTTAAGCCACCTCCGCATGAGTTTGACCCCTGCCTGCCCGGAGGTGACCACATGGTGCGGCAGCCCACGGTTCCCCTCAGCAGTGTACTCTGTCCATCTGCCTGTTCTGCTCTCCACTCTGTCCCTGGTGAATCCTCTCACCCTCCACATCTCTGGCCTGTACCCTAGTTCTGTATGAATAAATATATCTTTAAAAAAAAAAAAAAGGGTCCACTTACTTTTCCACTGTAAATTTCAAAAAAGGTTGCATATACTTGAAGTTCTAACTTCTTGTAGTTTGGCTTCTTTAGCATTAAAAACACATCTCGAGCTGTCAAGAATTTCATATGGAGAAAATTTGTTAAGATTTTAAAAATATTTTAAAAATATTTTTAAAAAGAAAACCAAAATTCCTATTTTTAGGTTAATAAGTTAATCTTTACCTAGACTGATAATAAAAAATTAAGATTAAAGTGAACTTTATATTACTTCTTTATAAAAGAAGTAATAATTTTTATTATTTTACATTTAAAGTTTAGATGTTACTGTCCTTCATATTTTTTAAAAGCACACACTACAATCCTTATAAATAGTACAAAATTATTGCAGGTAGTCATAATAAGGCTACTCTCATGATACCAGATAGGTTTTCATAAATCAGCTGTCCAACAATAAATACTAACTTCTAACAATATACCAGATTACAATGACACAAATACAATCAAGATTTCAGCACCCCAAATTAATCCCACATTCTTTACACAAGTTTACATAACCTAAAATTGACATAATATAAAGTATATATAAAATTACAATTATCCTTAAAGTCCTAAACAATATTTCCAAGTCTTATTTCAAAGTCACTTCAACACCCTCTTACAAATAATATGGGGGGGAGAGGAGGGGTGGAGAAGGGAGTCAAACAATTACCTGCTAATGCATAAATTCCTTTTGAACAATCTTGGTTCTTTCCTGAAAAATCACCTCCCATTGTCTATAATAAAAAGACAATAAAGAACAGACATTTTTCAAGAGAAAAACCTTTAAAAATTGTAGGTCTTAGAGCAAGTTAAGATAAACTGTAACTTCATATTAGGATATGACTATTATAAATTCCTTACATGAGTTTTTCCACTTCCAGTTTGCCCATAAGCAAAGCATGTAGCCATTCCCCTTTCAAATATAGTTTCCACTAGTGGTCTGGCTGTAAACCTTAAAAAACAAATCCATTGGTCAGAATGTTAACAGTTAAATCACACAAATAAGTTATAACAAATCTTATTAAAACTTATACCATGAGCTTTAAACAAATTTAAACTTAATGTAAGGCCACTTAGCCCACTGATTTTTTAGAAATTTTAAATAATCAACATCCTTTAAATGCTGAAAGGTATTAAAAACATAATTGCAAGAAATAATTGAGCTAATAATAAATGATGGTCAAAATAATAATGAATAGAAAAAAACTGATAGGAACTCAACTAATTAGGAAGTTTCTCAAAACAACAGAAGACATATGAGTCAGATAAGTAGACATACATAATGAAAACAAACCAAAATAATTATCAAAAGGTCCGACAGGTACAGAAACAAAAGAATGACAATCTTAAAAGAAACACTCTTTTAAGAGTATTCTTAATAGTACTGATTGAGACCACTTAGCAAAGTAGAAAAATGGTCAGATTTTCTTGAATGTAGATAAATATAAATTATGCACATAAAGCACCCAGTTCTGAATTGACAGTTTTGATTCAGGAAAAGAATTCCAAAATATTTGGCTGGAATTTTTTTTCAAACATGTAAATGTAATCCACTGCTACAGCTATATTTACTAAATCTAGTATAAACACAGAAATATACCTTCATTTTTCATGTTTTTTCAAAAAGATTATAAAAATTAAATAGGCATTTATGAGAGAAGAGAGGACATACAGGGAGAGGGAAAACTCTGATCTCAGAAAGAAAAAAAGTATACAATTTAAACAAATTCTTCACACTTTGTACTTATCATTCATGTTTTTAATTTTGTGTTCTTTGTGTACAACTAAAGTTCCCAGTAAGACCAATGGAATTGATCTCAGCCATATTTCATTTATCAATTCTTATTGTCTATCAATTCTTATTGTCTCTTAATAGCTATTTAATTCTGTTTTAAATCTATTCACAAAGAAAACATTCTAGTAATTGCCAATACAGTTCTGTAAGGACTGAAATAGCTAAACAGCTAAAAAGGGATCTTTTATAGTAAATGGAAATGAATATTCACAACATATGACAATTTACACTTGCCATAAAAAATTGAGATATCAATGTATAATACCTGCAAATTTAAATGTTTTATAATTTCAATGTGACCATACAAAAATTTCATATACTAAAACTATCTTAATTATTAGAGACAGTAAGTAATTAGGCAAATATTAAGTAGTTTTACAGTTTTTTTTTTAACCATAAGTGGTGGCCCATGCTAAATAAAGACCTAGACAAATTAATGATTATGTATTACAGCTATTTCAATTTTCTTTACTAGTGCAAAAGATTAAAAAGTAAAAACCAAAGTCCTTTTCTAACCATTTCCATTTCTAGAGGTCCAGAAAATGTTAACATTTCCCAGAAAATTTCTACTTTCATATATATGGTGTGTGAGATGTCTGTAAAATAAATAATGAAAACTGTTAAGTTGGGGGGAGCATTAGAGGTAACAAATGTTAGTATTCATTGGAATGGTTATTACTTTCTTAAAAAAACTCATGGTAAAAAGCATTTTACAGCTTTGGAAAAATGCTGATTAATTTAAGTATCAGGGTGGTAAAAAACATGGCATGTGAACAAAATTCTGATTTAAAATGAATTTACCTACCTGTAAACCATTTCATTAGGAGCTGAGTCATCAAAGGCATAATCAAAACGAAATGTTTGGTTTTCTAGGTACCTTGTTAAATCTACTTTTTGTTTTGGTTCATGTACCATCACAACATCTTTACTAGGAATTGTGATTACGTCAAGATCTTTCATCTGGGTTTCTAAAAGAATAAATGAAAATCAGCCCCAGTAGTTTTCACAGCATTTGATTTAATGTACAAAATTACTTTTAATAGGAAAAATTTAGATGAAAGTAGTAAGTTTTGTAAATATAAGTATTTCATAAACATGTCATTCGTTAACAATATTTCAACAAAACAAAAATATCAAGATTTCTACAAAGCAATGACTCAGAGCATTAACCAACAGACTTAACCAAATAAATCTGCATTATGATTATGTAGAAATGATTTACATTTCAGTCTTCTAATCCAATTAGATTTCTGCTATTAACAAAATTAATTGGAGATAGGACAAAATCAATCATTTATTCCAGTTTAACATCATACCTTTTTTATTGAGTGGTCGTTTTCTCACACAGACACATATTCTATGTTCATCAATCTAGAAATAAAATTTTTTATTTCAATGTTTACCAGTGACACGTAAAACAATGAAAAGTCAACTATGCATTATTTCCTCCAAAGGATTTAGAAAATTAAGCACAATATAGATATAAGCTTAAAAAACAATTTGCTTGCACAAATTTCAATAGTTCTCAGATATAATTATTCTAAAATATTGAGGATAAATGGAAACACACTTAGTTTATTATTTGGTAAGCCATTAGGAAATAACTTTGTAGAGGGCATTGTTCCTAGTCACATTAGATTCCTGGAGAGAAGCTGCCTCATTTACTTTAGGAAATACTGTGTAGAATAAAAGTAAAATTTCCTACCAAGTAGTCTGTCTTTAGATTATATATAGGGAAAATTGTTAACAACTACAATTACAGTAGCGTCCCTCCCCCAATGAAAATCCCCTGACGGTCAAGGCTAATATGCTTGTATGTATGTAAAGTGGTGAAGTATTTGTATATAAATTATATAATCCTCCCCTATTACTTAAAATCATCAAGATCCCTTATAATTCCTAATACAATGAAAGTACTGTATAGTTATGTTGTAATTATTTGGGGAATAATAGAAAAAAGGTCTGTATAGTTGACTTCTGAACAACATACACTTGAGTTGCACAGATCAACTTACAGTGGATTTCTTTATATCCCTGGGTTCTGCAATCATGAATTCAACCATCCGTGGAAATTAGTTTGCAGAATCTGTGGACTTGAAACCAGCCTAGGGCAGGCTACCAGAATCAGAAATTAAACACAGATTTTTGATTGCACAACACTGCTCCTTTAACCCCCACACTGTTCAAGAGTCAACTATACATGTTCATTATAGACACCAGCATCATGACCTAACTATGTACTATGTATTTCTGAATCACAACTGTTTCAATCAGAAGATATTGAACCTGTGGATACAGAAACCTGACTATATATAGAAAAGATATAGGACCCCATATTAATTAGCAAAATAATTTGAAAAAAATTATAAATATACCAATTCTTTCACACTTTATCATAAAATCTATGTCCCCAACACTTGCCTTTTAATAACAACACAAAAAGCAGTGATTGGCAAAGTATGGCTCACAGGCCTAACAGTGCTCAATACCACTTTTGTGAAGTCTTACTAAAACAAGTGAGGGGCCCTCTCTGATGGGGTAACAAGTTAAAATACAACACTGCAAGTGAGCAGTAGCTGCTTCAGTGTGGGTTAAATCCCTAGCTCCAGAGGTGATACACATGCCGTGTGTATCTCCTGACTTTCCCGCTGTTCCCCTCAGCAGTGTACTTTATCAATCTGCCTGTTCTGCTCTTCACTCTATCTCTGGTGAATCCTTTCACTGCCCCTGTACCTCTAGCCTGCACCCTAGTTCTGTATGCATAAATAAATCTTACCCAAAAATAAACTGGACCCATTCTTTTTATGTACTGTCTACAGCTGCGTTCATACTAGAATAAGAGAACTGAGTAGTATTCTACCATCAAGCCCTTTTCAGAAAAAGTTTGCCAACCTGTTCTAATGTTTGAGATCAGAAATAGTAGGTTAAACAGAGGGGAAGCAAGGCCTAAAATATGTGAAATATTTTGAACTGCATTAAATCCTATATAATACAACCACCTAACACAACCATATTTTGTGTACCTAATATAATCTGTGTATGCTATATCAGAGATTATATTCATTTAGTACCAGCTAGTGACAAAAGTATCCTCTAATAAATTTTCACTCTTCAGCAGAAGGGAGTAATAAGAACTTTTCTTGAGCATTAAGTTTTTCTTGTCTCCTGCAGTCAGGAAAAAAATTTAATAATAAAGTTAAGACTTTATTGTTATAAGTCTTAACAACATTTACTTAAAAATAAAAAAATGAACTAATAGTAAACTGGAACAACCTATGGTAAACATGAAATAAGTTTATAAAGTTGAAGTCAAAGTGTTAAGTGATAGTCAGAAAAAAAACTGGGTCTTCTGATAAAAATCCTTTATTTGCTGTTTGGCCAAAAGACTAGGCTTAGTTATGAAAAAGGACATCTGTGGAAAACATGCCTGATACATAAAATTAAAGGAGATAAACTGTAGAGGGTTTCTTGATTTTCTTCTTAAAATATGGGGGGAAATATCCACAGGAAAGGAAAAAACTACATAGCTAAATACAATTATTATTTTGTGGGTAGCAAATATGTATTTACAACACTAAAAAATCCCAGAGTAATGGTTTATAAAATTCTAAGGGACCTCCCTGATGGCACAAGGGGTTAAATCTCAATACTATGAAGCTGCTGGCAGCCATGTGGCACTGACCTATCCTGCCTCGCCCACTGCTTCCCTCAGTAGTGCATTTCAACAGATCCACATCTTCTGCTCCCCACTCTCTGGTGAGTCTTCTCATCCCATACCCCTGGTCTGTACCCCAGTTCTTATATGCATAAATAAATAAAAATAAATCTTAAAAAAATCTTACAGGGTCTGCTGTCGTTAATGGTCTATAATCCAAACTTCCTCTAAAGTCTCTGATCATACACATAATTTCATAATTTGGATTTGTAGCATCAACATCCTATAAAAGAGAATTAGTTGTTTATTATAATTACAATAACGATGTATACTTGCTTTTACATTAGATAGGGTTTGAAAAATAAAATTAAATCAATAGATTGTATCATTAGTCATAGCCAAGCCCAAACTCAAACTAGATATGTGACATAATTTAGTTTCAAAGTTCAGGACTAATAATGTGCCTAGAAATCAGTTTCATGTTAAAAACACAATTGTGGCCCTCCCTGGTGTGCAGCGGGTTAAAGCACAGCACTGAGAAGCTAAAGCCACTTCCTCATGAGTTCGATTCCCGCCTGCCCCGGAGGTGACCACATGATGTGGCAGATCTCTCCTGACCCGCCTGCTGCTTCCTTCAGCAGTGTACTTCGTAGATCTGCCTGTTCTGTTCCCCACTCTGTCTCTGGTGAATCCTCTCACTGCCCCTGAGCCTTTGGCCTGTACCCGAGTTCTGTATAAATAAATAAATAAATCTTTAAAAAAAAAAAAACAAAAACACAATTGTTAGTCTACATGCATTCTGCTAACTTCAAACCAAACACTCGCAATAAAGTCAACCATGACGTATCAAAAAATTAATCTGTGGGCCCTCCCTAATGGCATTATGGGTTAAGCATAGCCCTTCAAGTGCCAGTTCCATCCCCAGCACCAGAGCTGACCCACATGGCGTGGCAGACCTGACCCACCCACTGGTCCCCTCAGCAGTATACTTCATTGATCTGCCTGTTCTGCTCTTCACTCTGTCGCTGGTGAATCCGCTCACTGCCCTTGCATCTCTGACCTGTACCCGGATCTGTATGTGTAAATAAATAATCTTTTAAAAAATTAATAAATTATGCATATATCTTAACTGTATTAGAAAGTGTAATAAAAGGCCACCTAGTAGGCAAGGGGTTAACTCTCAGTGCTATCACAATTATGGCCTAAGTTCAATCATGGGTCACAAAGCTAACCTCCTTAGGGTACAGAAGACATCTCCTGTCTCCCCTTACAGTGTATTTCAGTAAACCTGCCTGTTCTACTTCCTTTTCTGTCACTGGTGAATCCTTTCAGCATCCTCGTACCTCTGGCCTACATCCCAGATCTTTTACACACACACACACACACACACACACACACACACACACACACACGAAAATTCAATAAAACAGTGCTTATCTTAAACATTGACAATGAAATATAGGGAAGCAGAACTTCTAGAAAAATTCAATTAATCAGCTTCTTCCTACTACTTAAACCAGTGTTTAGACAAATTAGAAATATGGGCTTGTTTATGTTCCATATTTTTATTGATTATCAATAAAATAAAAAATCTAGTCCTAAATCAACAGGAATTTATGAATCAGATGTCAAGATAATTTTCCAAATATTTAAAATTTAAGTTAATGAATGCTGACTGCAATTTATATTTTGTTTCAAAATGAGATTAAGATAAACATGGTAATAGTTAGCCTCCTAACAGTGAGCAGTAAACTATTGAGCATTGCCATATTTTTTTAAACACCAAATACAGATTTGCACTGAAAATAATTGCATTTCAAATCTATTAAGGAAACTTACTTTCCATTAAAATTTTTTGTAGGAAATAATACCAGCAGTGACAATTGAGAAGCAGAAGCTTTAAAGTGAGAATTAGGAGATCACTTTATAGGAAATACTATAAAGCACCCATAGCGAACAGTAGGTGGCGACTGTGAGAAGTACTAATAATCTGTTTTGCCTATTATTTTCAAATCCAACTGGTCCTTTTCAGGTCCTTTTCAGATTCAAGTTGATTTATTCAGATTGAGAATTGTACTGCATACTACAATTTCATAATACAGCATACACCTTTATGACTAAGGTGTATGCTCTTACAGAAACAACCCCCAGGTTTTATTGGAGTGGCAAGTTCTCAGAATTATAACAGATACAAACAAAGAATAGAAAGTACAAAATTTATTATGTAGTGACCCATAGAGAGATAAACCAGCCCTCTATGTAATTTTTCTACTGCTAATAAACAGTTTTCTGTCATGTAAGTGAACACGAGAGGGCACTGTAGAGATACATTCTCAATTATCTGGTATTAATCAAAACACAAGAATTGCCTCCCTTTTGCTGATTATATAACCATGTAAAACACAGTAATAAAATTCATAGCATAATTGGATAGTCTCCTGAATATACCTCTAGATTACTTTTCAAAGTCAAAATCTTGACTAGCATATGCATTAGAATTCTGGAACACAATGGCTTATTCAAAAAGGAACAAACTTTAAGATAACATGCAGCCACTAAAATACAAAAGGTACATGTTGTTAAAATGTTAAGATAAATTGTTTCCATAAAAATCTGTATTATAACCTCAATATCTAACTAAGCACTACATATAATCCTTTAAAGTACATTACAAGGTTTTTTGTTATTTTTTTTAAACAAGCCAATCACTTCCACTGAAAACATTTCTTTCTTTTACAAACCTGGGCTCTTTTTTCTCTAAGTTCTTGCTGTTGCAGTCTCCGTTTTTCTCGTTTTTCTTGTAATTTTTCTACTTCTTTCACACAATTAGATTTTCTACGTGCTAAAATAAAAGAAATATGAACTTTAGTTTTCTTTTCAGACCAATGTACTTACACACAAAAATTTTATATATAATTTCAGCACATACACACCTTCCCAAAAAGGAACACAATGATAAAGCATGCCTATAACAACCATGTGAACGTTACTAATGAGCTGCTTTAACAAAACTAGGAACAGGACAATATACATATAAGAGTCAAGAAAAATGACTCTAACATATTGATACATGTCATCTCTTGGTTTAGAATCACAGATTTTTGAATTGAGAGGTACCAATAACACTGTCAAATTATTTCCTGGCCAGAATTTTAAATTCTAAGTAACTGGAATACTGTTTAGTAGCCACAAACTTTTTTTTTATCTGAAATAATATTTAAAACCCCAATTAATGGACTAAGCTTCTTAGAAAAAAATAATTGTCCTCAGTGGTAAGATGAAATCTGCAATAAAGTTTGCAATTAGGTGGTTTACCATTTGGGGACTTATAAAGATGACCAAGAGAGAATACATGTATGCCTAAGATGACTGAATCCTTGATACATGATTTACATACAAGGGGGTCCAAATTCCTTTTTTGCAGCTTGAACTGGAGATATATCTGAAACACTACCATTCTGTTGTGCAGAGGAAGACTGTTCAGGAAGTTGACTAGGCCGTGCACGTGCAGAACCAATCACTGTAAGGAAGACAAAAATTAGTAAAGGTGAAACTCAGTTTAAAAAAAAAAGAACAAAGAGGCCCTCCCTGGTGGCCCAGTGGGTTAAAGCACAGCACTGAGAATCTAAAGCCGCTTCCTCATGAGTTCGATTCCCGCCTGCCCCGGAGGTGACCACATGGCATGGCAGACCTCTCCTGACCTGCCCGCTGCTCCCCTCAGCAGTGTACTTCGTCGATCTGCCTGTTCTGTTCCCCACTCTGTCTCTGGTGAAGCCTCTCGCCGCCCCTGAGCCTCTGGCCTGTACCCCAGTTCTGTATGCACAAATAAATAAATCTTTAAAAAAAAAAAAAAAAAGAACAAAGAGGGCCCTTCCTGGTGGCAGAGCAGGTTAAAGCACAGCACGAGGAAGCTAAAGCCACTTCAGCTGAGTTCGATCTCTGGTCCTGGAGGTAACCCACCTGGCATGGCAGACCTCTCCTGACCCACCTGCTGCTCCCCTCAGCAGTGTACCTCATTGATCTACCTGTTCTGCTCCCCACTCTATCTCTGGTGAAGCCTCTCACCACCCCTGTACCTGTGGTCTGTACCCTAGTTTATATGTTTATATGTATAAATAAATAAATCTTTTAAAAAAAAAAAGGAACGCTATCTCAAAACAATTGATCTTAAAAAGTTGCATTAGCAAATTTCCAAGTTTATACCTAATTGTGTATGTAATGTTAGGTAATAATCAATTCTGTTCAATAAACTGCTATGTTAACAGAGGTTTTGAAAGTAATGTACAGACTTTGGTTCCACCAATGTGAATATGAGTCACAAAACTCAATCTGGATAATTTATGTAAAAGCCAAACCCATGCTTGTTTTTTTTCTGTTTAAAGATTTATTTTTGCATACACAAACTGGGGTGTAAGCCAGATGTGTGAGGAGGGCCTGAGAGGGAGGTGAGAAGATTCACCCAAGTGGGGAGCAGAACAGGCAGATCTACTGAAATATACTGCTGAGGGGTGCAGCAGGGTAAACAGGAGAGATCTGCTGTGCCATGTGACCGGGACTCTAACCCAGCTGGGCATCCAACTTGTGCTGCAGTGGCTGGCTATAGCTTGATAGTGCTATTTTTAATCCCTGTGCAACCAGGGAAGCCCCTGCCTTGATTTTCATTAAAAAATATATATATATAAGTGTGCAATGTAAAACTTCAAATACATTATTTTGAGACTCAACACAATTTCTAGGTATTGAAAGCAACTTAAAAATTCTTCAACTCTGGGCCCTCCCTGGTGGCGCAGCGGGTTAAAGCACAGCACTGAGAATCTGAAGCCACTTCC
>NW_004567108.1:44143756-44151098 GCF_000260355.1 Condylura cristata
AAAATAAAAATTCTTCAACTCTGGGGTTCCCTTACCCCTCCCTGGCCTGGGAGTCTTATTTTATTTCTGTTCTTCTCCTCCTCAATAAACTTTTTCTTTCTCTAAACAACAAAAATAACTCTTCAACTCTGTATGCCAAATCCCATTCTTTGCTCAAGTATGCAAATTTTCAGCAAAGAATATCCCATTGTGGATATTATAAAACTGGGAAAAGGATGTAAAGTTAAATGCTAAAGTTCAATGCTAATATCATACATTGCAAAGAAATCAAATATTTTGCAAGATTCAAAGGACAGTTTTTAAAGCATGGGGAACTTTCACTTTCCTTCTATCTTCATTTTATCCTCTAATATCTACATCCTTCCTAATCCAATCCATAAATACAAAAAAAAAAAATCACTATTAGAAAGAAAAAATATCAGTGATTTTCACCTGAATAGAAATTAATTATGGTTATATTTCCTGGCTGGAAATATATGGAAAACCCACAATTTAAGACATATACTCTGAACATTTTTTGAGCTCTTAAGTTTCACATGATCCTTTAGAACTCCTGTTACCTACAAAATCATGTAAAAAATGTCATAATGATTAAATCCATTCTTGTGAAATCCAAAAACTACTAATCCATTTCCTTCTCATAATATTCCCAACTCTGAAAACTTGGGTACATAAAATGAATCAAAACTGCATATTATCGTGCAATTTTTATATTCACCACATTAATCAATCATTATTTGATATTATCAACATTCTTACATTAAGAAATAAAGAAGATACTAGTCTTAAAATTAATCATATAAATTTAAATAAGTAACATCAAAGTAATGCTCACTTTTTCATTTACCTTGTCAGGGTCATATTAAGATTTTAACAGGAAAAATTAATAGACTGATTTTTACTTTACCTCTATTATCTCTTGGAGGAGGTTCATTCTTAATAGAAGCCACAGTCCGTCGATTCTATGAAATAGAAAATACTTGTTTTACTTTTTCTCTTTACTCATTTAATACCATTAATGCTATTAATATGTAAGTCTCAACATGAGTATTTCCCCCTAATTCCAAAAGTGTGTGTAAATTTTTTTTCTTTAGGAATTAGACTCACATACTCACTACACTAAGGACTTTGTATGTTAGCCCATTAAATCTTTACAACTCCTCTATTAAGTCATTATTATTGCCATTCCATTTTCATAAATAAGGAAACTAAGGAGAGATTCTGTAATTTCACTAAAGTTTGTGCTTTTAATCACTGCTAACCTGTCAAAACCATGTAAAAATTTTCATCTTTGGATGCAAGGGGGTAATAAATATTAGTTATAGAGAACTTACATATTGTTAAACTGACACATCCAACAATATGAAGTGAGCAATCAGTTAAAAGGTTTCGTTGTACTATCAAAGACTTCAACACCACAAGAATGAGGGCAAGAAATTTTTGGTTCTACTGTTCATTTACCAAGACTTCTTTTTATTCACCTAAAAAAATCATATCCAAAAACAGTCTTTTCAACCTAACTGAACATTCAAATCAGATGGTTACTACTAAAAGGGTATCAATACTAACACATTGGAATCAGATGGTTACTACTAAAAGGGTATTGATACTAACACACTGGAATCCCTAACCTCTAACCCTAACCTCTAACTCTATGGGCTGAAATTAATTCTTCAGATAACTTTAATGCACAGTGGTCATCACTAGTAACTTACCAAGAAGGATAAACTATGAATACCCTGTTTACAGTGGCAACTAATGACCTCTAAGCTGTGACTTTTAAAATACATGAAATTATAGGAACTGAAAATCTGCCTTATGTTCACATGTACAGCTTATAAAGTAGGATACTGATACCGTTGAGCTTTTTTCATATTTTTTAACTATGTCTTCCCCACAAGAAAGTGAGTTATAAGATTGTCATGTAATAGTTATCTTTGTAAATAATACTGAAGAAAAAAAATGAACCAATTGTTAAACTGAACGAAGAACTGTAAATCCAACTTGAGGGACTAACTGGTTTAAAGTTGTATTTTTGAGATAGTCTTAATAATAATGAAAGCTACAGTAGAAAAGATGAGGAATTACCTGTACAAATAATTCAAACTGTGTGCCTTTCATTTTTAAAATTTATTTATGCATAAAATAACTGGGGAGTAGGCCAAAAGTACAGCGGCAGTGAGAGGATTCATCAGAGACAGAGTGGGGAGCAGAACAGGCAGATCGACTTAAGTACACTGCTGAGGGAGGGGCGGGCAAGAGGAGAAGTCTGCCACGCCATGTGGATTAGCTCTCTGGCTGGGGATTGAACTCATGCTGCAGTGGATAGGACAGGTTGATAGTGCTGAGACTTTAACTCCTGGCCCACCAGGGAGGCACAGTGTTTTTTACTTTTTAAGGAGAAAACTGCCAGAAAGGATATGCAATGGTTTATCTTCAAGGATAAAATATAACTAAGTCAAACTACACTCATTTTCCTTAAACAAATAGCAGAATTACTATTTCAAAAGACAACTGGAATGTGAATTTATATTATAATTAATAAAATATATTCTTTATGAAAGTCATGTATTCACTAAAGAAATAGTGACAAGCAAATAATTTGGCCGTTATTTCCCAAGAAGTTGTTAATTTTAGGAAACGTCTTAACCAGGGAAGGGGGTATCTAAAATCTTATTTCCTGTGAATGAGACAATCTTTGTATCAATCTTTCCAAGTATGAGTTCATATATGCATGTAAATGACAAAAAGTTGTTTTCTGTTTTTTTTTAAAATTAAACTTAATTTGGATTCTTTCTAGTGGTGCAACAGGTTAAAGCACCAAAGTATGAAGCTCCCAGAAGCCACTGCAGCACAAGTTTGATCCTCAGCCAGGGAACTGACCCTCATGGTCTGGCAGACCTCTCCTGACCACCCACTGCTCCCCTCAGCAGTATATTTCAGTATATCTCCCTGCTCCGCTCCCCACTCTATCTCTGATGACCTCTTACCCACCACACCTCTGGCCTCTTCCCCAGTTCTCTAAGCATAAATATATCTTTTAAAAAAATAAACTTAACTCTTAAAACATAGTCTCCAGTCTGCTGATTTCGACCCAAAATATACACACCCTACTATGAATTTTCATCACTAACCTTTACAATTTTGTTTACTTTGGCTGATGATGTTGGAGGTGGAGGTGTTTCTGGACTGGGTTCAATTTCTTCTTCAGGTACAAGGTCAGGGTTAAGAGAAAAGATGCTCTCCAGGTCAATCTATTGTTGTTGTTTTTAAAAAGAATGCGCATGTTTTTAGAGTGTATTTTAACAATTAACCCTTCACATCTTTCAAATAAATTTACAAAGAGTGAGATCATTAAATGATCTCAGCCTAAGAAACAGTATGTCAATAGAACTAGATTATACAGAAATATAAAGCACATATATTTTAAAAGTCTTCCTCTTCAGGTATCATTTTGTGTTCTTGATTTTATGTCCAACCATGTGATATGCAGAAAAAAAATCCAGTTTCTTAGACTAAAAATGTTTAATTGAAGTTTTCAAAGAAGGATAAAGAATAATGTCTACTATATAAAAATTAAAAACTTTTGTTTTCTTTTATATTCAGAATCTTGCTTTTAGAACTAAAATTTAACCCAGTAATCTTACCTCTTTTCCTTTTGTATCTCCATTTTCTATCCATTCAACAGTTACACTTTCATTATCTTCATTTAAAGATGTTACCATTGCTTGATGTATCCGGCCTAAATGGGTATAAAACATACATTTTTAAAGTGCCATGAAAGATGAGATTCCTCAAAACCATCAGATACAATTTTATAATTTGAAAACTTTGTAAAATGCTTTTACAAAGTTTTCCACAAAATCTCACGATTAGAATGAACTTTGTCCATGGGGCCATAAATCAATTTGCTATTTGTTAAGGCCAGGAATTTAAGAGCTTATATCAGAATAAAAGTTTATTTTCAGCACATGTAAATGGCTATATAGTGACATGAACTACCTATAATTTTACACTGCCAAGCAGTTATAATCATTAGAAAGTTTCCTGGGAATCAACAATGACCCTATAAAAAAAACAAAATTTTAAATACTTAATTTAAAATCTTGGTTTATATCGTACAAACTGACAATGTTTTAATGTTAAGAAAATGAATCTGAGTCCAAAGAAGTTGGGAAATGCTAACCACATGTATAATTTATTTATTCTTGGTATTAATACCTTGTTATATATGTTACAAATATTTTCTTCAAAGTTGTAGTTTATCTTTTCAATTATTTTAGGGTGTCTTTTGATGAATTTAAGTTGCTAATTTTAATGTAGTCAATATATATTTGTCAATTTCACATGGTTTTTTATATGTTAAAATTATTCCTGCAAAGGAGGTGACTACGTTTCTTACACTTCCCCCTAAAGTTTTACAGTCACTCATATTAAGGACTGTAATCCTTAGTATATAAGTTAAATAATTTCCATTTTACCCCTACAGAAAACAAGTAGTTCTAGAATTATTTCCTGTAATGCTCTTATTTCCCCTACTTATCTGCATACTCTCAAATTTCAAGTATACATGCCTACGTCCAGTTCTTCATTCCTGTTCCAAAATTACACTGTCTTAATTATTTAATATCACCATCACTCTGCATTAAGTCTTGCTATCTTGGTTAAAAAAAAAAAACTCTCCTATCTAACTGTTCTTTAAGAGTTTCTTTGAGCTTAGTATTTCATATACCTATATACACTTTAGAAACAGTCTATGCAGTTCTAAAAATCAAATAAATAAATAATAAAAAAATGTTGACTGGGGTTCAGATTGGGTACTGAATATTTTGTTTTGCATTTTAACACCACTGATTGAGAGTTAATAGTAGCCACCAGTTTTCCTTTCTCACACCAACTTTATTCTGGTATAGTTATTATAAAATTAGACTTGAACCTTGAGAGTTTGGTTGGCACTGATTAAAACCACCTTGGCTTAGGTTTTCATTTGTTAAAAAGAGTCAATGTCCTTAATTATAGAATTATTGCCATTATCTTTCACTGCTTTGATAATTTTATTTTTCTGGAGATTTATATCAAACTTTAGAAACAAAATTGTTCATAACTACATTGAACCTTGTGGTATCAGAAATGATCTCACCTGATACTTTTTTTTTAAAAAAAAATATTTTGAGAGAAACACATGTCTTTTGCAGCAACTTGGATGGAGCTGGAAAAGATCATGCTTAGTGAGATAAGCCAGAAAGAGAAAGAAAAATACCGGATGGTTTCACTCATAGCAGGAGTATAATGGACCAGGCGAGAAAATAACAAAAATAATGAACAACCATATACCAGAGACATTCTGTGGGGGCGGAGTGGGGAATGGGATCAAAAACCGGGGGTAGAGGGGAAGGGAGGGAAATGCACGGGACTATGGTGGTGGCACAGGGGTGATTTGGTGATGGGAAACCCGCGGGGATTACAATCAAGATGGAAAAAAAAATGTGCAAAATGATGTAAAAATAAACTTTGTAAAAAAAAAAAATTATTTTGGCATACAAGAGTTGGGGAGTGTAGGCCAGAGATTTGGGGGTGGTGAGAGGCTTTACCAGAGAAAGTGGAGGACAGAACAGGTATATCTACTGAAATACACTGCAGTGGGGAGCAGCAGGTGCAGCAGGAGGTCTGCTGCACCATTTGGGTTAGCTCCCTAGCTGGGGATGGAACTAATGCTGCGTGGCTGGCAACAGTTTGACAGGTTGAAGTTGAGACTTTTAACTCCTGTGCCACAAGGGAGCTCCCTCCTCCACTTAAATTCTTAAGATGGATGCTTGGCTTATCCATCTTTATCCTTTCTTTTGTCATCATAACCTGTCAAGCTCTAAGAACTTCTTTAGTAGAATTTCACAAATTTGTATATGTAATATCTTATTCAGTTCTATTTTCTACCTTTCTTTATGCTTCTGACTTAGAAGTGTTTTTCAAATTTGAAACACTTGTAAGTTTTCTAGGTATCTTGATAATGATTTCTCAAGATGAGACACCTGACCAGTCAGAACAACAAAAGCCATAAGTAATTGGTATGGATTCCCTGTCTAGTGGCTGAGTATGATTCCCTCTAATTTCTACCTCAGTTCACTCAACTAGCCTCTCTTGTAGGAAAATATACTACAAACCAAGCTCCAGTGAGGAAAGTAGCAAAATCTTCAAAGGGATAAGTCATCATCAAGTCTTACATCTTTAAAAAAAAAAATGCTTTTTTAAAGTTCCATCATGCTGTAGGAGCCCAAGTTTAGCCATCCTTGCCTACTCAGCCCCACCTATAACTTATTTTGTTTCATTTCTGCTGCATGATAATGTCTTGTTCTTAATATCTTGTCTTTTGGCTTTTTTGTATCTGAGGTATTGGGATGCTAATACATAACTTTTTTATATCATACAATTTTAACTAGAAGTCCCAATACATCTCTAAGTCATATACTACATTCACAGAAAATGGGAGTCAGATTTGGGAACTATAATTTTACACTACTGGATAAATCAGTACTATTATGTAAACTGTTAGTTTCAGAACTGATCTTTTAAAACTTAAAAATCTAGACACATATTTAAGTTTTCAGCTTTACTTGAATCTAATTACAAAGATAAAATGATACTGCAGAAAATGTCACTTGTTGATAGTGCAGTAAAAAAAAATACTTGCAGTTTTGATAATTACAAACAAACCCTATAAAATATCTTTCAAATCATTGTTTTCCCAGCTATAAACCTCTTGGTTATTAAAACACAAATTTTATAAAAAACATCCCTCAATGCAAGATATTTTGACCAAGGTTTATACAGGAAAATATTTTTATCTGTATTTGCCAAAACTCAATTCAAATTTTAAATAAGACTATACAAGAAAGGTTCTGAGTTACATTCCAAATATAATTAATGAACTGTTAGAATCACATATGAAAAAAGCAATGCCAGGTATCAAAATAATAAAAAAAAGAAAATTAGACACAAGAGGATGATTCCACCATACTCAAATGTTGTGAGTCACTGACATTTTCTTACACTATGTTTTTGTGCTGAAATTTCCATGGCCTCATGTTAAGTTAGCCTTTGTTTTGCCTAGTGTTGAATGAATCCCAACATATTTAAAACCACGGTGAAATAAAACAATGGATGGTCAAAAAGTTATATTAAAAGAATTTACTGAATATAAAACTGATTTACTACTGTATTGTTAATTTTTATATGCATGATTGTTTTTACAAGTGTAGGTGAGGTGATTTATAGTGTCTTTTTAAAAAACTTGTTGGGGCCCTCCCTGGTGGTGCAGCAGGTTGAGGCACAGCACTAAGAAGCTAAA
>NW_004567108.1:44151443-44173505 GCF_000260355.1 Condylura cristata
AAATAATCAACATCACTAGTAGTAAGGGAGATGAAAATTAAAAAAAAAAACAAAACAAAACAATGGAATACCACTTCACCCTAATGAGAATGGTACATCTTAAAACAACTAGCAACAACAAATGTTGGTGAGGATGTGGAGAAAAAGGAACTCTGCTGCACTACTGGTGGGGCTGCAAATTAGTACAACCACTATGGAAAACTGTTTGGAGGTTTCTCAAACTGCTAAAAAGGGAGCTTCCATATGATCCAGCAATCCCACTTCTAGGGATATACCCAAAAGGCACAAAACACTGATTCAAAAAGACTCCTGCACCCCCATGTTTATTGCTGCTTTATTTATAAGAGGGAAGACATGGAATCAATCCAAATGCCCAAAAGTGGATGACTGAATTAAAAAGATGTGGTACTATACACAACAGAATATTACTCAGCAGTCAAAAAGATAAACACATGCCTTTTGCAGCAACATGAATGGAGATGGAAGGGATCATGCTTAATTCAATAAGCCAGAAAGAAAAGGAGAAGAACAGGATGGTTTTGCTCATAACGAGAGCATAAAGGACCAAGGCAGAGGAAATAATAATAATGAACAAATATATATCAGACATTTTATTATGGGGGTAGAGTGGGGAATAGGATCAAAATTGGGGGTGGAGGGAGTGCACAGGATTATGGTGATGGCATACAGGTGATTTGGTGATGGGAAGTCCACGGGGATTACAATTGAGATGGGAAAAGGCACAAAATAATATAAAAATAAGCTATTATAATAAAATAAATAAAAACAAATATGCCCCCAGTTAGCACTTCATACACACTATCTGATTTTTAGCAACAAATTACTGGTAAGAAATGACCATGTGTACTGTTTAAAAACAGAGTCCTTGTATGTTTCTGTTATTGTAAACCAAAAGACTTCTAACTAAGCCATGTGAGAATTATCATTATTTTATGAGAAAAAATGGCCTGTATTAGACGACTCTTAATTTAAAAAAAAGTAGTATTTTAAGATTCAACCTAAGAGTATAAACTTCTATCTTAAATTTAGATGTCAGGAGTATTAATAAAAATATTACCTGTTAATTCAAAAATAAGTATATTAAATATTACAAAAGCATAACCTTTATATTCAAAGTGATTATATATTCAGTTCATTTTAAGAAATATAATATCAATTAGTCTCTCAACTTTTTATTATGGTGATATCAAGTGGAGAAACAGTTCACACCTCAACTTTTTAATACCTGTTAGTAAATAGCAAAACAAACTTTTCAAAAGAAAACCCCACACAGACTACAAGAGAAAACCAGAATTCAAGTCACCTTTTCTTTAGTGAACAAAAAAGCCAAATGCATAGATTTTACATTTTAGGATATCCTCAACTTTAATAATTAAGATGGTTATTACCTAATTGGCATCAGTGCTGTATAACTTGCCCTAAGAGATCATATATTTATTGGGCTGTCAAAAACTAAGTTCATATCTTGACAACTGCCTTTTGGACTTGAAAACAAGATCCTATTATGCATTTCCTAGTTTAAAGATGAATTCACAACAGCTGGGAGACTAAGAAATGCCAGCAACAAATTAGGCTGGCATAAACCATGTCTAGCATATAAAGTATAATTTGGTTGCAAATGTAGAAGACAAAAGATAAACTAAAACAGCCAAGAACAATGATAAAATATGTATCATTACAA
The DNA here is from genome assembly GCF_000260355.1 of Condylura cristata. Taxonomy (NCBI): domain Eukaryota; kingdom Metazoa; phylum Chordata; class Mammalia; order Eulipotyphla; family Talpidae; genus Condylura; species Condylura cristata. The sequence continues at coordinate 44,153,146 of NW_004567108.1, forward strand.
GTATTTAAAGTCTGAATATTAAAACACTAAATGAATTTTATTAACAGAATGTGGTAGAACATTAGGAAAAACATGAAAAATGCAACAATCAATTCTTTTCAGAGCCAAGTTATTTTCTAAGGCTATAGTTATTTCTGAAATACCTAGGATTATAAGCTCCATGATTTTTTTTTTTAATGACCCTAGTCACAGAGTTGAGGTATACTGAGCATATCTATGGCAAGTATTCCCCGAAAGTAAACAGTTATATCAGTTACTCATTGAGCTGTTCCTATGAAATTTTCCTTTCAGTCTTCTAAAATATTAAGACCTTTATACAACTTTCAAAACTGAGACACGCAAGAATGCAACTAAAGTGATTAATGAAAATAAAATTTAAATTGTAACACTTGTGATATTTCTGAACCTTTTGAAAATACTAAAATCTTTTGTTTCACTTGATAAGTTAAAAGGTATGACAAAAACTAATATTTCATAAATATCACTAGACAACAATATTTTTTAATCTTTACACGAACTTTGAAAAAAACAAGTCACTAGTCATTCATGGGTATCTAGTATGTCATGAAAATACAAAGAACTAACTTATGTGCTAATAACTGGATAGTGCTCTAGTGTATCTAATCTTGGTAAAATCTCTGCTAACATACTCATTTTTCAATCAGAATATCATGTGTAATTTGAAAGACTTTTAAAACTAACTTTTTTAGTAGTAGAAACTATCACCCCTTTTATCTATGACAGGACTGAGAGGAAGAGCAAACATGAAAATGCATTCAAGAGGCAAGTAGTATTACTCGAGATACAGAATCACATATTTAGATACAACATCTGCATGGCAGATGTTTCCAGAGAAGAAATATATGCTTACTCAAAGCAGTTGTAAACAGAAAGCCTGAAAGAAATGTTTTCTTTCAAATGTTCAGTTCCCACTGAAAGAGAACCCTGGTAAATTATTTTAAAACGCAAGAAAGACCTCAAAACCTTTGCCACTTCAAATCCTGTGATTGATTATAATCTGTCTTAAACTCTTAGTGAAATTGTGTATGAAATATTGATCCCAGTAAAACAAATCAATTATATACTTAGTTATAAAGAAGTGCCAGTGCTCAAAGTAATTCAAAAATTTGAGCGCATCTTTCCAAGTATAGGCCTAGCAAAGCATGTTTAATTTAGTTTTCTAAGGAAGTTTGTTTAACAGCTGTCCTAAAATATACTATCCCTTTCTTAATTTTATTTAAAGGATTCTAAACGATGTTCCTTCAGAAACTGAAAGTAACCGACTTCTTTATATTAAGGTTACAATGAAATTTTCTGTCATTATTAATAGTAAGATGGAAAAAGGAAGATTGCCCAAATGCTGCTTCCAAACATAAAGACTAAATATAACAATGGACATAGATATGACAACGGACATTATAAGCAGCATTATTTAGAAGATGAAAAACACTTAACTACACAATAATATTCCTTTGTCATTTCTTGTCCTTTTAACTATCTCAAAGCAGTTTATAATTTATCATTTATATTCTCTCCAACAGTAAATGTCAAATCTATTCCTAGATAGCACTGACCAGTAAGTGTGGACAAAAAAAGAATCTGATGATTTGTGAGAAGATCACAGCGGATCCAGTAGTGAAACTTCTAAACTGTAATATTCAGGTTTTGTTAGATAATCTAATATATGATGAAAAGAATACTTAATTAGAACTGTGTAAGCATCACACCTTCTCAATAGCTCTTTGGTGGAACAAGGAGCCATTAGAGAAGGACACAAATAGTGCCTCAGCTGACACTGCTAACAGTGCTGTTGCTGTTTAGTGAATCCCTGGAGAATCTGACTTTGCCAAACATAGAGACCTTTTTGTTTTGGTTTATCGTGTTTAAGATGTTACTGTTCATAACTAAATCTAAAAAGTTCCTACATTCCCAAAATTTAAACACAAAGCTGGAATTCTGACAAACAGAAAAAAGGGGAATGGTACAGCCAAGAATTTTCATGAAGTAGCGTTTAAAAATGGGACATAATGAACACAAGCAACAAATTTTCAACTTCTTACCTCATCTGACCATTGTTTTGAAAAAGGGATGTGAAAATTTAATACTGCTCAGTTGCTCTGGGGTGAGGGGAAACTGCTGATCTGTTGGAGTTGTTTTGTGATGACTGAACTGAACAACACACAACAATATGGGTAGAATTCTCATTTAGAAGAGTCTGTTATGCTTTTGAGAGCTGTTCCAAGGTCAATTTGCATAAGGGTAATAAGAAAAATGTCACTTCCTAGCATTACTCTGCATATTTGGGATCGGAGGATTAAAAAACTGTCTAAGCCACCAATTGAAAAAACACAAAAACTGAATTTTTACAACCAGGTCACATGATTATACTCCTAGATAAAATAGCAAAAATGTAAATACCATGCATACACACAACAGAATTTAGAAAAACATCATGAAGTTTACCAACTCAAGTTTATTAACTAAAGAAATCTCAAAACATTGTAATTAAAAGGACATTCCATTCTTCATCCCTTTGGGTGACAATATCTGAAACATGCTAGAGAATCAAAGATTTGCTATCAATAATACCACAAATATTTGCAAGCAATGTTAAAATAATATGCCACTGGGAGAGCCCAAAGTTTTGAAGACTTTCTTTCACAAGAATGCTAAATTTATTGAGCAATGCTATCTGACTGCTCGCTAGCTTAGTTTCTTACTCATTCCATGCCAATACTTTGGTGCTATTCTCTGATTTTTTTTACAGCTCCTTGAGATACATCCTTAAATGTACCTTTTCATCCTTAATATCTCCCTCAAATACATCTTTCACAATGTTTTCAACAGCAGTAACCTACACACTGTAGACTGGTACATAATACCTACTCAAAAAGTGCCAAAACACTACAAAATGTTCAGTGATTCCAACTGGTTTTCCACTATCTTTCTAACTTTCATTAGGGAATTTAGGTCTGCACTCAGAAGACTTGAGGTCAGTAAACAAAATGTTTAGTCAACCTTATCAAGTGTTAATGAGGATGCCAAGTAAATAACATGAAAATCCTTCCCAAAATCCTCTCAGATATAAAAAGGCTCAGCAATCTGGATTTTCTATGAGATGAATCTTACTATACAATACTTAGAAGGGTAACTTGCCTATGAAAAGAGCAGCATATGCCATCACTAAAAACACTAAGTAATAAATTCTAATACTGAAGTTTTCCTGTTTCCCAGGCTACTGGGTTTGTAAAGTTTGTATGCAATCTTTAAACGATGTCATAAATGTATATCACAACTGATTTTCAGAAACCTGTATTCTAATAAAAGTTATTTGGGGGCTCTCCCTGGTGGCGCAACAGGTTAAAGCACCACATTATGAAGCTCTCCAAAGCCACTGCAGCACAAGTTTGATCCCTGGCAAGGGAGGTGACCCACATACCGTGGCAGACCTCTCCTGATCTGCCCACTGCTCCCCTCAGCAGTGTATTTTCAGTAGATCTGTCTGTTCTGCTCCCACTGTTTCTGGTGAACCCTCTCATGCACCAAACCTCTGGCCTGTACCCCAATTCTGTAAGCATAAATAAATATTTTTTAAAAAGGTTATTTTGTCAGAAAAATGGGAGTAATATGGAAATGTCTGCCTAACCCAAATGACACCTACATTGAAACATTAAAAATAAAACTGCGGGCCCTCCCTGATGGCGCAGCGGGTTAAAGCACTGCACTAAGAAGCTTAAGCCACTTCCACATGAGTTTGATCCCAGCCTGCCCCAGAGGAGATCCACATGGCGTGGCAGACCTCTCCTGACCCGCCCATTGCTCCCCTCAGCAGTGTTCTTCATCAATCTGCCTGTTCTGCTCTCCACTCTGTCCCTGGTGAATCCTCTCACCCTCCACATCTCTGGCCTGTACCCCAGTTCTGTGTGAATAAATTAAAAAATCTTTAAAAAAATAAAAAATAAAAATAAAATTGCTACAGTTATAGGTGAAATTCTGATTGGAAATGCTGAGTGCTTGGTTACACTAGAATCATGTTAAGTCAGTATTACTGAAAATGAATTATGTAATTTTAAAATACAGTAGTTTCTACTTTTCAGAATTCCAAGAATCCCACTAGATGCATGAAACTGACAGTATCCAACTCTATACAGTTTTTTCCTTAAATGTACATAACTATGATAAAGGTTTAATTTACAAATGAGGCACACTAACAGAATAACAACAATATTTAATAAGATAGAACAATCACACCATAAGAAATGAATTTGGCCTGTTTCTCTTAAAATTTTTTATTCTATGATTATTTTTGGGCCACAGGAAACTGAAACAATAGAAAACAAACTGCAGATATGAGGAGACTACTATATTTTTAAATATTCTACAAAAATACACTCCTAAATGCATTCTGTGTTACTGTGGTCTTGAATAGCTGTCAAGATTCAAGATATATCAATATACTCACAACGCCTTTGCTTTGGGACTGAATTACCCTCCAAAATTTGAATGCTGAAGTGCCACTAGGAAGTAATTGGGGTTAGAGGCCATGAGAGTGAAGTCCTCATGGGTAACTTTATAAGTGATATTTAAAAATGGAAAATAAGGAGAAAATGCTCTTACTACACAGAGAACACAGTGAAAGGTAGTCAAAAGACTGGCAGGATCGTGATCCTTGAAATAAGGTAGGAAGGGGTTGACTGCAAAATGGGATGCTTAAAACTGATAGCATGGAGCTAAGTAGTTAGTGAAGGAAAAGCGAGTAGAAAAGAAAAAAGGAAAGAGAATCAAAGAGTTGAGAGGCCAGGGTACTAGAAAGATCATTTATCTATGAATGTTGTAGTTATCAAGAAATGACAGGAATAGGGTTAGAGAAAATGAGTGAGTCAAGAGCAAAAATATTCAAAGAACAAATGAAGTTGGTGATGTCTGAAATTTTTTGAATTAATTTATTTATTTTTAAAGATTTATTTATTTGTGCATACAGAACTGGGGTACAGACCAGAGGCTCAGGGCGGTGAGAGGATTCACCAGAGAGGGGAGCAGAACGGAACAGGCAGATCTAGGAAGTACACTGCTAAGGGGAGCAGTGGGAGGGTCAGGAGAGGTCTGCCACACCATGTGGTCACCTCCAAGACAGGTGGGAATCGAACTCATGCAGAAGTGGCTTTAGCTTCTTAGTGCTGTGCTTTAACCCACTGCACCACCAGGGAGGGCCTGATGTCTGAAATTTTACATTGGGAAAGCAGATACACAATAATTCAATTAGCCAAGATAAGGAATACAGAAAATACAGATATTTGGAGCCTAAAGCATTTTTGATAAGCTAAATTTGAAATACTAAAAGGAAATATTTGTGTAAATATTGAGAAAACAGACACAAAACTCAAGAGAAAAAGTGGTCAAAGAAGCCAAATTTATCAAGTTGTCATTTTAAAAATTTACTTTTAATATAAAAAATAACAAGCATATACATTATAAACCTCCAAATATCCTTTAATCAGTTTCTTTATTCTTAAAAACATGATCAATTCTATTGTCATTCTTCCCACCACCAGTATTATACTTTAAAAAAAAAAAAAACTACATTTTTTTTTATTTTTTTTTAAAAGATTTATTTATTCATACAGAACTGGGGTACAGGCCAGAGATGCAGAGGGTGAGAGGATTCACCAGAGACAAAGTGGGGAGCAGAACAGGCAGATCAACGAAGTACACTGCTGAGGGGAGCAGCGGGCGGGTCAGGAGAGGTCTGCCACGCCATGTGGATCTCCTCCAGGGCAGGCGGATATCGAACTCATGAGGAAGTGGCTTAAGCTTCTCAGTGCTGTGCTTTAACCCGCTGCACCACCAGGGAGGGCCACAAACTACATTTTTAATATTTTGATGTACTTAATCTTCCTTTGTAGGGTTTCTTTTGAAAATTTAATTTCATTAATTTACAAAATTGTATAATTTCAGAATATGGTTTTGCCTCAATATGCTTCACTCACCAGGCATCAAACTAACAACTCCCTATCTGGCAGAGAACCACAGATAGGATCTGCTCATGTATATTTAAAAAGTGTGGTGACGTTTATTAAAGAAAAGTATACTATGAGAGAAAAAGGAAAGATTAAATTTTGATTTGCAACTTAGGAAAAGCATCTCTGCAGAAGTACAAAAATAGTACTTAAACTGAGAGTTAAAAGCAAAAGTTTAGTAAAGTAAAATGGGTAAGAAGAAAGTTTTAGTGTGAGAGAACTTTTGCAAAAGTTCTGAAGTGAAAAAACACTAAGTGGGCCCTCCCTGGTGGTGCAGCAGGCTAAAGCACAGCACTAAGAAGCTAAAGCCACTTCAGTATGAGTTCTATCCCTGCCCCGGAGGTGACCACATGGCGTGGCAGACCTCTCCTGACCCACCTACTGCTCCCCTCAGCACTGCACCTCGTCGATCTGTCTGTTCTGCTCCCCACTCTGTCTCTGGTGAAGCCTCTCACCGCCCCTGAGCCTCTGGTCTGTACCCCAGTTCTGTATGCACAGATAAATAAATCTTTGAAAAAAGAAAAAAACACGAAGAAAAGCCTAATGACACTAAACACGGAGCAAAGAGGTGTTTAGGGAAAGGCAAGAGCCCAACATATAAAACCTTGAAAGCTCATATTAAGGATAATCTGTTGCATGTCCTTCAAAATCTTGATACACTAATAATTTTTCCTTTTTCTTTATTTCTTCTATCCCTGTAGTCACTTCAACCACAAATATGCTTATTTCATTTCTCTCCATAAATCAAATAACAAATTATTGGGTGGCATAGCTGATATATCTTCCTTTGGGACAGAGATTTTTCATCTTTTTTTTTTTATTGCTATGTTTCAGTACCTAATACGTTGCCTAATGTACTCAATATAATGACTGAGTAAACATAAATAGAATACAAACTCTCAGTCAACTATCCTCTAACCATAGGCTGGTGTTTTGAATAATTGTCTGGAATTAAGGACCTATTCATATAGGAGATTAAGCTAGCCAAATGCAAACTGATAAAAAATATATGGAGATAATTTTGTTAGCCTTATTTATGTTCAGATTTTGAAAAATCTCACCCAAAGTTATTTATAAAGCTGTTCAAGTTTATTAGATCAAAAATACTTATTTTTCAAAAATTGTATTTAAAAATATGGCCTCGGCCCTCCCTGGTGGCGCAGCAGGTTAAAGCGCTATACTAAGAAGCTTAAGCCACTTCTGCATGAGTTCAATCCCCGCCTGCCGGGGAGGAGATCCACATGGCGGGGAGGAGATCCACATGGCGGGGAGGAGATCCACATGGCGTGGCAGACCTCTCCTGACCCGCCCATTGCTCCCCTCAGCAGTGTACTTCGTAGATCTGCCTGTTCTTCTCCCCGCTCTGTCCCTGGTGAATCCTCTCACCCTCCGCATCTCTGGCCTGTACTCCAGTTCTGTATGAATAAATAAATAAATCTTTAAAAAAAAAATATGGCCTCATAAGTAGATATAACATGACATTTTGGTTTCTTATATGTTAGACAACAATAGAATTGACTGTTCTTCATTATGTGTCTGGATTCCATAAGTTCTATAAGTTAAGCATAGTATCATTTATGGACCAATTAACTTCAGTAAAACATTTGTAAAGGTACAATCTAAACATTGTTGTTCAAGCTAGCGAATCTCAAAATACGCATGTTGTACACTTTGTGGACAGGGTAGAAAAAAACATGCACTTCCAAAGATGGGAGGTTAAACCCACACCCTCCCAATGGAAGGCAACAGCTAGATCTATCAACATTACAATTATACAATTCTGTAAGCCAGTAATTCTACTTCAAGGACTCTTTTCTAAAGATAGTGATAGATATAAAATGACAACAGAAGTCCAAGACTGCTCACTACTGTCTGGAAAATACCTATAAATAGGACAAAATCTAAATTTTGACATATTTAATCAATAATAAAATGCAGCTGGGAGAAAGACTGATACTATTATTACTTTTATGCTAAAAAGTTCTTCATGAAACAACCCAAATGCCCAAAAGCAGATGACTGGATTAAAAAGATGTGGTACATATACACAATGGAGTATTACTCGGCAACAACAACAAAAAAATAAACAGCAACATGGATGGAGCTGGAAAAGATCATGCTTACTGAAATAAGCCAGAATAAAAAGGAAAAACACCGGATGGTTTCACGCATAGCAGGAATATAAAGGACCAGGGGAGAAAATTAATAATAATAGTAATAATGAAAAACTACATGTCAAAGACATTTTATGGGGTGGAATGGGATCAAAAACAGTGGGGGGAAGGAAGTGCACTGGACTATGGTGATGGCACATGGGTGATTTGGTGATGGGAAGCTCACAGGGATTACAACTGAGATGGAAAAAGGCTTGAGATGGTGAAAAAATAAATTACTATATTAGTTTTTAAAAATTCTCATCATAAGGAAAAAAAGTTCTCCATGATGTTGTCATTGTATTTTTTAAGATTTAGAGCTGGGGTGTAGGCCAGAGATGTGGTGGTTGGAGGGCTGTGGGTGAAAAGATTCACGAGAGACAATGTGGGGAGTAGGATAGGCAGACTAATGAAATTAACACTGCTGAGTGGAGCAGCAGGAGAGACAGGAGAGGTCTGCTGCACCATGTGGGTGAGCTCCCAGGCCAGAGACTGAAATAATGCTGCAGTGGCTGCCTATATATTCATCATGCTGAAACTTAACCCCCTGCACCAACCTGGGAGGCGTGATGATGTTATTATATTAAGTAGTACCAGTGTGTACAATATACCATATACCATCTGTAGAGAATAGCTATACAATTACACGTATCTAAAATACAGATACATACACATTTGCTTGAAAACCACAAAACAAATATTACTGTACAAAAAATATAGAAAAATTAACCTGATAACATCAGTTATCTCAAGAGAAGAACTAGGTGACAAGAACAGTAGTAGGTAGACTTTCCAGTATATACTCTTTTAACCAGGGGACTGACTATATTGCTATTCAAAACAGGTAATTAAATTTAAAAGTGAAGTTTTTACAATAAAAGCAATGTATATATTAACAGTAATGACATACCTTATGTTATATACTTGATGCCCAAAGGGTGAACACCTCAGTTTTTTTCAGAATGTCAAAAGTTAAACAGAATACTAAAAAAAATAGCACATCTAAAAGTTTATTTAATTACTAGTTCAGCAAATAATTTATTAATTGTGTAGAGGTCCCATAAACACTGGTGGTAAGAACTTGAGTGTGATCAGAGACTACTAAACAGACAATACAATTCATGAATGTTCTGACAGAGTAAAAAGAGGGTACTTAGACAACATAAAAGAGGGAACCCACTCAATACTAGGAATCAAAGATGCAGTGTTTTAACAGAAGCAAAAAGAAAAAGCAGCAGCTAGGTAGGTTCAGTAGAAGTTGAGTGTTCTAAGGCTCAAAAATTCAGTGGCTTGTGTGCCTCAAATACAAGGTGATAAATGAGACTGGACAGGGAAGTCAGACTGCTCAGGTTTTAGAACAAGCCTAACTATGAAGAATAAAAATTTACTTTAATTGCAATTCTACATGGTTAATCAATCTTCCCTCTTATACTTTCTGACCCCAATACTCAATTACTCAATCCCTTATACTCTCAATACCTTCACTGGAATGAATACCTGATCCAGTTGATGAACCAACACTGTCACTTCAATAATACCCAAAGTCCAGAGTTTACATTTGGGCTCACCTTGGTATTTTATTTTCCATGGGTTTTGAAAAATGCATAACAACTGTCCACCACTAAGTATCACACAGTAATTTGATAGCCTAAACTATAACTCACTCTCTAAATATTCGGTGCTCTATCTAGTCATCCCTCCACTACCCCTTTTTAAATTCTAAATTGCAAACAGAATTAAGAGATTCTAAATGCTGAAATAACATCCAGAATCTTGAAGATGAGAAAAGAAGGCAAAAGTCAAGGTAGAAAGAATTTGCAGAAAGTAATGCACAAAAGAAAAGAAGAATAGCTACATTTCAAGAAACAAAACACTTCATCCCCAAATTTTTAAAGTATTCTTTTTTCTTCCTTCCCATCCCCTTCCAAAGAATTTTGAAAGGGTCTTGGCTAATAAACTATATAACTGAGTCTTTAAAAAGCAAAATTAGAGTTAAGTAAATTCCTGAGGTGTGTGTAAACACTTATTGGAAGTGACTCATATCTCAGACTCACTTTTAAGATATTAATGGCAAAATCTATAAACAACCTGAGCTGAGTACTCTTTGATATACTACATTGTACATGAGCTCTACAGTGCTCTATACTATATTCATAAATAGGATTAGTTTGAGTAAACTGAAGAGATTTTATAATTTACAATCAGACCTTCCAAATGTTAAGCTCATTCCTTTCAATTCACCTGTCCTTTTCAACACAAGTGATATATCACCATATAACATCAATTCTTTTAGCAGTGTGTTCTACATCTATCTGTTCCTTAATCATTGCTAGACTGGTGAAATCTTAGCCTTGCTAGCTCACATTTTCAGTACTACTCTCTAATCTATCATTAATCACTAGCTAACTCCTATTACTGCTTTTAGGAGATTAAGTCCTATAGTAGTTTCCAAGTGTCCTAGAAATTAATTCCAACACGCCTTATCCTACCTTTGTTTCCAAGTTTTTAATAAGGTGCCCTGATTACCCTCCCTTCCCCCTTTTTTTAATCTATTATCCTCCTCTGTACCTGTCTTAAATGTACTTTAACTGACAGCTCTTCTTTTCCAGTTCATGAGCCTCTCTCATTTTTACAACATACCTGGAATGCCTCCTTTCCCAGAAGGCAAGACTGGTCATCTCCCACCCACCATTTAAACTTTACTTTTCATGAAATTTTGTAAGATTGCTTTTAGGAGATGCTACTTTTTCTAAAATAATGCTCAAACCCTGCTATACAGTGGAATTAGCGAATAGAATATTTTGAAATAAAATACTGATGCCCCAGTGCAGTCATTATGAAAAGCAATCTGGATTTACCTTAAAACTAAAAGTGGAAATACTTAGCAATCCCACTCTTAGGTATCTATCCAAAGAATGTGAAACCATCAATACAAAAAAACTATACACTCTACGATGTAATAAACATTGAAGCATTATTGTAAGAAACCTAAATGTCCATTAACAGATGAGTGAATCAAGGAAATGTAGTACATTCTCAGATGGAGTATTATTTAGTCATAAGGAATGATAAATTGCAACTATTCTCAGCAAAGTGGAAGGTTTTTGAGGGAATTATGTATACTAAGGCAAGTCAGAAATGACAAAAACAAATACTGGAAATTTACACCGCAAATGATAAAGTAAAATACAAACACTAGTGGATGTTTACCAATACCATAAGAGCGCTGAGGTAAAAAGGGGGTGGGGAGGGAGAAAGGAATTAGGGAATATAAAGGATGGTAGCAGGAAAATAAAAGAACACGCCTATAAGAAAAATAAATATCAACATATCAGCTCATGTAAGATAAATGAATATCAAGGCCCCAAGGGGGGAAATTTTCCATTTTCACATACTGAGACAACTTTAAAAATACTTTGCAGTTGCACAAAAATATACAACCGGATAAAACAGGACATAAATTGAAACATTGTACCATATGAGCCCTAATGTGAAAGTGGAAGAGTAAGGGGTATTCAGAGGGAAAGTTAAGCCTACAAAAATGCATGTGGCATTGTTAACCTAATAAAGCTGGGCAAAAAACTGAGGAAAAAGTGCTGATGCCCTGGCACCAGCCAGACGGATTAAAACAGAATCTCTCTTTTTTAAAGATATTATTTATTTTTGTGTGAAAGAAGTGGGATGTAGGGCTGAGGTGGAAGGGTAAGAGGATTCACCAGAGACACAGTGTGGAACAGAACAGGCAGATCTACTGAAATACACTGCTGAAGGAAGGAGCAGTGCCTGAGACAGGAGAGGTCTGCCACGCCAGGAGAGGTCTGCCACGACATGTGTTAGCTCCCTGGCTGGAGATCCAACTCATCTATCTCCAGTAGGTCAGAGCAGTGGTAGCACCGAGATTAGCCCTCAGACCGCTGGGGAGGCCCTAAAACAGATTCTTTAGGCAATACCCAGATATTGATGGTGGTGATAAGGTGTTTATTCTTGCTTGGGATTTTTTTCTCCAAAGTCCCACAGATGACTCTTAACAAGCAGGGATTATAAACCACTTTACCAATCCTCTTCATTCTAGAAACGGAATTCCAAAATATGTACTTCACCATAGTCTTGACCAATGCAGATAATGTAAAATTTTGAAATGATCCTTTATAAGACTAAAACATGTTACAATATAGTTAATATGCTCTGAGCAGTTTATATGTGTATATATAAAATGGAAAAGACATTATTTATTATATAAGTAGCAAAGCAAATAACAAAAAAGAGTGCAAGACTAACACCTGAATTCATTTTTTTAAAGATTTATTTTTATTTATTTATGCATACAAACACTGGGGTGTAGGCCAGAGGTTGCAGGGGTTGAGGGGATTCACCAGAGACAGAATGGGGAGCAGAACAGGCAGTTACACTGAAATCACTGCTGAGGGAAAACAGTGGGAGAGGCAGGAGAGAGTTCTACTACACCATATGAGTTAGCTCCCCACATGGGAATTGAACTCATGCCTGGGATGGAACTCATGCAGCAGTGGTTGGGAGTAACTTGATAGCACTGAAACTTTAACCCTTGCACCACCAGGGAGGGAGGCCTCTGAATTCACTTTTTAAAAAAGGAACAGAATTCAAGTGTGGAAGATACAAGGTATCTGATTTCTGAAGATTAAGCAGATAGCTAGCTGCCAGTCAAAATTTATAGTCAAAAGGATCACTAGGCAAATGTTACCTTAATTAAGTCTCCCGATCAGGCCCTGTCTGGTGGTACAGCGGGTTAAGATGCCGTCCCAGCTTCAGTGCTAGTTCAGTTCGATCCCCCACCAGGTATGTGACCCACATGAGCAACAGACCTCTCCCGTTTTGCCTGCTGCTCCCCTCAGCAGAGTACTTTGTCAATCTGCCTGTTCTGTTCCTCACTGTCTCTGGTGAATCCCCTCACTGTCCCGGCACCTCTGGACTGTTAAATAAGTCTTTAAAAAAAGTCTCCTGATCATGTCTTTCCTTTAAAAAAAAAAGGGGGGGGTACAAGTGGTTAAAGTGCAGTATTATGAAAGCCTCAGTCACTTCAGTAGCTCTCTTGGCCCATTGCTCCCCTCCTTCAGTGTACTTCATCGATCTGCCTGTTCTGTTCTTTGCTGTCTCTGGTGAATTCTCTCAACACCGTGCACATCTGGCCTGTACCCCAGTTCTGTATGTGTAAATAAATAAATCTTGCTTTAAAAAAAGTGTACAGGTTAAAACTGGCTAAAATCAATGCTAAAAGAAAATAAAATATTTTAAAATATATAAAATATAGTTCAGGGTTGTGTCTGATCATTATAGTCCCTTGGTCACACTGTATGGGGCTGTGGTTCCTCAATTACACACTGGTACTGGCAGCTGGCTCTCTTTTCATGCTCTGCCTCCTTGGTTCCTATAGTTATAAGGGCTCCAATGTAATATATTTAGACACAAACCTGCCAAAATTTAAAAATGAATAAACCATATTCATTAGATACCAAGCAAGGTTAAAAGTCATAATATTAAAATTGTCATGGTATTAGAGAATGTAAACTAGATTGATAACAGCAATGCCAATTCACTGGACTGAGAGGATGGACAGGACTGGTAGTGCTGTATTGAGAATTCTGAGATTCATCATGAAAGCATACCATGAAGGGAAGCTGTTATTGGTTATGCCCAACGTAGATGAGAGGGACAGCACATGTGACATATTTTCCATTCAAAAGAATCAAAACTTCAAGAATTTAAATTTAAAAAAAAACTATATGTAAACAGGAAGTGGTAAAGGTATATACACAGAATGACATACTGCTACCTATTACCAATCACACTATATGTCATTAGTTTTTAAGCAGTAACTATGTGTGCCTTATTCTTTTTTAATATCTCGAACACCCAATATATCACTATATTGTGAATAAAGTATATTTAATTACATTTACCTAATATAAATGAAATCAATAAATATGAGACATTATCTTGTGATATGCCATAATCCTTTGTAGTCTCTATGCAACAAAATACTTTCAAGCCCCAGTAAATGTACAGATGACCTGTGAGCTTTATTGTAGCACATAGTAAGAAAAATAGGTAGTATCAGAAATAACCTCTGGACTAGATTTAGAAACCAAACTTTTAAAAGGTACAAGTCCCTTGCCTCTATTTTTCTGTTAGGAGAGAGTAACAAAGTTAACTTAAACTCAAGGCTAACCAACAATTAAATAATATTCCATTTTATGTTTTGAGTTTCTACTAGGCAAGATCCCAGTAATCATGAATTTTAATTCATTTAGCGCTTTCTATTATCAAGTACAAGGTATAGCATGCACTATGTATAAGCACTTAAGTGTTAAATACGTGAGTTCTAATACCTATTTTCACTTTGGGGCTATGTAGCACTGGAAATAGTTTAACCAAAAGATCTGGTGTGTAACTTATATTTGCACCACACCAGAAGAGTAGAATTAATTTTATTTAAAGCTAATAAAATTGTATCTATTTTAAGTTCAGAAGTATGGTCTCAAACACCTTAAAAGTTTATGTAAGGTTATAGCTAAGCGATGTTAAAAGGAAAATGAGTGACTGAAACTTAGGATTAAACTTTGGGAAAAAAAAAGGGGGGGACCTCCCTGATGGTGTAGTGGGTTGGAGCACTGCACTGCAAAGAGAAGCTAAGCCAAGCTAAGCCATGGCAGCTTCAGTGGGAGTTAGGGAGGTGACCCACACAGTGCAGCAGACCTCTCTAGTCTTGCCCACTGCTCCCCTCTAAGTGTACTTTGTCCATCTGCCTGTTCTGTTTCCCACTCTGTGAATCCTCTCACCGCCCCAGTTCTGTATGCATAAATAAAAACCTTTAAATATATATATATATTTATAAAATATGTATTTATAATATATATATTTGCAAAAATATATATATTAATGAAAAGTATATTTGCAAGTAGAAAGGAAGATAATCAGATGATTTCTCAAGGAATTTGGTATACTGGATTTTCCACACTCACCTCTTTCCTTATTTGAACAAACACAGGTGTATCCAGCTCTCTGCTATATCTTCTCTAGATTTTTTTCTTTTTGTGATATATCATACACTCCCACCAGTTCCAAAACTTTTGTTATAACAATCAAGTGAGCTATGACTACAGATGCTGGTTTTCTGTGATATTTCTGGAAGCAACAAGTGAGTGACTAGTGAAAGAGACTTTGAAGCCTTCAAGTGCCAAAATGTTAGAACTCAATTTAACCTCACTAATTTCGCAAAATATAAGCAATGTTATCAACTGTAGGCTTATTGGGACTCTTTGGTATAACTTATTTGAAAAAAGAAAAACATTAAGTATACAATGTCATACCATCATCAGCTAACATTTACCACACTTACAAAGATAAGTGGGAATGAAGGATAGTCTTTGGTCCAAGTCACACCCATGCCCCTTATTAACTATGTGACTTTGATTTAAAAAAAAAAAAAAAAAAACTCAGATTCTTCACCTGTAAAAAAGATGTATTGGCCAGCTCACCACCCTGCTCACGTCACATGGCAACATATTTGGGAAATTATGGGAGGTCTAACAGCTACGTGTATGGAACCATTTTGTCCAACTAGCTACCATCTAAATTACTAATTCATAAATTCCCCCATTCCAGACACTTCTTAATCAGAGTAACATAACTACTTACAGTAAAACTAACTGCACAGCTATATGGTTCATCTTTAATTTCTAAATCCCACCAGTCTATTCTCCAAAAGACTTTATAGTATAACATGTGAAGATGAATTAGTTGAACAAATGTGGCAACGGATGTAAAAAATCAGCTCATTTTTTTTTTTTTTTTCTAAACGCTGCCTACCCTAAAATCCAAAATTTCTGGTTAAGTTCTTTGAAATCTTCAATTTGGTCTGATTTCAGATGGATGTTTAAGTACTTTTTTCACCAATGTTTAAATGTAGAATATTTTCCTCCCACAATTTTAGACTGTATGACTTTCAAGACTCTGTCCTCTATCACTTTGTATCAGATCATTCCAATTAAGCTCTGTAACACTGTTCTCTAGTGGCTTTCCCTTAAGTGAGAAACAATTTCCTACATCTTGCTGAGCCATAGAAAATTGTATATGCCCCCCAAATACCAGAGAATTCTTCTCTTTAGTGGGACAGTTCTTAAGGGATATTCTGGTTTCTATGCTACTGATTAAGCAAGACAGGGTACTGGCTACTACTGGCAAACTACAAAGCCACTTATGGTACCTTGGACTCAGTTTCCACACTTACAAAATTAAGAATAACTAGGACCCACCCTGGTGGCACACAGTGTTAGAGCACAGCACTATGAAGCTATCCACAGCCACTGAAGCATTAGTTAAATCAATCTCCCCAACTCGGAGGTAATCCACATGGTACAACAGACCTCTCCTATCTTACTGGCTGCTCCCCTCAGCAGTGTATTTCAGAAGATCTGCCTGTTCTGTTACCCACTGTCTCTGATGAATCCTCTCACCCCATACCTCTGGCATGTACCCCAGTTCTTATATGCATAAATAAATAAATCTTTAAAAAAAATGAGAACTACATTAACTTCAATTATCTTTTTGGTTGAAATAGTCTATGATTCTCTTCAGATCACTTATATCAATACCATGACTAGGAGAGCCCAAACAATCTCATCTTAACAGAAGTTTCCAAATATTTGAAACATTTCTCATTAGTACCTCAACACCTCCCTACACACACACACACACAAAGATGGTCACAGTTACTGTAGAACAGATTACTTTTAACAGGGGGTATTGTTTCTTAATTTCCCAATAAAGACTAGCTACACAACAGCAAGACTTTCACTGGATTCCCAAGCCCAGACACTGGATTCAAAAAAGGAAAACGATTGAGAAAGATAATAGGAAGAACTCCTGCAAGAAAATAAATTATAATGTATCCATTTCTAGAAACAAGTCCATTTTCAAATAGGTTCTCTATTGTGGCTGGGAACATATCAGGAGTCCAGTGGTAATCTCTGTTATTTCTAACCTTAGAATAGAGGAAAGGTAAGATTAGCCTCAGCAGATCACTCAATTTTTATCAACTTTGGGGCTCTTGAATTAAGAGACGAATCTAAAATGTGGGAGACCAAAATTAGGAGGTGGCAGCATAGGATGAGTACAGATGGAACTTTCATTTCCTGGTAACTTTTCCTGCGAATGTTTAATTAAAATAATGTTTGAAAATCAAAAATCCAATGATAAATGAGTCACTCAAAAACTAAATGCAAGGAATTCTGCTGGCACATGGGGTGGGGGGGCCCATACAGATAAATTCTGGGAACTTAAGTCTATTCATATTTTAATCTTGTAACACCTGGGGCACTGGTTGAAGTAGACATGTATACCTTTCATGCCTCAATTGCCTTCTCTATACCACTTCTTCTCCAGTGCACTTTGAAACTATTTAGAGAAATGTACCCAAATATTAACACTTAAAAGAAATATGCTGGCTCATAAATGACTTAGGAATTCAAAGCTTGATGGGTCACCTAGTTTTAGTAATTAAGTTCTATTGGGATCAGTTTTGAGTAGGCTCTTGAAGATAGGAATACATCTCTGCCTATACCTATTTGCCTTTGAAATATTAATGATTAATATGAGCATCGCTGACAGCTGAAGTACGCCTGAAACATGGACAAGGATCACCATTAGCAAGCATGCTAAAAACATCAAGTCACCAGTTAATAGCAGTCTTAAGCAGTCCTTCACATATGTGATTTCCATTGTCTCAGGCATTCCATTAGTGCTCATCCAACTGCAAAGTTTATATTTTTTTAGTTATTTATGCATAAAAATGCTGGGTGTAAGCCAGAGATTGGGGGGTGGGGTGGGTGAGAGAATTCACCAGAGACAGAGTGGGGAGCAGAATAGGCAGATCCATGAAGTACACTGCTGAGGGTAGCAGCGGGCAAGACAGGAGAGGTCTGCTGTACCATGTGGGTCAGCTTCCTGGCCAGGGATTGAACTCATGCAGCAGCGGTTGCAGAGAGCCTGGCAATGCTGAGAAGTAACCTCTTGTACCACCGGAGCAAAGTTTATCTTTGTTAAAATAACCACTAGTGTTTTGGCCCTCCCTGGTGGCGCAGCGGGTTAAAGCACAGCACTGAGAATCTAAAGCCGCTTCGGCATGAGTTCGATTCCCGCCTGCCCCAGAGGTGACCACATGGCGTGGCAGACCTCTCCTGGCCCGCCCGCTGCTCCCCTCAGCAGTGTACTTCGTCGATCTGCCTGTTCTGCTCCCCACTCTGTCTCTGGTGAATCCTCTCACCCTCCGCATCTCTGGCCTGTACCCCAGTTCTGTATGAATAAATAAATAAATCTTAAAAAAAAAAAAAAACACTAGTGTTTTACCCAACAAGAGATCTGGTATAGATATGGAAGGAAACAAGAAGGGAAAAACTTTAAAGTGAAAAAGGGAAAGCTTGAAGGAAATATCCTAGACATTAATTTCCTATGAAACAACCACCCAACAAATGATCATTCCCTTCTTTCCAAGTTCTCTTGCTATCTTTTCCCTTCCACCAACTGCAAACATGTATCTGAGATACATAAATATATATGTGAGTATAGGTTAGCACCACACAGTGTTAATTTCCATGGGAAGACTTTTTATAATGTGGATTCTAGGTTACCAGTGCTTATGTCAGATATGTTCTGACATATCACTGCTTCTGGCATAGGCAGAATATAAAGGCTGAAATATCCTAGAACACCAGAAGAACCAAAACTGTTTCATGTATGATATGTTTAAATAAAACACAAAATTAAAATACACAAACCTTTCAAAAGTCATGATACTGTTTTTTTCGGGTAAGATTTTATAGATTGTTAAGGCCTACAATAATAAAGGCTTAGAATAAAAGAACTTACATTTTTTGCACCCCAAAATTTTAATAATGTGAAAATCCTGTTTGCTAGTATAGTTAAACCACAGTCACCTAAAAAAAAATACACTGTTTAGGGAAGATAATTTGAAGAGAAAATACAAAAAATCCAACCCGATTAAAGTACACACCTTTTCCCCACTAGTTTTACTGGTAACTTCCAAAGCTCTAAGGGGTATAATTTACCCATATGTTTGTCTAATTCATTCATCCATTATACAGGAATAATGTCTCCTATATTTCTACATAGATATTATCACAAAAATCTCAAGCACAGTGAGGGGGAAAAAATCATTTGCTATTTAGTCTTCCAATACATCATATAGATAACATGAAAGTCAACATAGCTTCACATAACTTGGTCAGACTCGGTAGAAACAAAAGGACATGGAAGTGTGGGCAACGTTACTATCAACGAGGCCAGACCATAATATATAAGCCATAAATAGAAGGTATGGGTATGAGGGAGACAGTATCCAAATCACAAGTTCTTTCAATACTGGAGCTGAAAAATCAAGATAACCTCACTTATATCTCCCCTCCATGTGTTTCTCCTTTACAAAATAAATTACATCCCAATCTGACTGAATCCACATTCCAAGCTACTAACATAAAGCATACTTCCAAGAGAAACCGATAGAAAGACACACACGTCTAAGACTTAAAAAAAAAAAAAAATTTAAGCAGGTGTTTTCACCTCCCCCACACGCTGCTCTCTCGGTTACCCCCCTGGAGGGTGTGAAAATATCAACATCCGGTAGCCCACCCCGGGCGCCCAGGACACTCAGACGAAGCTCACCCCTCTCTTTCCTCTTTTCAGCCCATCACCTTTGAGGAGCTAATGGATCACTTCTTCGCACTGCTCCCCCACCCTTATTCATGGTTGAGCATGACAATCTCCGCATCCTTCTTCCAAAAGGGACTAGCCCAGAGCAGAAAGGAAGAGGCGAGACGAGACGAGACGAGAGGCGCGCTCCAGAAACGTAAGCCGGAGCGGCTGACAAGCACACAGCCATGTCACCCACCGGAGCTGGCCTTTACCCCCACCTTGGCCTCTGATCAGTGACCAGTTCTCGCAATACTGAAATCTCCATCTCCACGCTCTCCCCACCCCCACGCCCTCAGAGATGATACTGGAAAATGAAAAGGCCGGGTCAGCCCCAGACAAACCCGCGGCCCCCGCCCCCCGCGCCGGTTCCCGGGGGAGGATGGAGAAGGCAGGGCCCCAGGGTCCGGATCCTTCCACCGCGCCGCCCGAAGCCCCCAGAGACGCG
>NW_004567108.1:44174297-44220241 GCF_000260355.1 Condylura cristata
GCAGCTCGGCTGTAGGGAGAGCTGAGCGCGCGCGGCGCGGATCCCGGCGAGCCCGAGTCGCGTTGGACTTGGCGCGCGACCTAGAAGGGGCGGGAACCCGCGCGCTAGTACTTTCCTGTGTCTCTGGCGTCCATGGTTAGCGCCGGGGCCGCAATGAATTAAAGGCCCAGTGGCTTCGAGGCTTTCCTTGTGGGGCTGGCATTGTACTTTTAGGGACCGCCCTTGGGCAGCGAGGGCGCCGTGTTTCTTCTCGGGCGTCATGTCTGTTGTCACTTAGAATTGGCAGGGCAGGTAACTTTGCCAAGACACGTGACTCCGTTTTCGCAGATGGTTATGAAAGAAGGGAAGAAACAACACCTTTGAGTGTCACCCATCCGAAGCCACAGTGGTCAAGACCGCTTCTTCATGGCCTTGCCTCAGAGCACACCGCCAATCCAAGAATATAAAAACCAGCTCTGTGGTGGGGCTGCCTTGATGGTTCCCTTTACGATGCAGCCGATGATGGGGTTCTGTGTCCGCTGTGGACTTCAAACCTATTTGCCCTGGCCCATAAAGCCAGAAGCATGACTCAAGGACAGAGGGCAGACACAGATTGACTAAGGACTCCTCCGTCCTTTCTGCAGAGTCACTTGACGAGTCTGGCCACCTTAGCAATGTGAAGAGCAGGACTCCATCCAGCAGTGCAGGAAGGCCATGTGGACATGGACCAAGGAAACTATGTTTACATCACTGTGTAAAACCTCCAAATTCTTTTACTTCTAGCACTGGCATTTGTTGGGAAGGAAACACTCTTCCTGTTATGCTTTCTCTGGTCATTGTTAATCTCCCTGTAGTGATAACTAAAAATACACAGTGTTAACATTAAAAAATTAAAACTGGATAGATAGGTGTGATAAGGGCATTTGCACATATATGCACAAAGGTTAGTTTTTAACCTAATATAAATAATCAAGTCGGGCCCTCCTTAGGGGTGCAGCGGGTTAAAAAGCACAGCACTATGAAGTTATCGGAAGCCGCCACGGCAAGGCAGCACTAGTTCAATCCCCGCCAAGGAGGTGACCCACATGGCGCAGCAGATCTCTGCTGACCCGCCAGTCTGCCTGTTCTGCTCCCCTCTCTGTCTTTGGTGAATCCTCTCACCCCTACCCCCCACCTCTGGCCTGTACCTCAGTTCTTGTATGCATAAATAAATAAATCTTTAAGTAAATAAATAATAAAGTCAAGTAGACCCTTAAAAAGTCTTTAATAAGAGATTCTGGCTTCATCTGTGGCTTGAAAATTTTGAAGGCATACTTGTCAAAAGAGCAAATTGCCTTAGATCCATTCTAAAGTAGGGATAATTTCTCTGAAACACGGGGTAGACTGTTTAGAAAATAACTTCTGCTTTTACACTCCAGAAGTAACACTACTAAGCCTTTCCTCCAGAACTGTGTTTCAAAATGAGGTTTGACCAAATCAAGATTTAGTTTTACTTTTATCATCTTGGGAGTTTTACCCATTCTTCCAGGTCCTGTCTACTAGAATTATGCTCTCTATGACTGAGAGATAAAGCATCTATTTATTTGCTTGCAAGGTCTTTAAAGAATCCAAAGAAATCAAGTTAGACAACCATTAAATTTTAAATTGCTTCATAAAACATTATGTTTTATCACAGTTGTTGACACATACCTTGCACCCTGTGGGTTATGTAATTAAGAAGTCTAAACCTTTAATCCATGCACAAAGGTATTTTAAAAACATCTTCCTGCCCCATAAAAAATGTGAGACATGCCACTTGTCAAACATTAAAACCTTTCCTTTACAGGTCATACCCAAAAGGCTTATGTTTTGTGGGTATACCTCAGCATACATGTTTACTAAGACTTGCATCTTGGGTTTTATAGGCTATGACTTCCAGAAGGGCAGCCACCAATAAATGCAATGTGGCTACTACAGTTTTGTCAACATTCTAGGCTAAGATCTTTGGCTCTGGCTCTGGCTCAGGCATTTGGTAGATATCTAACCCTAATGAGAATAGTGATGGGCACATGGTAGCCTTTGAGACATTTGTTCAATAAATGATCTTGTTAAACACCTCTAAATCTATCACCTCTTTGAACAGAATAAAAAATAACTTCCCCACAAAATGATATAAACTATTATATTATTTTAAAAAATAAATAACTTCCATTAAGTTCTTATGAGGGTCAAAAAAAATAAAATGTATAGTGCTCTGCTCTAATATTTAAAAATTATAATGTACAGTTTAAAAACCACGTAAAGTCATTCTATAAAAATTAACATACTTGGCCCTCCCTGGTGGCTCAGCAGGTTAAAGCACAGCACTGAGAATCTAAAGCTGCTTCCGCATGAGTTCCATTCCCGCCTGCCCTGGAGGTGACCACATGGTGTGGCAAACATCTCCTGACCCACCCGCTGCTCCCCTCAGCAGTGTACTTCTGTGATCTGCCTGTTCTGTTCCCCACTCTGTCTCTGGTGAAGCCTCTCACTGCCCCAGAGCCTCTAGCCTGTACCCCAGTTCTGTATGCACAAACAAATAAATCTTTAAAAAAAAAAATTAACATACTCATTTCATATATCCACAAATCATTGATTAGAATTTGACACTTTTAAAACAACATTTTGACTTTGGCCCTATCACAAAATAACAGCAAGAGTTTTACAGATCTTACTATATTCTTCTATCTACTCTAGTCCATCTTACCTTAAATGACAGAATAACTTTGCTCAAGGATTATTTCCATTAAGTCATCATCTATTAAAAGGGATTACTTTGACATATCCTATTAATCTATTAATTCTGATAAACTTGTTATATATATATACACATATGCACACACACACATATATAAAATTATTATAATCCAACCAAGCCAATCTCCTTATCATGCCTAGAAATTTTTTTAAATACCTCTGCTTTAAGATCATTGTCCTTCATGCTTAAGAGACTGTTTTCCCAAGAAAGCGAGCATTAAACTAGTAAGTTTCGAAGCTAAAGCAAAGGCTCACTTTAACCAGTTGCCTACTTCTTTGTGGAAGAGCAGAGGTTTGATTTAGTTCAATTCTAACTCAGTTAAGATAAAACAAGTCCTTATCTTCTTACTTGAATATTTCCCACTCATTTTTATGTCATTTCTCAATTACTTCTACAAAACTTGTGACATAGTAGCAAATGGAGAAAATGGGCAGGCTTGACAATTTTTTTTTTTTTTTTTTTTTTGCTTTTATTGTCTACTTTCAGCCCCTCAACATCTTGGGAAACTTTTTGTTGCCAGTGATATCCATTCCTATTAAGCTTCTTCAGATATTAATTCTTACTAAATTGGTGTAATTTCCCTATAATTTATTTAATCCTAAAGCAAATACCTTAAAACCCCCTCTCAGATAATCTTAATTTTACCCTCTTTAAAATATCCATTCTTTTCTTCACCCTTGGGGTTCTCTCCGCTGGCAAACATATTCAGGCTCCTTGGGGGAGTTCTCTTGAGCCTCCTCTTACTAAATTTTTTCTATTTTTTGCTCCTCCCTAACGCCCTTTCAAGTTCTCGGATAAATGTTTTAAATACCCACTGCCTCAATTCAAGTTCGGGTAGAAATCCTGCCTCAGGACTTGCTCAAGACACCTGCTCTGAATTCACAGTTTAGTTGTCTGTAATTTCCCAAGGCTAGCTTTTTTCTATGCTTCCCTTGTACTCACTGCTATTTCATGACTATACATCTACACCCAGCTCAAATTCCCATAATACAATTCCACCCACATCCTTGTCACCTTCATTCACAGGCATGGAACAATAAAAGCAATACAAACAATATGTAGTTGAATGTTAATTGTGTGGTAGTCTCTAAGTAGAGAGTAAAGTCAATGAGAACTAAGGAGTCAGAGAAGATTTCCTGGTGCTCTTTTTCAAAAATGCTTTTTATATCTTGTTGATGAGCATTGCAGTTCATTTTTAGAAAAGGAGTAGGGGCCAGGAGGTGTGATTTCATCTGGGCCCTGAAAGATGACAGAGTTCTAAACCAACAACAAGGGGGGAAAAAGCAAACAAGGCAAGAACAAGAAAAACATGACTATTTTGAGATAGTCATTTTGAGGCCAGGTAAGAGAGGGTAGAGACAGTTTCCTGCAAAACACATTAAGCCTAAAGAAGCCATAGCAAGAATGACCCGAAGCCTATGGTATTTGTAGGAGTTATTCAAGGACTTGCTTGTGCTGTGGCTAAAAACCCGAGAGGTAAGAAAGTAGGTGAAGAATATCTGCAGGAATGAAACCTAAATAAACCAACTGCCAGACTGAGAGAATCTATGAAGACATAGTTTATGGTATTGAAACTAACATGACAGAGACAGAGTAGTTCAAAGAAAAGGAGTCAGGAGATCCTCTAGAACTTTTGGAAGGTTTAGGTGGAGTGCTAACATAACCAATTGCTGGAATTATGATATAATTGTCAGTAATTGTCCAGTCATTAAAACAACTTCAGAAAAAAATTGTTGAGGAAAAGAGGAGTGTATACACCTACTAAGTATTAGAAATATTAAGCAATTACATTAATTTATTGGGCATGGTAATGATCTCGTGCTTCTGTTTCTTTCTAAACTCTTATTTATTGAAGATGCACACACCCTATAAAAGCTTTAATAAAGGGGAGAGATGAAGATTCTTTTTGAATCTTTAGTTTTGGTGATATTTTCAGCCCCTGTGAGTTGAAATGAGTACAAGAATGTCACACATGATGGAAAGTAAAAGAGTTGAAAAACCACAACTATTCTCTGCTGTGTAGCAGACATATAGTGATTGCCAGCCCCATCACGTGGCATATAACTGAGGTCTAGATAATGAATGTTAATAGAATGATGTGTGCCCTGTCAACCCATCAAACTACACTCCCTATTTACTAGCTGAACACAGTAAAACTCTTAGAAAAAGGGTGGAGATGAAATCTGGGAGGAGTGTGGATCCCCCTTCCCACTGAAATGCAGTGCACAAGGATGCGTTAGAAACAAATTTTTATTGGGAGAAGCCACTAACATTTCAGATTGTTTATTATAGAGGTTAGTTTGCCATGCCTAATACACGTCTAAAAACTTTAGATTATTAAATGGTAACTAAAAGTTGTGGTGTGATTGTGACCAAAATAATTCTCACAGATCAGGTTTTTTAGGAAGCAGAATCAAAAATAGAGATTCACATGTATGAGATTTAATGGGAACTGGCTTTGGGAGAGTGAAAGAAACAGGACCAGTCAGAAGGACAAGTTGAACTGAGATGCAAAGACAACTCTGTCAATTACACAGTAACTTTTAGAATTGAGATTGGGAGGCAATTGTAACCCTCCACATGGGCCAGCTTTTACAAATGGTTACAAGTGGGGAAGGTGAGTGAGCCTTAGATCAGGAAGCTTCCTTTAATGATGGACAATTTCTGAAGAGTAAATCAGTGGTGAACGCTCAATAGCTAGTGTTCCTTCAACTATGGAAATGACTGACTTGGTCTTAAAGCTGCATCTGGGCAGTCTATCACCCATCCACTTCAGAATATTCCAGAAACTGAATTGTGAATGGTAATATGTGTTTAATGAGTATGGCAAAGAGCTATTTATTGTTCATGAAGAAGACTGCCTAATGAGGCCATGGGAAAAGTAATGTCTGTATTACATGGCTAGGAATTTGAGAAAGTAATTAATATCAAGACCCCAGTAAACAGAAGAATCAGTAGGCTCTTCCTTGAAGTTCTAACTGAGAGTAAGACTCAGCTATAGATAACTGAACGAAATAAATTACAGCTTCCAATTGTTACCCTCCACTGACTTTCTGATTGTTGATTTGACGATAATAATCAAGTTTCATTGAAAACCAGGTGGAGGCTGGTAAAATAACAGGGAGGCTGGTAAAATTAACAAACCAGGTTCATTGAGGCTTATAAAATTTGATTCTTAATACATTTTTAAAGAAGACAATCTCTCCTTAATGAATCTTTATTATTTTCCACAGAAGCATATCTTGAAAGCATAGAAAACTTGCCCAAAGAAAAACTCCACTTAGAGTTTAATTCTTAATGTTTTAAAATTCTGTTCTGAACTCTGCTTGCTTCACAAAGCCAGAATGAGTAAGAGATACATTGATTGAGGACAACGTTGTTCCAGAGGTAACAAAACAGCTTCAGTGATGGAATATCTATATTTTTCCCTTGGTGTTATTAAAATGCCAAAAAAACTAAGAATAATAATACAACTAACACCTGTACTTCCACCTTCCTTTATTATTACATAATAATTAGAAAATACATAATAATATGTATTTTATTCATACTTTAAGTTTCTTTTTACTTACAAATATTTTAATGTATTCTTTATTTTTGGTTTGAATTATATTCAATCCTAATCTTATAACTACCTCTCTATTTTACATAGTGACATTTAGATAACCTTTACTAACTTTTAAGACAAATGGTGAAGAAGTGGGAACTTGCCCAGGAGAGGAAAGCCCCCCTGTGAGTTCAGAGCTACAGAAATAAATCCTCAGGCCAACTCCATGGGTGCTCAGTTGATCTGGTTCATGTTTTTATTGGACTGCTGACTTCAAAGGAAACTTTCTGTAACCTCACCAATACTGACTTCTTTCAGAAGCTGGTAATATGAAGCAAAACTATGTTTCCAACAATTCAGTTGGAACTGGATTTGAATTATATTTAAGAACAGACAGTACCTGTTAGAAGTAACGTACCCCATCTGTATAACACAGCAAATTGTCCTACTAATTACACTTGAGAACTTCAGATTTGTTTTAATTAATTTTTTTATTATCAGGAAAAAAATTCTTTTTTCTTCAAGAATCTTTTTTTTAAAGGCTTATTTATTTATGCATACAGAACTGGGATACATGCCAGAGATGCAGGAGCAGTGAGATGATTCACCAGAGTGGGGAGCAGAATTGGCCAACTGAAGTAAATTGCTGAGGGGAGCAGTGCGCAGGTCAGGAGAGATCTGCCACTCCATATGGACCACCTTCGGGGCCAGGGAACAAGCTCACTTGCAGTGCTGCGTACTAACCTGTTGTGCCACCAGGGAGGGTGTGAAAAGAATTCTTTTCTATAGAAATCTCATCAGAAATCACAAGTCTTTGAAATAAAGATTATAACATTTAGGGTTAAGTGTGCGTGTATACATGTGTGTGTTTGTATGTCTCTGTGTGTAAATTCTAGTGACTGCAAACTAAAAAAGGAGTGCTTTAGGGTAACTCCATAAAAACACATGAGCAATTTTTTATTGGAATGTAGGATATGTAATACTCATCATATCAGTGAATCTACTGTCAAAGAATTCTTTCCAGTTTTTTTTTTAAATTAAGGGCCCCAAAAATGAGTCTTCACAAAATTCCCCTTGAGAATTATTCATCTAGCCACCCCTTTGACAACTATTTACAGGTTGCCTATTCTGTGACAAACATTACTGTAGGCACTTGGAGTATATCAGAGCACAAAACCAAGATCCCTGACTTCATGCTAGTGGGATTTTATATCCTACTAGGGGAGAGAGAAATTTAAAAAACCTAACAAAAGATAAGTGATATAGCACATTAGAGAGCAATAGGTATTTGGTTGGTGGGATGGGAGAAGAGCTTGTTAGGAACAGCAGGATTCTACAGGATTAAGTAGGGTTGTCAGGGCAAGACTTAATGAAATAGTTTTGACAAAGACAAGAATACAAAAGAGTTTAGCTCTGTGATTTGGGGGATGAAGAATAAGCATTGTAGCCCATGTAAAAGCCTCTCTGGTTTGTTTGAGGAAGAAAAGGAGTAAGCAGAGATGTGACTCAGTGAAAGCCATAGCCAATCTCCCTTAAATTCAATCAGATATTGTCAGGCCTTGGGACCCTCCCTGGTGGCGCAAGGGATTAAAGCACAGCACTAAAAGCTAGCCACAGCCCCTTTGACAGGAGTTCCACCCCTAGCCAGGGAGATGACCCACATGACACAGCAGACCTCTTCTGTCTCACCCGCTGTTCCCCCCAGCAGTATACTTCACCAATCTACCTGTTCTGTTCCCCACTCTGTCTCTGGTGAACCCTCTCACCACCCTGCACCTCAGGCCTGTACCCTGGTTCTGCATAAATAAATAAACCTTTTAAAAAAATGTCAGGCCTTTATACTCCCACATGGAACTTTCACTGGCTATGGACGGCCCTAGAAAGGTGACCTTAAGCATGGTGGCTCTCTGCAACTGAAGGACTAGGAGTAGTGGGCTTTAGATGAAATGAGTTAAAAACTTATTCTTAAAGTTTTATCTTCAAGTGGTAGAAAATACCATTCTAATTTTAATGCCAAATAGTAAGAAAATACAAAATTGCTTAGGTAATGAATATTAGTAAGACTCTTTTTTTTTTTTGGTCCACGAAAGAGAAGCCCAAATCAAACTACCTTAGAAACAGAAAAGGGTGGATTTATTGGCTACTAACCAAGTTAATCAACTGAATGCAAGAGGCACTAGAACCACAAGAATAGAATTATCACTGGAGCACAAAAGGAAACTCAGAATTACTCTCCTGTGACCTTTATCTTTGACCCTTTCTCCACATCTGCTTCCATATACTAATGTACAGCAGCTTTCTTGCTTGTTGTCTGTATCAGAGCAGTTTTCAAGTTGGAGTTTTATAGTGTAATCACTTGAAGAAAGATGATTGATTCTTCTGTTTTATTTTTAAAAGTCCTTGAGGAGGAACCAATAGCTTCCTTTAAAGTCAAGTACCAATTGATCCTGACAACGATGGCATCACATTATAAGAATGTGGTAAAACTGCTGCAACCCTACAGATGACACAATGGATATGAGGGACAATTTCTAGAAAGTAGTTACTAGGCAGACAGAACAATAGATCCAGTGAGACCTTCAAGTATTGCCGTTTTGTTTCCAAACCAACAAAGCAAATACAGCAATAAAGTGAGTCACATAAAATTTTTGGTTTCCCAGTGCATATAAAAGTGATGTTTACACTATACAGTCTATTACATGAGCAATAACACTGTCCTTTTAAAAACAATGTACCTAGCTTATTTAAGTGTGACACAAAGACAAAGTGAGAATATGCTGTTGAAAAATGGTGCCTGTATATTTGCTCTTTGCAGGGCTGCTACTGACCTTCAATTTGTAAAATAAATAAATAAATAAACCACACACACAGAGTCTACAAACGTCTGCAGTAAAGTGAGGTCTGCCGGTATATGTTCAGTGAAGGTTTAGAGAAGTAAAGGATGACATATTCATAATAAAAGAATATCACATTGCACAAGGTTCAAGATCAGTCTCTGGAGTTTGACGTGAAATCACAGGGTGGGCTCAGTGTCATAATAAGAAATGATTGACTGGAATCTTGGCCTGAGACAGGCTAGCATTTCTCATGTTCTAGTCATTTTATTGCATCATCCTGGCTGAAGTTAAAGCACTGACTTTATTGCTGCATCTAATGAAAAGGGTTTAATTAAGATTTTAATTTCCTCTGCTGACATGTTGAGGGAGGTTTCAGAAGAGATAAGCTATAGATTACAGTTTTAACTACATTATTTAGCCTTAGTAGAGAATTCAGATGGTTTTTATAACACCTACCTCCTGCTCAGATTTTGGTGACAACAGTAGTAGACTTGCTAATAACTGACTTTAGCATCTGGGAATTTAATACCTATGTTTAACTAAAATGTCTGTTGATGCTACCTACTCTTCTTTGTTTTATGTTCTTTGGCAAAAGGAAAGTGTTCCCTAAGATGTGTAAAGACTGCGATTATGAATGTTATTATGATAAAATAGAAAACATAAAACTATTGAATGTGAAATTGTGGAAGACTATGTCTGATCTATTTTTAAAAGGAAGAGAAATTATAATCAGAGTGAAGTTACCTCTGAAAAATGTTAGTGTCTTACGATGTTTGAACTACTATGAAAAATATCAGAAACTGGCTAACTTATAAACAAGAGAAATTTATCTTTCATAATTCTCAAATCTGGGAATATCAAGAGCAAGGTTGTGGCAGATTTGGTATCTGGTAAGAACTGGCTTCTTAAACAGCCATTTTGTTATAACCTCATGTTATAGTAGAAGAGGCAAGATACTTTTTTTGGATCTCTTTTCTTTTTTTATTGAAGTAACATTGTTTTATGATGTTATACACATTTCAAATGTGCTTCATAAAAATCAACACATGTATATAATACATTAGGTCCACCACTGAAAGTCTAATTCTGTCCTTCACCATACCTGATTTACCTATCCCTTCTGGTAACCACTAATTGGTTTCAGAGCCCAAAGGTTTATTTTGGTTTTATTTAGTTCACCTATTTGTTCATGTTCTCTATAAACTTAAGAGAGTGAGATAATTTAGTATTTGTCTTTCTCCTTCTGAGTTTTCTCTAAGCATAACCCCCTCCAACTCACCCATTTTGTTACAATGGTAGGGTTTATTCCTTTTTAAATTTAATTTAACTGAGTAGCATTCCACTGTATTCATACCACATTTTCTTCATCCATTCACCTGTCTATAGGCACTCAGGTTGTTTCCAGCTCTTAGCTATTTTAAATAACGCTACATTAAATATGGGGGTAAATATATCATGTTGAATCAGTTTTTATTTTTCTGGATGAGTGTCCAGAAGTGGGATACTGGTCATATGGAAATTTCTATTTTTAATTTTTTGAGGAATTTCAATACTGTTTCTATATTGGCTGCACAAGTTTATATTCCCAACAAAAGGTTCCTTCCTCTCCACATCTTCTCCAACACTTGTTTCTTTGCTTTTAGATAGTAAGCATGCTCAGAAATGTGAGATGACATCTTAGTGGACCTCTTTTATAAGGGCACTAATTCCATTCATAAGGGCTCTGTGTTCACAAACTAATATTCCCAAAAGCCACCACCAAATATCATCACTTTGGAACTAAGTTTTCAACATTTAATTTGGGGTAGCACAAACATTAGAAGTATAGCAATTACTATCAAATGAGTGGTTTTTAATCAGCAAGAGTAAAATGTATGTGCAGAGGACTAAAAACAGTGCAAACTATTCTTAACTCCCTCTTCAATTTCTCCAAGTCCAAATATTTCATTTTATTACTTCTGATCTACAACATTCATCACTTAGACAAGAACCACTACAGTCAGTATTAAAACCAGGGAAACAGGTCTCAATAACACCATTGTTCTCTGCTTATTCTTGCTTTTCATAAACTGAGGGCAAAGAAAGCCTATAATCCACCCCCTCTACTTCCTTTGGGTTGAATACTCCCTTCCTTCCACCCTGGCTTCCATGATCCCTGACTTCAGACTTTTTCATATTGGTGGTAGTATGGTTTATTCCAATAACTCTTATCAAGGTGTAGCCTTCACTTGTAATCTTGTCATTCATTTACTTGATGTCTAATTTGAGGTTAATATTATGATGTAATGACCTTCTCAATCACATGCTTTTCTTTACTGCCCTTTAATTATGATTCCATTTCCTTTAACTAATCAGTGTTTAACTCTTAAAAAGTGAGTTGTATAGAATTTTGGCTAATCAAAAAAAAGTTTCTATCTTCTCTTTGTTTGCAGAGGTTTTATAATCAAAATTTCACATGTTTTGTAAAATCTGTCAAAGCAGTTTTAAAATTGAACAAAGTAAATGTGCACTAAGCTTCTGAGTAATTTACCACCCAGTATACATAATCTAGATGAAAAAAGTTATAAAGCTTTTTTCAGTCATACAGAATGACAGATGACCCAAGGGGAAGTAAGACTATTACATTCCACAAGACTGTACAAAGATGGAGAGACAGAGTCCTAAACAAAACTAGAGCTCCCTTGTTTGGACCTGCCCAGTATTAGTCACTTGTCAGCCTGATTATATAGTAATCAGAAGCTTAGCACTAACAAATTACATAGTGCTAAGACATCCTTCAAATGGATTTGTCCCTAAATTCATGGCTTTCGTTGTGTCATTACTTTTGTACCATTTATGTTGTGGTTTAAATTAATACTTTGCTATACTCTAATTTTCCTTCTTAAATTTGTTCTTTAAAATTCCTTTCTTTTTTGAGTTAGAAGTTTGTGCATAGAAGAAAGTATTTGGGTTAATATCATGAATATAAATGCAACAGATTAATAGATTTTTAAAAAGATTTATTTATTTATGCATATAAGAACTGGGGTACAGGCCAGAGGTGTGGGGGTGAGAGGATTCACTGTAGACAGAGTGGGGAGCAGAACAGGCAGATTTACTGATATACACTGCTAAGGGGAGTAGCAGAAGAGACAGGAGAAGTCAGCTTTGCAATTTGTAAGTTAACTTCCTGGCCAGGCATTGAATTTAGGTTGCAGTGGTGATAGTGCTGAGACTTAACCCGTAGGCCACCAGTGAGACCCTAATGTACAAAAGTTGTGATGTCAGATTTACATCAATTATCACTCAGTTGACTGCAGTGATGATTCGAGTTGCAGCTACAATCTGAGTGTGAAATTTTAAAAAAACATTTTTTTTCAAGACCTGACTTTATTTTATCATAGATATTCCCAGAGTGGAGTCCTTACTTTTCTCCATAATCTTTGATAATTCTTAGATTTAATTTCTTTAGTTCTTTCCCTAGATTGTGGCTTCCACTTCTGCAAAGCTATATGCCACATTCTGTACTCTCTTCTATTAGGTAGAGGCCTGTCATAAATACAAAGGGTAATAGTTAATTTTATGTATCAACTCTTCTAGGTTATTGGATCCAGTTGCTTACCACCAACCTAGATGATGCTATGAAGGTACATTTTAGATTAACTTTTAAGTCAGTAAACTTGGAGTAAAGCAGATTATCTTCTATAATGTATGTTGACCTAATGTAATTAGGTGATAGCCTTCAGGGAAAATATTGAGGTCCCTTGAGGAAGAAAGAATCCTGCCTCCAGATTGCCTTTGGACTCAATATGGTAACATGGACTGGGTTTCCAGCCTACTGGTCCACCCTGCAAATTTTATATTCTCCAGGCTCCACAACTGGCTGAGAGTACTCCTTAAATCTATCATCAAACTAGCAAGCTACTCTATTTCCTTCCTAATGGTTCTGTTTCCTTGGGGGGAAATGGCCTATATAGGTTCATTGTCTTTTACTATAAACACTTCTGAATTTAAACCACACAGACTTTGAGTTTTGCTCTTTGTTTGGGCTTCTCACACTCTCATGTGATTTAGACCTGTCATGACTAATATGTATAGCTGCCTATTGGACATTTTATTTCCAGTGGCCCTTACTGGCACCTGCTTTCCAACAGGATGACTTTTCTCTGTTCTTTCTCCCATTGCTTCTGGTTCTTTTCTGTCTTTTCCCTCATCTGAGCTGATGAGGTCTCAAAATGTCTAAAGTCTGAGTCTGGTAAAGCAGGCTTAGTCTGGAATCTTGTTCATTCTAAGCATACCTCCAAATGCTCTAAGCATATCATTAATCTTAGGTATTAAAACAAAAATGTTTTCCTTGGCAAATGAATAGATCCATAATTTGGTTTTCAATCTGTTTCTAATGAATTTGATTACTGAAAGGCAGTCATCCAGACAAGTCCACTTATGATTGAAAAAGTGAATTGAATTTTCAGGAGTAGCATAGTTGAGAACCATAGTGAATTCAGTGGTTACTTGTTGGCTTTTTAGAGCTGCTCTAAAGATAACAAACATTTGTTGGCTTACAGTAACAGAAATTTACACTCTCTCAGTGCTGGTTACCAGAACTTCAAAATTAAGGATTGTCTTCTACAGACTACAAAGGAGAATCCTTACTTGCCTCGACCAGCTTCTGGCAGTTTTCAGCATTCTTTGATTTCCTTGGCTTGAGGCCCCATCATGCTCATGTTTGCCTTTGTATTTGTATCAATTTCCCTCCACATACTTCTTATTTATTTTTTTAAATATTTATTTTATTTATGTATGCATACAAGAGCTGAGGTATAGACTAGAGGTATAGGGGTGGGGGTGAGAGGATTCACCAGAGACAAAGTGGGGAGCAGAATAGGTAGATCTACTGAAATACACTGCTGAGGGGAACAGCAGGTGAGACAGGAGAGGTCTGCTGTGCCACCTGAGTCAGCTCCCTGGCCAAGGAGCAAATTCATGCTGCAGTGGCTGTAGGTAGCTTGATAACGCTAAGACTTGCTCCAGCTGGGAGGCCCACCCTGTGTATATTTCTTAAAGGACACTCAGGCTGGCATATAAGGCCCACCTGTATAATCTCTTCATCTCAAGTTTGCAGTAACAAATTCTGAAAATTAGGACATGGGAACTATTTTTTCAAGCTCCCATAAAGCCCTTTTTGAGACAGCCAACTTTTTTTTTTTTTAATTGTAAGAGCAGTTTCTAATAAAAGTTCTATATGAGAAAGTCAGATGGAATTCTTCAAACTGAGTCAAAATAACATAAAAAATACACATTTCATAGAACGGCAATTGTACAATCTCTTCGTCTCAAGGTTATAGTCACAGGGCTTTGGTCAAGTAACTACAAAGGCACATACAATGATTTTCTGAAAGTAAAAGCAATAGCACTTTAGGAGGTATTACTAGTGAGTAACTGCTCTGACTAAGCTGTCACAGATGTTTGCCTTCATTGGTTGCTATTTTGGGTTCACACTATCAGCAGGAACCAGAGTGTGATTCTTTCAGCCCTCATTTTAGCAGAAAAAGTACACTGGAAAAGCATATGGATGTGGGAAATGTGATTAGGAAATATCAGTAGTAGCAACATAATCAACTATGGATATTTGCCTATTTTAAAATATTTAAGACTTTATTTTAATACTACAATAAAGTGGCATTCTCAAAGGTTTTTTTAGTTTAGAGAAAATACAAATAGTAGTCTGTGTGGTACAGACATTTTGCGTACTCAATGTAAAACATTGTATAAGAGAAAGTATGCATAAAGCCAGTGACCTGTCTACTAGTCACAGCTTTTAATAATGAGAATGATGTTTCTCTTTCTTGGACTGAAGCAATATTAATCCTCATTATTAAATGTGATCGTTATCTTTAAATATACAGCACATGTTTTTCAATATTTTATTTTTATTGTCACCTGAATTTGTATTTAAGATAAGAATATTTTCATACAGTGTAACTCATTTTGATAGCCTTCAAAATGTCAAAACACTTTGAAATGCGAAAAGCAAAAAATTTGTCCTCTTGTTTTTCTTATATGCATCAAAACTTCTCGAATTTCTTCTTTTTTATTTGAAGATAATAGGCACACTTAAGCACTAAAGAATTGTAAATATGTCCATGTTTATTATCTCAATCAAAAGGCTAAAACTTCTGAAAAATATTATAGTATTTAAAATTTTCTTACCAAAAAGAAGAATTTATGTTTTCCAAATGCATCTTAACTGTATACTATAAAAGCCTTGTGAAATGAAGTACCTTGTGACTCTATATCCACTTAATTTTGCTTCTATCTATATAATGTTTGGTGAATTGAAAGACTCTTATCTATTATATCAGTAATTCAAAATTATGCTTAGATGGAGGCTGTCTGCTGTACCAACTTAATTCTTAGTACTATCATTTCAGGTTAGTTAAATGTACAAGGATTACTTGAAGGATTCTAGATAGGGAAAGCACAATTCCAGGGAGTTCACATGGTCAAATAATTAGCTCCTCAAAAACAAATCCTGGATAGCTATCACACTACGTTGAAATGCATGTTTGTAAGATTGTATGCTACAGTTGTAATGAATCTTCCTAGCTGTCTCTCCAATCTAAAAGTATACCCAGGATATTCAATAGTTTAATAGAATGAGTATGGACTTTGGAGTTAGACAAACTTGGGTTGAAACCCAGATATATAAGTTTTCCCTGTCTCTTGGTAAGTTAATTAATGTTTGTGAGCATCTGCTTGCCATCTTTAAAACGTAGTATTATTTTTTGTAAAATAAATGATAAAATATATGTAAAATGCTTATTGGAATATTTGACATATGAAGTATGCTATGAATATTAATTTTCCTATTCTTAGAGGACTAAATGAAATTAAAATAACTTTAGATCTAGTCTAATAAAGCAAAATTCCTTCATATGTATTAGTATAGTCATTTTATAAACATAGGTTAATAAAAGATTCATAAAAGAAATATGATTGAGTCTATTAAGCTATAGTGTCTAACTTAAACTTTTCTCTTTAATAACATTATAAATAAAAGCAATAGTAATATAGTGACAATTATAGACATTTATTAAGCACATTTGGTTATATGCATTACTGTTGAACCCTTACAACAACCTCATGAGGTATATAGGCTTATCCCCACTTTAAGAAGGTTCAGTAACTTGTTCAAGTTCTCATAAGTAGCAGGACTGAGTCTTGAACTGAGGTCTACATAACTCCAAGTCAAATATTTGATTAAGGTGTGGCAGTGGAAATAGAGAGGAAGGGATACATTCGAGCCATGAAGATATTATGAGATATTAAGCATTAGAATACATTACACTTCCTGGCTATATTTTGGATTGATGTCAGTCACTAATGGTGTCCTTCTAGGTAGAATATTTGCAAGTGGCTGTCCCTGGTGGCACAAGGGGTTAAGTCACAGCACTATGAAGCAATCTGCAGCCATTGCAGCACAAGCTCGATTTCCAGCGAGGAAGCTGAACCACATGGGCAGCAGACCTCTCCTGTCTTGCCCACTGCTTCCCTCAGCAGTGTATTTCAGTACTTCTGTTCTGCTCCCCACTCTGTCTTTGGTGAGTCCTCTCACCACACTCCTCTGGCTTGTAGCCCAGTCCTTGTATGCGTAAATAAATAAGTAAATCTATTTTTTTTAATGAAACACAGCTGTAAGCAACAAAATGAATTTACTTTAACCCCCTTCTCCACTCACCCCTCACCCCCTTCTTCCCTCACAATTACTGTATGGTTTCAGGGGTGACAATAGATCCCAAAGCCTAGAGATGCAACTACTGTAGTAACACAGGAAATGGTTTCTCTCTTTTCTTTGAAGCTCTGTTTCTATGCAGATGGACTTCCTTGGCTCCTGACCCATATAGAACAATTCATGACTAGCTCACAGTTCTCAAATTTGCATGTTTTAGGTTCAGCCACAGAGTCTGTCTTTCTCTCCTAGTTAAAAATTCCCAGTACTGACCCAGTTGGAGTCAGGTACTCCCAGTCCAAGAAACTGTTGTCAGGGCTGCGGAATTATATAACAAACTTAACTTCTGGGAAGCAATCCAGGGCGAGGGAGAACTTGCCTGAGAAGAGGGTCTAGGCAGACAACTTCATGTGTGGTCTAAGAGGAATTGCCCCAGAGGCTGACACTGTATGGGGTCTTCACTCCCAAAATGTTTAATCTATTCATGGGGAAAAGTTTATGGGTAGTAATGGTAAAGCTGTTACTTTAATGGTAAAGTTTGTGGGTAGTAATACTTTGAGGCTTTCTGTTTTGAAGATGTCCTTCACTATAGAGTTAAGTGCCAGTTCCTGGTACCTGTCTGGTGCCATCAAAGATAGATAATAGCCACTCTGCCACCTGGCCTCTTCAACCTAGCTTGACTCTGGAAATTTTAAAGTTCAGATAACAGGGTACTATTAGGTTGGGAGAAAAGCTTGTTGGGCATGGCACCTGCAAAAAACTAGCTACTTTAGAGTTGAGCAACTTAACTCTGGTATAGATGGTTTCCTTATTTTGAGAAAAGCTACACTACAAAGGAAATTAAGTGTTTTCCTTCATTGTTCTTGGGAAAAAATGGGCACAGGATAATTAAAGAACAAACACATCCAAACAGAGAAGCTCTGTTTAGTAAAATAAACTGGGTATGCACTTTAGGATATTCATGTCTCCACCACTAACATTTGCTTTAGAAATGAGATTTAGGCCACATTTTCCATAGGGTGAGGAGTTCACTGGGTCAAGGGGCATGCCTAATTGAAGCCTAAGTCTCCCACTTCTTGACACCACATTCATAGTGTTAAGTACCCCTTACTCCCCTACTCAACCATATCTGAATTTGCTCTCAGGACCTCATCACTGAGTGTTAGTTCTTTTTTTTTTTTAAAAAAAAGATTTATTTATTTATACATACAAGAACTGGGATATAGGCCAGAGGTGTGGGGGTGGGGGGATGAGATTCACCAGAGACAGAGTGGGGAGCAGAAAAGGCAGATTGACTAAAACACACTGCTGAGGGGAGCAGAGGACAAGAAAGGAGAGGTCTGCTGTGCCATGTGGGTCAGCTCCCTGACTGGGGATCAAACCCATGATGCAGTGACTGCAGATAGCATCATAGCCCTGCACTTTAACCCCTTGTGCCACCAGGGAGGCCATGAATCCGAGTTCTTAAGAATGTTCTTATTGGGGTTAGACCCAGGAATATATGGACAGAGCTTGAATGAGCAACTTGGGGTGGCTGCTCATCATCTAGGTATGAGATAGTGTTGAAGAATGGGTCCATGGCCGCCATTTGTACTATAGCCCTGGGTATTACAAATCTTAAGGGTGGGGCTGCTTTCTGAGTTGTAGTTTTCAAACCTTAGTATACAGAAGAATGATGGGCCTTTTGCCACAGAGTGATATCCATCTAGGTCTGGTACAGGGTCTAAAAATCAGTATTTTAAACAAGCTACCCAAGGGCTCACATATTGGAAAATACTTTTGGACATGTTAATTTTCTTCAATTTGAATTTAGAAACGTGCTTTTTTTTCTTCTTCTTGTGGAGATAAGCTACCCATACGTGTGTTTTCTTGTGCAAGACTTTCCTTCAGGGTGTCAGCAATAGAGCTCGTCACAACAGTAGGGTTTGTATGTAATGATGACATTCTGTTGTTGGATGTGGGAATGGAGGCAGCTTTGTTGTGCATAGCTTGGGGATAGTGGTTCTGATGGTGGGATGTTTGACTGATGGATAAGGGTGAAGGGAAATGTGCTGGCAGTGGACAGTCATGCTTTTAGTGTCTTTGGAGGGTGTGGCTTAAGAGCAGAGCCTACATGAAGAAAATGGATTGCCTGAGGAAGTAGTCAGTCCCAAGGCAGAGAATGAGGGGGTAGGAGGTAAGCCTTAGACTGGGGCTGAAGGGAAGTCTCTTGTTCTCTTTTGACCAGCTTGTCTTGGAATCTAAATTCTGGGAAGCTTTGGCCGATTCTTGGAGGTAGGAGTGATCTATCTGCCTTCCAAATGGGTAAATAGGCTAACTGCTCTTGGATTCCACCCCCACATCTCTAATTGCCATTTTGAATGGCAGTTGTAAGAATTTCCTGGGTGGTTTTTCCCTCAGATTCTACCTAAAATTGGAGTTTGGGGTAGAGGTGAGGAGGAAATTGTGTCCTCATCTCCTGAGGCACAGTTGGGTGGCAGTGAGGGCCCATTAGTGCCGAGAGGAGTATTAGTCTTCCGGACGGCAATGTTTCTGAGATGGTAGCATGGGTGGAAGATGAAGAGCTCAAATACGGAGATGGATCCTGCTCATTTGGGGAATTCAGAATTGAATGATCTTGACTTTGTTCCCTTTGCTGGGGCACACTTGGAAGTGTGCTAGTTTCTAGCAATTAAGTGGAAGTGGCTTGTGCTATTACAATTTACAGTTTACAACTGGCTGAGGCAGAGGTTTTGGGGGTGCATTCATGGACTTTTTGAATGTTTCCTGACACTTTAATGCTCTCTCTACAGGAAGATGGAGAAACACTTTATTCTGTTTCTGTGTGAAGCTGAGTCAAACAGTTGAATCCTGCCTGCACTTCCTGGAAGTACAGACACTAAAGACTTCTAGAGAGGAAAAGAGGCATTCCAACGACACACTTTGCTCTTGAAATTAGTGTGGTTAGAAACTCATTCTCAGAGGAAGAGTTGCTACTGGGGGCACAGAAGGGTTTCTAGAGCTGTTTTAAAAAGGGGGGAAATAAGGTTGATCGGGAAGATAAAAGTGAAAGTGGAGAAACTGAAGTCTGGAATTTTGAAGTACTCAACACTCCACTACCATTTAGGCCTTAACAAAACCCCAAGGACCTGGGAAATCCCCAGTAGTTGAAGGGATGGGAGATTTTCTGAAAGTCACAGGATTGCAAGAAATGGAAGTTTAGGTGATTATTTAAAGCTGGAAGGACAGGTTTAGGAAGCCCAAGAGATTGGAGATAAAAATCTGACCATAAACTGAGGCTCAGCTGACATTTATGGGCTTCATCTTGAAGGAGGTGCCCACACTCCATGCCCCTATGCCAGGCAGCCTCAGTCAATGGTCTTGAGTGGCCCTTACTTTGTTCCATTTGCTCAGGTAAAGATGTTTTAACCCCAGGAAGATCCACAAATAATAACCTGATAAAACAAAACTTATAGTTTAATATTCTTAAGTTTGATGTAGGAACAATTTTAGTAGCGAGACTTGTAATCAAGTCACTTGTTTATTTTCAATTTGCATTTTAGGTTTATGAGGATTTGACATTCTAAAACTAAAAACTTGGTGTATTAGATGTGTAACATTGCTTAAAAGTTTGTTTTTATACTGACTTGTGAAGTTTATTTTATACTGAATTGTGAGGTGATTTAACTGTCCTGTCATTGTAATTTAGAATGTCTAAGAGAATTTCATTAATTAAGCATAAGTTGCTGGGTATTTACAAGAGCTTGAGTTGTCAAATGTAAGAGTCATTTGAGCACTAGTCAAAGAAATAGCATGAGTGATTGCTCTGAATTAATATAAAAATATTAAATAAGATTTAAAGTGTTATATTTAATGATAACAAATAATGATAATTTTTCTGAATTTTCTGAATACAAAAGTTCTTTCAGAAAATAAAAGCTTTGGAAATTGAGGGGACAATCTTGGCTGCACGATGCCTTTGCTGGCAGCTTTGAGCGGGTTACTCAATTCCTCTGTTCCTCTCTCAGTGTAGTGTGGTGCTCACAGAAGTACATCTCATGAGATTGCTATGACACTTCAATGCAATAATACAAACAATGTACTCAGAACGGTGTTTGGCATGCATTACATGATCATTATTATTCAGCTATTGTGAATTTTAAAATTAAAAAATCTCAGTGCACAGTAAATATTATAGTTACCTACCTGTGCTGTGGCATTGGAAAGTTCTGGTCCTGGAAAAGGAAGGACACAGACGACTCTGGCTTACAGAACTGGAGCCTTCACCTGCTTCTTCTCACCTTGCTTTTGAAACTCATCTATTATAAAAATGTTTATTTGGGGCCTCCCTGATGGCACAAAGGGTTAAGTCTCAGCACTCTTATGCTATCTGCAGCCACTGCAGCAGTAGCAGTATTTGATCACCAACATAGGAAATAATAGGCAAGGCTCAACATACTTCTCCTGTCTCCTGGCTCATTGCTCCCCTCAAACAGTGTATCTAAGTCAATCAGCTTGTTCAAGCTCCCAACTCTGTCTGCTGAATGCTCTCAACCCACCCACCCTCACCTCTGGCCTACATTCCGGCTCTTGTATGCAGAAACAAAAACAATAAATCTTTAAAAAAAATGTTTATTTATTTACTTGCACATTTAAAATCTCCTGCACTGTAATGACTAGTTTCCTAAAAGAAAGGTATGGATAGATGGCTCTGCATGGGCACTTGTATATGGTGGAGAAGAGTTTACCATCAGCAAGACTGTCAAACACATGGATGAAACGTTTTATTACTTCAGAGATAAATATAAGGATTGCTGCTATGTTCACTGGATTACCTTTGATGGCTAAAGTATTTGATTATTACGGTAAATGGTATGGAGAAGTTAAATGTGGAAATGTGCTTGTGTCAAAGTCAAATACTGTTTTTTTTTTAAATAAGACACTTGGGCAAGCTATGTCAATGAGTCATCTTCTCTTATACAAAAAAGATAGAGAGAATGTGCAGAAGGAACTTAAGTAATAAAGAAACACAACCTACATCCCACCCACATCAGAAAGTCTTTGTTACCAGAGTTTGGAACTACCTGGGAGGTGGGAGATGGGTTACTAGTAGATATTAAATAGCAAGCTCACCTTGCTATTTATGTGATGTTGAAGATTACAACATAACTCAGGTGTCAATCTTATTAAGTCCGAAGAAAGTGGGAATGAATAAATAAATTAGCATAAATCTGTGGTTAAAAGACCCATGGGATTCAGGAAATACTAACTCCTTCGATGGATTGTTGCTCTGTATTTTAAATTAGTCATCCATCTGTTACTACAAAATCAGGGAAATAGATGACACTTCACCTGCTTCAAGTCCCTCATCTCCTTCTAATACTGTTTCTCAACAAGACCCATTTGAATTTGCTTTTCATAAAGACTCCCAGAAAGTGATTTTATGACTTCCCTTGTTAGTGCTTCCATAGCTGTCAACCCACATCACCAGGAAATCTTTGCTGGTGTCTCTTAGGAAATACCCTTAAAATTAATGAGTAACTCAATCTTGCTCCTGCGTGGGAGGGAAAGATAATGGGATATGATTCTGCTGAATCAAAGATGAATAGAGCCTCCATTTGTTATTTGCTGTCTGAGCTTCCAGGAGTGATGAGGCAACTTCTGGAGGTGAAACACAATCAAGGAGGAGAAGAAGTGATTGGTTCTTCGCCTACCTCTTTGTGTGAGGGGTAGTGAAATAAAACTGTGGAGAGTACTATTGTAAAACAAGGTGGAAGGTCAACTCATGTCAGAAAACATTTGGGGTTAGCCATATATAGAGTACATTTCCCTTAAAAAAATTTACTGTATGTTAAAGAGTTCTTAAGTCATTTTTCCTTATTTTACATATTTTACATATATATTCAATTCAGCAGTTATTTTAAAATGATAGTGTAGTTAAAAACAGAATGGCTTATTGCTGAGTCCAGATTGGGGGTAGATGAGGCTACTTTAGAATTGACTGAGATAATCTAGTCAACCCATATGTTATAGCCACTAACACAAAGAAAACAAGAATTTACTCCAATGTATTTCCAAATGGAACTTATTTAAGAAAAAGAAAAAAAAAAAAAAGGCCAGATGAGAATTGAGATTAAAAATCAAGTTAAATTCAGATTAGATGACCCCTGGAAACTTGGTAGGGGCGGATATATGTTCATAGCTATATAAACAATGGACAGCAGGAGAATTGTTGCCATTTCTAAGCTAGGGAATGATGGAATAGACCACACCAGAAAAACGAGGACACAGAAACTTGTTCTAGAAATCCCTAGAAGAAAGCCATGTTATTAAAAATTTGAGCATCATCAGTTCAAGCAGGGTTTGGAGGGGGAGTGAGAAAGATAATAGGTAAGATCCAGGTATCACCGACACGTCTTTAATTCAAGCCTCAAATTCACACTTTAGTTCTAATAGTACCAGAAAAGACAAAAGTGAAAAGTTCCAAGTGTCTGGAAATCAGCAAAGACCCAAACAAGAGGAAAGGGTCACACTTGTTTCAAAGCATGTCAGTGCAAATTTGTCCCATTTCTAGGAAGATGGCAGTCAGTGTAAAGTTGTTGAGCAGATAGCAGGCTGGATGACAGCCCCCAACAACTGGGGCCCACCTATGGAACACTACTCACATAAACACACACAGGGCTTTGCGATTGGTTGTCTCAGGGCATCGTTGGTTCTCACCCAAGTACATGTCTAGACCTCAGAATTTCTGAGGGGAGGTCCTTGAAATCTGTATTTTGTCCTTTAAAGTTAGTATACAAATATATGGGCCTCCCTAGTGGCACAAAGGAGTAAGTCTCAGCACTACAGAGACTGAGACTTAATCGAAGCTATCTTGGCAGCCATTGTAGCATGACTTGGAGCCCAGGCCAGGGTGCTGACCC
The DNA here is from genome assembly GCF_000260355.1 of Condylura cristata. Classification (NCBI taxonomy): domain Eukaryota; kingdom Metazoa; phylum Chordata; class Mammalia; order Eulipotyphla; family Talpidae; genus Condylura; species Condylura cristata. Next base: position 44,198,047 of record NW_004567108.1, read on the forward strand.
ACGTGACAGAGCAGACCTCTCCTGTCTCCCCTCAGCAGTGCATTTCAGTCAGTCTACCTGTTCTGCTTCCCACTCTGTCTTGTGAATTCTCTCAACCTCTGCACCTCTGGCCTGTATACCAGTTCTTGTATGGATAAATAAATACATGATTTTAAAAAAAGAAAACTTACTACACACATATACATCTTATATGTATTTCCCTCCCAAACTAGTACCTGATTATTAATATAAAATCAAGCAAGAATATGCTTGAAAGTCAACCTTCCCTTTCCATCCTCACTCTTACTCCCTAGGATTAAACACACCTCGGCGATTTTCTTTGTGCACAAATAATGTATTTGTGTTTTGTATATTATTGTCTGATGTGAGGTTAAAAAAACTATGAAGCAATATTTGTGAAGTCTTTATATACCTGCCCCACTCTCAGAGCATGACAAACAGAAGGTTTGACTTCCTGGAACCTTGGATTTTCAATAGCGAAGTGCAGAAAGTGCATTCAGAGAGATTTAAAACTTGAAGGAGTCTGAGATGTTTTTATCAGTCAGGATGCTGGCCAGAAACAGATGGGTCTTCCAGAGGTTTTAATTAAGAGGCTGTTTATAAAGGGCTGAGCAGACTTTAAAGGGGCTAATAAGAGATTCGGAAGTGCCCCAGGGCTAATGATAAGGGGACAAGCTACCTTTCCTTGGCCTCTGGAGGCGAGCCATGGCGGCTGCTACTGGGACTCGGTTAGAGAGTCCACCTTAATAAGAGGAGCTAGGCTGACGACTCAGCAGGAGGGGAAAACTCACTTGGTCTCACTCTTCTCTTCCGAATATTTCCTGCCAAGACTCCCCACTGGTCCCACCCAGTTGGAAACCAGAGGCAAAGGAGTCTGGGAATACCATTCATGTAGGTCAGCTTCTTTGGCCACAAAGCAGAACAGAGAAAGGGCTTGGAGAGGTAATTGGAGACTATCCAACACAGCATGTTTCTGAAAATATGTGTTTTAGAAGGCAGGAGGAAGGATAGAAAAACCCTCCAGAATCCAGCACACAAAGAAAAATAGCAAGCAGTAGAGCTTTTGAGCTTTGTCACTGTACTACAGCAGCTGCTACTGCTGGCTGTGTGTGGGGTGTGTGTGAGAGAAGGGGGAGATGAGCAAAAGGGACTTTTGAAGAAATGGATTGCAGATTATAAATTGAATTGCTGACATACTGTGTTTCTTTTTCTTTTCAAATATGTACAAAGATTTTTTTTTTTATCCAAGGAGGTTCATAATGACATATTCTAAGATGCAGAGAAAAAAGTCTGGAAGGAAATACACCAAATGGTAGTAGATTTAGTCTCAGAAAGTGGATGGTTTTATACAATCTCATATAGATGATTTTTAGTTATTATTTGTACATTTTTAAAAATAATTTCCCAACCTTCTGATCATAAACACACATTATGTTGCGGTAACATAAGTTTGGTCCTAGAACCTTTCCCTCTCTTTGTTTACACTTTTAGGTGATCTCATCTAGTCTCATGGGTTTAAACATCATCTATGTTCTGAGAACGCTTACACTTACATTTCTAGCCAGACTTCTCTTCTGAATCCAATCTGACAGGAACAACCACTGCCCTCATGTCCTCCCTGGGTTGCCTAATAATCTCAAAATCAACATGTCTAAAATAGAGGTCATAATTGACCCTCACTCCCACCCCCTAATTGCCTGACTATTCTTTTTCAGGATTGGGATTTTTAAAAATATATATATTTGTTTACTCAATTCACATGGTAGAAAACTTAAAAGGTATAAAAAGATTAATCATAAAATTTCTGCCCTTTCTAATCCTATTTCTTATCCAGAGTTTTCTTTCATTGAAACACTGTCTGGATTTTGAATCTTTGTGTATACAAGTATGTGCAAATATCTATTTTATTTTATGTAAAATTTAGTCAGCTTTTATCCATTTTATGCCATATTTTCTATCCATTACATTTTTCTGTTTCTCTTAATGATCTTCCTTATGGATAGTTCTATATAGATAAATCTATACATAAACATGTAAACATAAAATATAACATACATAAATATACATTTATGTATACACACATGCATTTACACATATGTGTATATATATTTTATACCTGTATGACATTCCATTATAAGGCTAAATTTTATTTTAAGAAAAGACTTCATCCTGGACCCTTCCTGATGCACAGTGGATTAAAAGCACAGCACTATGAAGTTATCACTGCCACTGCAGCACAAGTTCGATCCCTGGCCAGGAAGGTGACCCGCATGGCACAGCAGACTTCTCCTGACTCACCCGCTGTTCCCCTCAACAGTGTGTTTCAGTCACTTTTCCAGTTCTGCTCCCCACTCTGTCTCTGGTGAATCCTCTCACCTCCACACCTCTGGTCTGTACCCCAGTTCTGTATGGAGTCATAAAGACTCCATCCTGAGGTAAGATTATCTATATTAGGGATAAACATTCATTCTTCCTCTGTCTTTTGTTACAAAACCCTAATTTCTGCAGGTAATCCATCTTCCTTTACTCTGCCTAGTGCTTCATGAAGCCAGTCATGGTAATTCCATTTCCATTGCTACTGATGGGTTTGTGATGACAATGGGATTCAGTTCTGGCCACTTAGACATTGGCTGGGAGGCTTGTAAGACAGGTTCCCATCTTAAAAGGAGACATAGGAAGAACAGATACAATGGTTCTGGCAACCATTCAGGAGCAGCCTGAAGATAAAGACAACAGGAGGAGATGGCAGAACACAAAGCTGATCACCCTGAGGTCCAGACCTAAATCCTTGAGGAGACACAGAGTCACTGAAAGCTCTTTCTGATTATGAAAGACTTCTATCTGTTAATGAGAGGTAATAAGACAGTTATGTCACTGCACCTCCTGCGGAGCATGCGTGAACAATCATGTGGATGTTGGCTCATGGCTCAAGGAACAGGGCACGCAGGAGCCTGACTTCCTGCTTGCTGGATTCTGTTCTTAATAATGCTTTCAACCTGTTCTTGTTTCTTTCTATAATGATGAATTTACCACTGCCAGTAATGAAGTTAGTAATTTTGGGCCAGTATATATTCTGGGAAAGAGGCTTTGACATCCACCCAGGGGATTTATTATAAGGGACAAAGAATAGTTAATGTAGAAGGACAAAGAGTCAGGTGGTTGAATCTTAGCTTTTGGGAAAGATTAAAAAGTTCACCTCCTCCTTGGTGCACGTTAAACAAAGCACAATAACAGTATATTTTAAAACAATACCGTAAGTCTCTACTATTTGTTTAAAGTTACTGAATGGCAACGAAATAGAGACTATGTAGCAGAAAAACATAAAAGACTCTTTGAACAAGGCAACAATAGGGAATGGAATTAAAAGATTAATTAGACAAAATATACCAAACGAACAAATGACCACATTCACCCACGTCTCACACCAGTAACCACTACTTGATGTTCCCAGCAGATTGTCACCCCCTTTTCCATCCGCTTCTAAGAAAATGTAACACATCACCTTATACTGTTCTGTTAAATATGTAATTAAACGCTGATGTAATCATTATTCTTGCCAAAAAATACTGTATAAATTCGAAAGCTTACTTCTCCAAATTACATTCAGATATGCACTCTTGAAGTCGTGTCTGTCTGTCATTTATTTAGCCGAATCCTTATCCACCTCCCTCAGAGACACTCATCATCCTGAGGTCCAGTGCTCCCCACTGTGCCAGCCTGCAGCACAGTTAGCTCAAGCTTTCTGTTACTTGCATTTAAAAACTATCTGATACTGGGAGACACTACAAATCACCTGATGAAAAGGATTTGACAATTAAGTGCAGGGTTCTAAGAAGGAAACGAAAGATCTCTGTTTGAACTTGTCACAAAATTGTAAACAGTATGAAAAGAAATTTCTGTACTTGTTAGGGAAAACTTCAAGTGGTTTCCACAACTTTTAGAATGTCTGAAGAAAACTGTGTGTGTGTGTGTGTGTGTGTGTGTGTGTGAGAGAGAGAGAGAGAGAGAGAGAGAGAGACAAAGTCATGATTTAAAACTATGGAAGAGTTCTTTTCACACTTGTGCTTTAATCAGTAAATAAATGTTTCAGAGCCACTCAGTGATTATTTCTTGGAAGTGACACTAGGTGAAGGGATACAGAAAAAGAATGCTCAGTGAGTGCTTACTCAGCCCTGGGTGTTACCAAGTAACTTAGGTTCGGTTATCTTCAGTGTTCTTCAAAACCATCCTATAAAGTAGATACTATTATCAGGACCATGTTACCAAAAAAGATACTATTTTGAGAGAGTTTGAATAACTTGTCTGAAGCCACAAGTCAGTAGAACAAACTGGGGTCTGTGTGACTCCAAACCCCACACGCAGAGGCCTCATCACTGGGCACATGAACACGCCAGCCACTTTCAAAACTCTTCCTGTGGTCATTTTCTTTTGGGTACCCTGCAGCAATGTCTGGAACTTTCCTTTTTAGTTATGCACACAGTCAAGCTAGTTACACAATAAAAAGGAGAGAAGGCCAATTCTGGCACTAATTTTAGGGCAAACCACAGATGTCTTTGATGTTTTCATTGTGCATGAGAACAGAGCCAGTGATCCAACAGCTGCTGGCAGCCCTGATTAAATATGCAGAATATTAAGGCAGCTTTATCTCAGCACCTAATTACAGCTGGCACTGAGGAAATTTATTTTGCAAAGGAGGAAATGTCAAATGATATACATGCAATATATAACCAAATATGATTACTTCATTCTATTTTCTCAGGGCTGTTTAATTAGGGAATCCCCTTTTGGAAAAGCACCTATTAAATAATGTTCCCCTCAACCTGTATAACCCAAACTTTGTTTTAAATATTATTGTCTTTGTTGTCTTATACATCAATTTATTTTCTTTTTTTTTAGATGTAAAATATATCCGGTGCTTAATTGCAAAAGCAAACATAAAAATGACATTCTTGTTCAGTCCAGATTTTATACCCGCATAACCCATACAATAGAACCATAAATTAATTCCTTACTATGGAAAGAGTTTCATATTTGCAATGGCAGAGAAATGGCTCTATATTGCTGGTATGGGAAAAGAACGAATAGCTGTCATTTTAGCTACCCATTCTCATAAATAGATGAAGCCCCACTTCACATATTTGGTTAAAGAGATTAAAAGTCCTGTAAGGGTAAAAAGAAAGTTCAGGTTCCCTTCAGGGAAGCATTCGTTGCTCAGATATGAGACACTGCTAGCTCTCAGACTGCTTACCCCTTTGGGCTTTAGTTATGGAGAACCGCCTCTTGAAGCCAGGCCCTGTTAGAGATGGTCCACACGCAGAGTCTGGGTGAGGCTGGGTTGCAAAGGAAGTTCAGGCTGGAAAAGGACAATTTCCTGGCAAGTCTCTCTCTAGAGCTATTCCTCTGTTCAACCTTCCTTCCCTTACCTTCAGTGTGTATTTATCATAGTCTTATACCCCACATTCCATGGTGGCATTTTCCAGGGTCTGCTTTGATGGAACCCAACCGATGGCACCTTATAAAGTGAGTCACATTAAAGTGATTCTACTTTGTTTGCTGGGGTGGGTGTGGGAGGTGGGAATTGATAATTCAGCCCTTGTTAAGAGTGGAATATAAACTGAGCTAAAGTTCCGAGATGACTTTCAGTGCTAAATAATCACATTAAAATTTATCAATTAATTATATACCAGAAGTGTAATTTTCTTCCTCACACACTCAACTGCACTGCTAAAAAGTATGCGGCTTTCTTTATCCTTTTAATTCAATGTTGCATCTGACACTGTCATTCTTGTATCCTTGAGTGCTTTAAAAGCCCTGCTGTTCCATTTGAAAAAAAAAATAAATAAATAAAAATACTGTCCTGTCTTTCTGACTTCTATACAATCTGTGTTAGTTGCCATCCTTATGAAGATGCACCCTAAGATCCTGTCCTTGGGCTTTGCTCTTCTACTTTACTCACTCTTCCTAGATGACTCATTATATGGCTTCACCTTTGATAATGACACATTCTGGGTATGTCCGGTTTTTAAGCTTACAATTCAGATCTCGCTGCCCAGAGCCACTTTGTTTCTTAAATAGAACATCCCAAATGGGACGATTCCTGCACAACCTTCCTCCCCAAATACTCCAAAGTGAAAATAACCACCAATGGCAACTGGTTCATCCTCCAATCGTCCTGTAGGTATGAATAGCTTTCCTCCTCACTCTGTGATCCTAGCCGGAAACCTGGGAGATTCCCACACTTCTTCCTCTCACTCGCTCTCCGTATCCAAACAGTCCCAAGACCTTCCATTCTCTTCATTTGAAACAGCTGAGTCGTGGCATCTCTTCCCGCCCCCTCAATCCTCATCATCTCCCTGCCTTTCTTCCAAGGATGGCTTAAAGTACACAATAGTGTCTTAAAACTCTTAAGCTTAATCGCATCCATTTCCCCTTACCATCTGCTCCTGTTGTGTTACTGCTTAAATTCTTCCCTGGGCTCCTCATGGACACGCACCTTGGCTATCTACGTCATCGTCACACATTCTTTAGCGTCTTCCCTGAGCCCTTGGTGTGCTCCATCAGGCAGTCATGTTTTAGTGCTTTAGCATCTGTGGTACCCTCTGACTTCTTCATGAATACCCTTTTGGTTTCTTCTCATTCTCTCTTCAAATCTTCATCCATATTCAGTCCTGCTGAGACAACGTTTATTTAGAAAGAGCTTCCCAGAACTTCCTCTCTTGGTACCTGAGCATGTAACTCTCAGGGTATTTATCTTATTCTGAAAGAACTGTTCTCCCAACTGGTCTATAAAACCCCTTGAGATTAGGGATTATACCTGATTAGAGTTTATATCAGAAATAGAGAATACTTGTCACAGAGCTGGCTTTGGAACATGTTTGTCTGATATCTGAAGGTACGTGAAATTGTAATTACGTCTCAGTAAATTGTAATGGTAGATTTCTAAAATGCACACAGAACATGTCACATAGATGCTTGGCACATTTTAGGTGATATTTTTATTAATATTACATATGTAATATTGGCACAAGGACTTAAAATGCAGGAGGTGAAGCTATGGCAGCAGCTACACTGCAAGTTCAATCCCCCGCCAGGGAGGCGACCCACATGGCTTGGCAGACCTCTCCTGACCTACCTGCTGCTCCCCTCAGCAGTGTACTTCAGTCAGTCTTCCTGTTTTGCTCCCTAATCTGTCTCTGGTAGATTCTCTTAACCCCTGCACCTCTGTCCTGTACCCCAGTTCTTGTATGCATAAATAAGTAAATCTTTACCCAAAAAATTACATATCACACACATAAATTAGCACATTTATATTGATTTTTGCTTAGAAAGTTATTGAAATATAAATCATGAAACGTAAAATTATTTTCACAAAATTTTATAATATGTAATATTTATAATAGATAATACTTATTACATACAAAGATACCTATCACATAATTTGTGTAAATTATATAACACTTATAAGTTATATAAATTATTTAATACAATTTAATGTTTATTATATATTTTAATAGGCCTTTCTATGGCTATATAACATGTTATAAAAATATGTATATGTAACCGAAAATTTTATACACCATATAAAATTATTTAAATATAACTTAAGCAGGGAAAACCAATGTAGATATAGCTAATGGGGATTTTTAAGTAGGTATAGTGTTTTTCATGTATTAACCAGCAGAGTTTATTCCTCTCCCAACTGATAGTCAACATATGGGTAAATAACAATCTGCTGACTTTGAAAAATTAGTTATAATCCATTTCACATAATGCATGCAAATCACAGCAGGCAGTGGCCCATAATTGAAGGATTAGTTTTGAGCCTTAGGGTAGTTTTTAAAATTCACAGGCTGATAGAATTGTTATATCCCATATGGACCTAGAATATTCTCATGAGGGAGTTTCTAGTACTCTATTTCCACCTACAGAATACTCCCTGTACAGAGTACCAGGAGAGTGAGAAGCTCCCCATCCATCAGTATAGCAGCAGGAGATTTCTGCTGATCTGGTGAGCAAGAGGTTGGCAGTCCCTCAGAAGAATTTGAATTGGGTCTAAAATGGAATAGATCTGTAAAACCACTTAGGGCATGTCTAACTTTTCTGCTATCAAAGGCACACTGCAACTTTTTCTTGTCTCATGCCTGAAGCTCACATCCTGTTACAATTGCTCTCTATATGCTGCTCCTTTCAGATCTCCAAGGCTTGACAGCACAGAACAGGAACTTCCTATGTGACTGGTATCTTTTACATTTCTTTGCTGACTTTGTTTCTCCCTTTACTCCCACCTGTCTGCATCATCCCAAAAGTTGAAGTTTTGCTGCTGCTTTTTATCTCTAGTTACTGCTTTCCTTCCTTTTTACTTTTATGGAACCCTTTCAGAATCTCTCAGGAAGGAACTTTTCTCATTCAGCATTTGTGGTTTTAATGCTATCCAGTATAGATTATCTCAGAAGTAGGCAATGAGAAACTTGCTGCTAACCTGTGGTACTCTCTCCTCCTGGGTAGGGGTGCTGGTTTTATAAACTATTCTCATTAGTATGAAATGTCTGAACAAAGCAGTGATTTGGCAAGCCTGAAGTCACACACTGGGACTCATAGCAACTTGCTTCTACTAGCAACATGAGATTTAGAAACACTTCCTTGCCAAGTGGCTTTGATTCAGCTGGAAGTAGGGGAACAATGAGTCTGGATTGCCTTTGCTGAGGTGACAAAGTTTTAGCAGATTGTCTAATGGTCAGAGAGGCAAATATACACACACATATATTTTTTTAAAAAGAGTTACTTTACTAGATTTTATGCTATTGTTGATAAGAATGCTTGAATCTCTCTTGATTCAAAGTAAAGCTTATTAGTCACCTCTTAAGATATCTTTCCAAAATGAAACAAAACACAGTTTAAAGATCCAAAACCAGTAGATCTCTGCAATTATTGTAACTGTATCAGAAATGCATGTGCTGATTTCTTAAAGGAATAATTGGCTAAAAATTTGAATTGGTTTGCTTTCCTAAAACTCAGGACTAAGTAGTGGAAAGAAATGGTGCATATTATGATGGGTATGTTTAAGGGGTAGAGAGAAGAATAATCTACTGAGAATGAAATTTATTTAAGAGAATCTACAAAATGTGCCAAGCACATGTAAAACTGTGACTTCATGTGGTTGGAGGAATGCTGAGCATCATGCTGATCTCAAAACTTTTCCCTTAAGAGAAATAATCTCTTTTCCTGGAATATTGCAGCACTGAAAGTCTATTCCACCCTTTGACATTTATCTTATGCTACCCAGTAGTATTATCTCTTTTAGCAGTATTTTATCTCATCATTATAACTGTTATCCTTGTATGTGTCTAACTTACTTAAGTTATCAATTCATTCCAGGTTGCCCAGGGCAGTTCTGGCTTATGGCAATTGTCTTGGTAAAATTATTAATAGGGCCTCCATTCCCTGCCAAAAATGTTCAGATTTGGATGATAATGTGTGATGTTACCTTAGTCTAACCACCCCCCCAACCTCCTCCCTGCTAAACATTAAGTTCCTGTATCAGTCAAAGTCATACAATAAACAGCATACTTTACAGAGATTTTGAGAATATCTTGATAAAGATACCACCTACTGAAATGTGAGGTGAATTAAGGGAAATCAACAATTTTTAGAAATTGGACCTGAAATGGTAAAATGTGGAAATGATCTTATGGGAATCCATTTGAGCTTTGGGAGAGAGGCCACTCTGGAAAAGCCAGTCTGGAAGGATTCAAGTACTGCAGATTGGCCAAACAAGGAAAGCCTTTCCTACCACTCTGTCCTCTCATTATTGGTCTCCTGTCTGTGCCTTCTATTGGCTGAACTCATAAGGAAGCCAGAAGCTGCAGGAGCCCAAGTGAGAAAATTGGAAGGTGTCAGAAAGGCAAAGAATAGATTAAAGGGGGTTATGGAATGAGGGATCATCATGAAGTGGCCACAATAGAATCTAATTCCCTAAATAGTGGAGTCTCAGACTTCAAGTCAATTGAAAGCCATCTGCATGCAACATGCTATGGAAAAAACTATGATGAACAAGATCTAGCAGTCATTTTGTTACAGGACACCAAATCTGTTTCAGGACAGGGAGAGAGGGACACCCCTGAAGTCCCAAACCTGCCTGCTCTTAGTGGGTTCTGCCATCTGCCGCAACAAGACAAAACATATACAACTTTAATGAAAAGGGACTTTAATACAGTAAGTATACAATATGGAACACAAAGAATATAACTTCTAAATCAAACACCTGAAGTTACCCATCCCCTCGTGGGCAAAAGTCAACCCAAAAGGGATTGGCCCAAAGCAAGGCCTGAAAGGCCGCCACAAGACTAAAGTAACTTCTGGCCGGCACCCATGAAAAAGGGTCAGAAATGGCCAGACAAATCTGGGAGGAAAAGAGCAAAATCAAAATCAATATAAACACTGCCTTAGTCACCTCCCTACAGGTATCTCACCCACATCTGCCTTAACCAGTCCAGGTTCAGGAAACAAGCCCGGTTTCTTCATCACATGCTTGCTGCTCCATGTGGCTTCTTTCTTGTTCTCCATCCAGCTTACTTCTCTTCTCTCTCCTTTTCTCCTGATTCCTTTTTTCTCTGCTCAGCTCCACCTTCCTTCTGGGTGGGGCAGGGAACCTGGAACTTCCCCTTTTCCTAGGACCACCCTGTTACAATTTCAGGGAATACTTTTCTTTGTTGGGGAACAAGAACTGAATATAAAAGAGGTAAGCAACAAGGCTGAAGAGAAATAACAATTCACTACAATATAAGAGTTGCTGAGCATTATATGGTACTCAGTTAATGGTGTAAACTTTAGTTGTTAAAAGCATTCAAAAGGTGAAAAATCACAATGGTTCAGAAAAATTTGAAAAAGAATGTGTGAAAGGGAGATATTTTCAGTGGCACTGAAATCAAACTTGATCTGACATGGGCCAAAGTTATTGTGGGTGATCTTTGGATGAATGGTATGAACAAAGCACAGCATTTCAACTTGAAACATATCTTCCCCTGACTGGAGGCCTTCTGAGATTTCAAAGTTTTCTCATATACAATACCCTGTAAATGTCTAATGGGAAACCATTGGGTAAAAGGCATAGGCTGTGAGTGGCCTTTTATTCATATCTTCAACATATACTGAGTGCCTGTCATGTGCCAGATAAGGCTGAAGATCTACTGTGAATCTACAATGTCTGAGGACTTAAATAAAACATCACATATTCCTTTTCTTGAGGAAGGGAATGTAAAAGGTAGCAAGCAATATTTTCCCTGTGATAGTGGAAGTATGCACAGACTATAAATGTGAGTACATAGGGGATTATCTAAATGACTCAAGCAGAGGGTGGGGCAGTTAAGGAAGACTTCCTGGAGGAGGCAACACAATCTGAACCTGAAAGATGAGCAGGAGTTTTACAATTTTGTCTTCATTTATGTATGTTTATCCTGCTGCATTCTGAAAAAGGAAGTAAGATGATTGACTTAAAAACACACACAGAGCATAATATAAAGAATTAGACACTGCACAGGATGAGTTTCTTTGTCCATTATACATAACTTTCACAGTTGATTAAATATAGACTTACACGGTTGTAGTCTTATCCTTACTTATTGACTAGGAAGCTGAAATTTGATGGTTATCTTGCCCATATGTGATTTTTCATATGTTCATGTGGCCTACCTCCTCTGCAGAGAGCTTATGATCTGAAGGTGCTTTGCACAATAGTTCTACATTTTGAAGGACTAGCAAAGAGATATAGAAACGGTGGTCTAAGAAAAAAAAAATCTATGTGTTTATTAAATAAAGAGGGGTGTGAGAGAGCACTGCATATTGGAAGGACAGTATATTCCCCTTACCTCAATGCAACTGCAACGGTAGAATGTTCTAGTAATAATAACTTTGGTAGGTCATTTTTTGGAGTAATGTATACACAGAAAAATTGCTACCCAATATAATCTTAGTGAGTTACAATATTGTAGTGTGTATACTATATATGTACATTTTTCTTTCTTTTAAAGATTTATTTTTATTTATTTATGCATACAGGAATTGGGGAGTAGGCAAGAGGTGCATGGAGTTAAGAGGATCCACCACAGACAGAGTGGGGAGCAGAACAGGTAGATCTACTGGAATTCACTGCTGAGGGGAGAAGCAAGTGAGACAGGAGAGGGCAGCTGCACCATATGGGTCAGCTCTCAGGCCTGGAATAGAACTCATGTGGCAGTGGCTGGCTATAGCTTGATAGTGCTAAGACTTTAATCCCTGCGCTATCAAGGAGGTCCTATAAGTGTGTGTGTGTGTGTGTGTGTGTGTGTATAAAATGTCTATCCATTTATGCATATAATAACTAGAGTGCAAGTCAGAAATAGGCAGGGAAAGGGTTGAGAGAATTCATCAGACAGTGTGGGGAGCAGAACAAGCAGGTCCACTGAAACACCCTACCATGGGGAGCAGTGGGCTAGACAGGAGAAGTCTGCTGCACCAGGTAGGCCAGCTGGGCATTGAATGCTTGCTGCTGTGGCTGGTGACAGCCTGATAAAGCTGTGTCTTTAACCCCTGTGCCACCAGGGAAGACTGCTATATGTTTGTTTTTCTAAAAACTTTCTCATGATTAAATGTAACATGCAGATATTTCAATAACTAAATTCTGTAGGATCATTTTGGAGGTTAGGTGATAATACATTTATGAATATGCTGTATATTGTTGAACTGTGTTCCTGCTGTGGACATTGGGGTTGTTTCCAATTTTTTATGATTATAAACAACATGGCAGCAAAATAATTAGTATTTAAATTTGCTAATTAACCTTTAGCCTTTTCATAACAGTTTAGATTATGAAGTCAAATTTGGGCATGCTTTGCTTCTCTAAACTGGTTTCACAAACAATAGCTGTTTTAAAGTGCTCTGAATGAAATACATAGTGCTTTCTCTAATTCTGAGGAACCTGCAGGATAACAGACTGATATAAACATGTATAAGAGTACAATTATAAGGGAAATTGGTGTGGCCATTAAAATAAAGGTATGGAAACTACCAGTGGGCAGAGTCTGTCTATTTTCATGGGGACAGAGACCACAGTTCTTAATGGGATAGGGCATTAAGAAATGTGAGCTCTATGAAATGATCTGGAAATTGACCAATCTTATGAATTATTGTAATCATAATTAAACCCAACTTTGTTTGGATTGTGTACAATGAATTTTTTTGCATGTATCTGTTAAATATTTTGCTTAACTTAGAAACAAAAATAAAGCTAGAAAATATATTATAAGAGCCAACAGCATGTAGCTGAAGCCTGCCACTGCTGGTGTGTGGGGCTCCACCCTGGGGAGGAAGGTGGATGCTTCATCCCCAGCTGGCCTCTGGAGTGGCTACCTTCACAGCAGTTCCTATAGAAAAGCCTCTGCCCACTTTCTAACAGCCTCCTTACTAGGACATCAGAGGGCAGATGAGGGCAGCCCTCATTTGCACTGGGCTGCTCATCCAGTCAGTGTTTTAACAGAGTACCTCCTTTGAATGTCTCAAAAAGTCCCAGAATTCAGAAGATGAGTTGTTTAATAAATTCATAGAACCTATCTCTTAATCCTGAAAGAAAATAAATAAGAAAATAAATATCTCAGTCCTGAACATAGATCAGTCAACTTCCAGAGGATCCAAGTTAAGTTCTTATTGTGATGTGTTAGTGTTATTGAGGGCACCCCAGTGCTCCCAAACCTGCCTTCTCTAAATGAGTTTTGCCATCCACCACATAGACAAAACAAACCATACCGCATAAGACCTTCAATAAAAAAAAAAAAAAAGGTTTATTAAAATCAATTAGAAACCAAGCGAAGAAAAAAAAAAAAAAAAAAAAAAAAAAAAACCAGCTAAGACAGCTTTTAATGAAACACCCATCCCCTTGTGGGAATGTCCAGCCAAATAGAGCTGGCCCAAGCAGGACATCTGAGGCCCAAAATCTTGCCAAAAGTCTAAGTTACCTTTTGGTTGGGACGAGAGGAAAGGATCAAAGGGGACAGGCAAATCTGGAAGGAAAAGAGCCAAATCAAAATCAACCTAAAGGCTGCCATTGTCAGCATCCCCAAAAGTCTCTCGGCCACATCTCTCTTTTAAGTGTCTCCTTATATGTCACTGAGACCCTCGCACAAGTCCATGCTCAGAATTAAGAGGGCTTCTTTACAAGTCTCATTGTTCCAGGTGCCTCCTCCAGGTTTTCATCTCCCTTTTTTCCCTAGTCTTTCCCAGCTATTCCTTCCAGCCCAGCTCCACCCTTCCTTGGGGGGGGTGGTGGTGGTGGTAGTTAAGGAACCTGAAACCTCCCCTTCCTGTGGTAATCACACTGCTACAGCACTACCACCCCAAGCAAAACGTGTAGCAAGTGGCTGCCCTAACAGCTTGGAGATTTTGACTCTGTTCCTGATATCCGCAGTGGGCTTCAATCTTCAAATAGAGTGCTTCCAAAACAGACCCTCCTCAGTAGGAAACAGTCTTAGGATTTTGCCTTCTACCAGTAGTCAAACAAATTCAAGAATTCAAGGGGCAAATATTTCAAAACAAATAGTGTAGACAAAAATTTCAAGTAGCAAACCCCTTTGAAGTTAATCCAGATAAAAGCACCCTAATTTTCCTGATCCAGATCTTGCAAAGCTCAAGTATCTCCAAGATTCAACTAAGGCTATAAGCAATTACCAGTTAACACATAATCCTAAAAATTTTCCACTTTAGCTCCCAAGCATAAATTTGCTACTTTAAACCATCACTGAATCTTTGTTGGCTTGGAAAATCCCCAGAGGCAGAGATCAGGGCTCAGTCACAAACAAAAGCCCTAAGTCACTTCAAAACCCATCCCTACCTTTAGAATTGCTAATTAGACCTGAAGCAACCAGAGAGCATAAACAAAAGCCTAACCAGAACTGGACAAACAAAGGATGGCACAAACAGAAAAGCATAATCTTTTATGCTAGGAAGCCAAATCAATAAACCCCACTGAATTTCAGAGTAGCCCATCTTGTATCCTCAAACGACACCTTGGAAACACTGGCCTTGGAGCAGACACCATATTTGATCTGGCCATGTGGTATAGACAAAAATAAGTAGAACTGTAGGCAAGAGAGAAAAGAGAAAAGGATATAGTTTACCACTGAAACAACCAAAGTTACCCATCCCCTCATGGGGAAATGTCCAGCCAAACAAGGCTGGCCCAAGCAGGGACATTAAGGCCCAAAAGCCTGCCACAGTCTAAGGCAACTTCTGGTGTGGAATCATAGGAAAGGGACAGAAGAGGCCAGGCAAGCCTGGAAGGAAAGGAACAAAATCAAAACGTAATTTATTTCCATAGAAATGGGAGGTTCCAGGTTTCCCGCCCCACTTAAAGAATGACGGAGCTGTGCTTCAAGGAGAAGCTAAAAAGGACTTCAGTTTCTCTGAAAGTCTGGAAGGAGAAGACGTGGAAGAGGTGTCACAGCAGGATTTAATAACTTAAGAGCTAAGTCCCACTCCTGGCTCAGCTGGCAGGTTTGGGAGGGGAATAGATAAGGGGCCTGATAAGGTTGCCTTAGGGACAAGGCCATAAGACTGACCACCACAGCCTGAAAAACCAGCCAAGTTCCAGGAATGCAGAAGCAGAGGCCAGGACATGTATCTGTCTCAAAGGGCAATGCCTGAGACCAGCAGATAACTGGTGCCCCAAGTTAGAAAGGCCAAGAAAACAGAGTAAAAAAGAGCCCCAAACTCTCCTTTTGGGAGCAGCAGACCTCTCGTGCCTCGCCGCTACTTCTATTCGCAGTGTATTTCAATACACCTGCCTTTTCTGTTCTCTACTCTGTCTCTGATAAATTCTTTCACCCCAGTGCTTCCAGTCTCACCTGGGTATTTCTTCCTAATACAGGTGATGGAGGATAAGAACAGAAAAACTGGAAAGGACAGTATCAGGTAAGGAACCTGTCTCATACAGGAGATGGGAGGCAGAAGCGATTAACATAGTCATTAATCCAGTTATTAAAAACTATCAGATGGCTATAGGGAGTGTCAAGAGCACAGACCTGAAATTGAAGATATGGGGGTTAAGGAACAAATATCCACTCACAAAGATGAGACACTCATTTCTGAAAGATGATAAAACCCAGCACTGTCCCCACAGAGGGGCAGCTGTCTTTCTTCCTACCTGTGACTATCAGGTGCTTCTTTCCACCTGCTCTCTCCCTCCACAGGGCAGCAGCCTCCTGCCTGTGACGTGTACCATGCTGGGACTTCTCTTCATTGACTTCCCTCAGCAGAGGCAACTCTCCTCAAGGCTGCCTGCCTGCAACTATGCAGGCCTCTCTTTTAGCAAACCTGTCCCTTTCAGAGCAGCTCTTTCTGCCTGCTTGAGTCTATGCAAGCATCCCTCTCTTTTCTGTCCCTTTTCTAATTTATCTGAGGTCTCTGTGTCATGGAGAATCACCGTGTACTGCTGCAAAGGGAGCTCTGGAGAAACCTTGCCCAGAATTGAACCCAAGGACCCCCTCACTCAACCTACTGACTCCAGAAACTACATCATTAAAACCAGGCCACATTTGTGACTTAACTTTCTGCCAACATAGCATGTGTTGACCACTGCAGTGCCCACAAACCCTATCCCCAGTCAGGTGGTCATCACACATCTTCCCCAATGCTGCCGGTGCTGGCTTTCTAGAACTGGGCTGCAGGGACCAAGATTGAGTAACCTCAGTAATCTCCTTTCCAGAGCTTATGTTCCTATTTTCTTTTTCTACACATGCTTATCTGAAATCCTATGTTGTTAGGCTGCATACTAGTTCAGAAGCAATTTGGAGGGATAGAAAGAGCATTTGATAGCTCTGGGATGTACTACTTGGAAGACCAGATCAGCCCTTGGTGATCTGAGTTTGATTTCCTCATCTGAAACAAGACTGCTGGTGATTAAATATTCTCAAGTTTTAAAAATACAATTTTATAACTTAATTTTTCTAAAAGATAATATCTATTTTACATCATAGGACATTCATTATGCATCAAATGTAATGATTATAAAAGCATAAGGTATTGTTAGGTAATCTTGACTCTAATAAAAGGTACTAGATTCAATGAAACCCACCATTAATTAGGATCCTAAAAATGTAATACTGGAAAAAACAACCTGTAAGCTTAGATGCGGTTGAAGGTCTGTTCTCAGAAACCACAGTTCTACAGATCACTCAGGGCCATTGCAGTGGATGTATATTGCTTAACAAAATATTTCTATTCCTTCTGAAGATGCAGATACCTGATAAAAAATCCGTGGGTCGTTTTAAATGGATAAAGCATCGGCCAACTGGTCCAGCGATGGACCTTAGTCCCATGACTGACCGCTCAGTGGCACCTTTACAGTCTTGAGATGGAGGAAACGTTCCCCACATTTATTTCTCCCCTAAATAATCTTTCTTTACTCACCACTTGAAGAGCCAGTGGCTTTAAAATATGAACTGCCATTTCCGTCGGTGACACCATACATTAATAATGGTTTCCTTTGGGAAACAACACCATGGTTCAGAGTCTAAATTCTGAGCTCCAGTGATAGGCCCCGTTAGTTCAGTAACAGTTTGCTCTATTTTATTTTTTTTTCTTTCTTTTTTTTTTAATATTTATTTATTTTTGCATACAGAGCTGGGGTACAGGCCAGAGGCTCAGGGGCGGTGAGAGGCTTCACCAGAGACAGAGTGGGGAACAGAACAGGCAGATCTACGAAGTACACTGCTGAGGGGAGCAGCGGGCGGGTCAGGAGAGGTCTGCCATGCCATGTGGTCACCTCCGGGGCAGGCGGGGATCGAACTCATGAGGAAGTGGCTTTAGATTCTCAGTGCTGTGCTTTAGCCCACTGTGCCACCAGGGAGGGCCCTATTTTATTTCTTTTTTTAAAGATTTATTTATTTATGCATACAGAACTGGGGTACAGGCTAGAGGTACAGAATGGTGAGAGGCCTCACCAGAGACAGAGTGGGGAGCAAAACAGGCAGACTGAGGAAATACACTGCTGAGGGGAGTAGTGGGCTGGTCAGGTTAGGTCTGGGGCACCATGTGGGTCACCTCTGGGACCAGGGATCAAACTTGCACGGAAGCAGCTTCGGCCAGCTTGCAGTTCTACATCCTAACCCATTGTGCCACCAGGGAGGGCCTTTGCTCTGTTTTAATAGGCACCCTCTGGCCAATAAAAGTTTGCTAAAAGACTGTATGTTCTCCAGGAAAGGTATATGAAAGCTTCAATATAGGAGACTGACTCGGATGTTTAGTGTGAGGTTGATCTTTGAGCTCATGTAGGAGTCCTGGAGCACAGCAGATAATTGAGTTGATTTATGCCTGCTGTTGTGGGAACACAGCTTGTGTTTTTTGGCCTTTAGAAACATTATCCTAAAAGTTGGCCTGACAATGACATTTTTCTATGAAAAGTGAGGCTACCTGCCAAAAGCTGTGATAGGAGAGCTGATGAGTAATGCATTATTGGATGTTCTATTCCCATTTATAGAACCTTAAAAGTGTTTGAAGCTGGTTGTTTCAGTTATGGGACCCAGAAAGTGCGGTACAGAACCATATCATGTCTAAGGCTAAGGAAATATAGGTGCTAGATACTATCTATGATTATGTGCTTGACTTCGTATATTTTAAAAACTGGTTAAATTGCTCTAAAGAAAAAATTACCAATGAGTTTCCTACCATTAAAGTCAGGAAAGTGTTGACATTACAGAGATGGTGAAAGAGAACATGTGTTGTTTCCTTTACAAGAGGAATACTGTACACTTTTGTGGAATGGGACAGAATTCCAGAGACCAACACAGATTGCGTTACAAGGGACTCAAGGAGATCTGTGCACCAGTGTGAGGAAGGTGGGTTGAGAGTAACTTAAAGAGGTGGGAAACAGAGACAGCAGGACTGGGAGCCAACAAAGGCCCCTGGCAGTGAGAGCAGACATGTGACTATGGCCAAGGTGAAGCCCAAGAGAAGAGCTGCAGGTGGGGGTGCTGCTATGTGTGACATTTATGCTTTCAACAAAAAAGCATTGTCTTTTTTTTAAAGGTTTACTTTTATTCATTTATGCATAAATAAACCTCTGGGGTGTAGGCCAGAAGTGTGAGGGGGTGGAGGTGCTGAGATGATTCCTAGAGGCAGAGTGGGGAGCAGAACAGGCAGATCTACTGAGATCCACTACTGAGGGGAGCAGCAGGCAAGACAGGAGAGGTCTGCTGCGCCATGTGGGTCAGCTCCCCACATAGCTGGCATAGCTGGCTATGGCTTGGTAGTGCTGAGATTTTAACCCATGCCACCAGGCAGGCCTGAAAGCATCATCTCAATCATATGTAGGGTCCTGGAAAAGATGCTGAGCTTTGAAGACATGGATTTGACCTTGGTTCAGGTTGAGTGACTTGCCTCTTAGAGGCTATTTTCTCATATGTAAATTGGTTTGTGATACATGCTCTACTGAGGAGTGTTATGGGAACAAAATCGAGGCCCTCTCCTCTTGCACACCTTGCTGGTGTCCAAGAATCACTCTGTAGTGGTGTCCAGATGCCTCCATACAGTCAGTTTAAACTGGGTTCAGGAACCCTATTCACCTCCTAAACAAGAAGCAATGCAGATATAATTTCCATCTCTTCTTTCTGATTTTATAAATACTCATTTGTGAGAAATGGCATTCTCAAAAGATTGGAAGGAGGAAGAAAACTTGAATAGTTTTTCTACTCAGACTCAGATTCCTTAGATTAAGGGCTCAGTCTCCCAAGACTGTCTTCCATTTCAGATGCCAGGACACAGGTTAGGCAGTAACCTTGCTTCTGAACAACTGAACACAAGTCAAAGGTTTCCACCTCGAATACTTTCTAGGCATGTGAAAAAGTGGTTGTGTAGTTTTTAATCTTATACTGGTTGACCTGTCTGCTTATAACTAGAAGGCAAGTGTCATGGGCAAAACTGTTCCATGTCACATTTTCCAGGCAGTGGTTTTCCTCACCTATATGGCTACTGCAGAAAATGCAGCTGCTGTCTTATCTCAGTCAATTGGTTCAGGAATTGGGGACTCCATAAAAATTGGGTTATATGGGCCCTCCCTGGTGATGCAGCGGGTTAATGCACAGCACTAAGAAGCTAAAGCCACTTCTGCATGAGTTCGATTCCCTTCTGTCCCGGAGGTGACCACATGGCGTGGCAGACCTCTCCTGACCCGCCCGCTGCTCCCCTCAGCAGCTGTACCTTGTCAGTTGGCCTGTTCTGCTCCCCACTCTGTCTCTGGTGAATCCTCTCACCTCTCCTGCACCTCTGGCCTGTACCCCAGTTCTGTATGCATAAATAAATAAATCTTAAAAAAAATTGTGTTACAGACTTTTGATCTTTTTCCTTGGTGGATGAAATTCTAATGCAGATATTTGAAACTGTTGGTGGTGGATGTTTAGGATTGCATTATGTCCCTTCCAGATCTATGGAAGTCCTAACCTCCATGACCTCAGAACCTTATTTGGAAACAGGGTCTTTATAGAAATGATCAAGTTAAAATTAGAAAAGGAGGAGGAATCTGGTGTCTTTATTAAAAAAAAAAAGGGGGGGGGGACATTTAGACCCAGAGACAGACCTGGGAAGGCTGAAGACCATGTGAAGATACAAAAGAAGATGGCCGCATGACTAGGTCCAGGTCCAGGTGATGGACCTGGAAGACAAGAGGTGGCTGGCAAACACTGGAGCTAGATGAGGCAATGAAGGATCCACCCCTCTACTCACCAGAGAACATACACCTGCCAGTATTTTGACTTTTAATTTCTTTCTTTCTTTTTTAAAGATTGATTTATTTATGCATACAGAGCTGGGTTTCAGGCCAGAGGTGCAGGGGTGGCGAGAGGATTCACCAGAGACAGAGTGGGGAGCAGATTGTCGAAGTACACTGCTGAGGGGAGCAGCAGGCAGGTCAGGAGAGGTCTGCCACGCCATGTGGTCACCTCCGGGGTGGGGATCAAACTCATGGCGTAAGTGGCTTTAGCTTCTTAGTGCTGCGCTTAACCCGCTGTGCCACTAGGGAGGACCCCTTTCTTTTATTTTTTTAAGATTGATTTATTCATGCATACTAGAACTGGGGTGCAGGGTGGGGGGCGGTGAGAGGATTCACCAGAGACAGAGTGGGGAGCAGAAGAGGCAGATTGACTGAAATACACTGCTGAGGGGAGCAGTGGGTGAGACAGGAGAGTTCTGCTGCACCATGTGGGGCAGCTCCCTGGCTGGAGATGGAACTTGTGCTGCAGTGGCTACTGAGAGTGTCTTAGTGCTGTGCTTTAACCCCTTGTGCTACCAGGGGTAGATTTTGAATTTCTAATTTTCCATACTGAGAGATATCACCTTTCTGTGTCGTAAGTGACCTAGCTTCGCTTTGGCAGTTCTAGACAATACAGTGGTGCTTCCCATCACATGGAACATCCTAGTGAGAGAGTATGCAGTGTTTTACAGAAAAGCTACAGTCTGAATAACTTTTGGTTGTTGGGTCTGAGGCTTAAGGTTTACCCACGAAGCTGTATTTTCTGCCTGTTGGTCATTCAATCCTTCCTTGGATATGATAGACTAATTGTTAATATTATCATTATTTGGTCTGAGTTAATTGAGTTTGATTGCTTGCAATGAAAGAATAATTAATGAAGAAAAATTTGGAGTGACTAAGTAGTCCAGAAATGGGATTTCTTTGAACACAAATAGTAGCAAACATCTCTAGGTGTTGGTTGCTCACCTGAGAACTGAGGTTCTTGTCTTCTAACAATATGAAACACTGATATAATTAACTTCCTTGTGAAAAAAATAGAACAGTTATTGCAGAAAAATGTGATTTTATTATATTAGCTTTATTATATTAGCAGTTCTCACACAGCTATGTTTTTAAATTTATTTGTTGCTTGTTCTTTGTCTTTTAACTTTTCATTCATAGCTTCTAAGAACTCAGAAAAATTATGGGAGAAATACATTTTTATTCAAACATTAAACAGTATACTGTGGGCTCTCCCTGGAGACTCAAAGGGTTAAAGTTCAGCAATATGAGGGCCCTCCCTGTTGGTGCAGGGAGTTAAAGTACTGCACTAAGAAGCTTAAGCCCCTTCCATTCTTTCCCTCCCAGCCTGCCGATCCCAGCCTGCCCTGGAGGAGATCCACATGGCACGGCAGACCTCTCCTGACCTGCCCGCTGCTTCCCCTCAGC
>NW_004567108.1:44220891-44246086 GCF_000260355.1 Condylura cristata
TCTGCCTGTTCTGCTCCCCACTCTGTCTCTGGTAAGTCCTCTCACCCTCCGCATCTCTGGCCTGTCCCCCAGTTCTGTACGAATAAATAAATAAATCTTTAAAAAAAAAAAAAAAGATAGTGTTGAGCTCTGTCTAAAGCTCTGGGTCACCTTGTCTGTGTGAAGAGTAAGAGGTTTCCCCAGAAGAAATAACTAAGACTAAGACTGAAGGCACACAGATTAACCAGGTCTGAAGGTGGGGGCATAAGGAGAGGAGAGGGAAGGTGGTCTAGACTGAGGCAAAACAAGTCAGAAGAGTCCAGAAAAAGAAAAAAAAAAACCTGGGATAGCTAGATTATTGAGTGTCAAGATGAGATTACAGCAATAAAGTGGGGGACATGTCTTTTATGCCGGAGTTTGGCTCTAGACTGAGGGCAACAGGGTTTTGAGTAAGAGGGTAAGAAAAATCAGATTTGAGCTTTTGAAAATATTAGAAGTCCAGTTAAGGAAGCTTGTGATGTAATGCAGTTTGAAATGGTGGTGACCTCATCCTCTAAGGTGATGGCATAGTGATGGAGAGCAATGGGCAAGTTAAGGGAAACTGAGAGTAGGCCTTGATAGGACTGGGTCAAGGGTTGGATATGAGAGAGAGAGAGACAAAGTTGATATTTGGGGTGCTTTGTTAGATGAAGGTATTGTTCAGCGAGTTAGTGGATACAGAAGTGTAACTGGAGAAGGGGGGGGGATGAGGTCATTTTTGAGTATAAGGGACCTGTAACATTTGTGCAGTGACAAGTGGACATTTCCATCAGGGAGAGGGAGATACAGAATTGGTGTCCAGTGGAGGCATCTGGCAATTTGAGAGTTGACTGAATACAGTTAGCCACAGGTAAGATTACTAACAGAGAATATATTAAGTAAGAAAACCAAGCAGTGAGTTCTGATCTTTGGAAACCCTTAACATTTAAAGATGCTATTTTTGTTAGCTGTTTCAAATGAACAACTTGATCTGGGAATTCTACACAAGACACAGGTCCCCAAGGAGGGTGCTGTCCCTCCTGGATTTTCACCCATCCTGTGAATGAAGCACACATTGCTGCAAGACTGGAAATTTACTGATGAGTAGTTTTCTCAGTAAAATCTCCAATCTAAATGCTGACCCTGCCTCCTAAATCCTGACTCCGCCCCTATAGTTTTCACCTTTAGCTGGATTTCTCCACAGAGCACATGCACAAGGCTGACTCACTTCCGGGGTGCTGAAGGTTCCTGGGAAACACCTTTAGCTTTTGTTTTTATCAAAAGGTGAGAGTCAGTGTCACGCTTGAGGCAAACACACACAGATACTTGTTTGAGAAGGCATGTACATTTTTGGTTGTGCAAGAGCCTTTAGAAATTCCAGATTAAGGGCTCAAAAGGTATGAGATCAACTGTAGAACAACTATTAATATTTAACATCCCTGGTATCAATCTGAAAGTTTTTTTTTTCTTTCAGGACTCCTCAGACCATTATGTCTTGGTCTGATTTTTTAAAAGCAGAGCCCATATTTATTTTTGAGAAAGGACAGAATTAAAATTCAGCAGATATTTCTTCATGCTGCATAACAAACTCCTCTTTAGAAAGTGAAGTAACCCTTTTCCTCAGGGACTACAGAACTACTCATAATTACTGTTGTTGTCACCTTGAGAGCTCAGTGTTTGTGATACCCAATGTTTCTTGTATGTCATATATGTTGATTTTTACTCCAAAATCTGAATGTTTGGGGGGACCCAAGTAATTGTTTCTTGATGTATGATCTCCAAAAATGAATATAAAGATGTTATGATCTCAAAGAACAGAAGATAGGTTAGACTAGCAAACACAGCGGATACTGTAACAAATACTATCATTTGGTAACAATGAAATGTGGCTTCTCATTATTTGGTGCCTCTGATCCCCACGCCTAGTATTTCTTATAATTCTATGAATCCTAACTCTCCTATGTGTTTTCTTATTTTTTAAAGATTTATTTATTTATGCATACAAAAACTTGGGTCTAGGCCAGAGTACAGGGGGTGAGAGGATTTACCAGAGACAGCCAGAAGGATGAGAGGATTCACCAGAGACAGAGTGGATTGACTGAAATACACTGCTGAGGGGAGCAGCAGGCAAGACAGGAGAGGTTTGCTGTGACATGTGTATCACCCTTTTCTGGGCACTGAACTCGTGCTTCAGTGGCTGCGGATAGCATCACAGTGCTGTGCTTTAACCTCTTGTGCCATTCTCCTATGTGTTTTCATATGGGGTTTTACATTGATTTAAGTAAAATAGTGCTTTTCTCCCCCAACACACTTTTCCCTGAACAGTACTGATAACAGATCTATTAGCCTACTACTGCTTCATATAGAGAAAATAAACAAACATTGTCTCCATGGTTTGCTTCAGAAATCTGCTCATTTATCAAATTTTGGTGGGATGCTTTCAACAAATAGCTGATAACTCAGTTTTTGCCGTCCTGAACGTGTGGGAAATGTCATCTACAAGGCCAGTAGGCTTCTTGGAAATAAATCCTAATACACTTAGTGACAGTGTTTATTCCTGTGGGCCTAATGTAATAATTAAAAGATTGCACGCCTTGGTCAGGGATAATTGGCTAAATAATAAGATTTTAAAAAAGACATTCTATGTTTCAACCAATAAAAAATAGTAAAAATCTTCTAGAAAATAGGCCTATTTGTTGCTATTTATTATCAGGGAAAAATAATGAGCAAAATGTACACATAGTACATGAAAATGTAATCCCAATGTAGTGTAAATTTGCTTTAAAACTAATATACTGGATAATAAGCATTAAGCATTTAACTAAAAACAATTTTGCTTCTTCCTCAGAATAGAAAAGCTTTTTGGCAGCATTTGGAAGGCTCAGATTTCTTTAAAACATCTGTCCAGGGAAATCTGAAGTAATCTCTCTTTTATTTCCCTCTTATAAAAATTCCCACTAGCAAAGCAAATGCATTCAAGACCATTCCATTGATCTTGTAACTGTATTTTATGCAAATATCCTTGAGTTTTCCCCTTTGTCCCACAGACTGAATGCACTGTGGTGGGGTCTCTGAACGGCACACAGGGACACAGGGAACTGAGACATTCGGGGCAGCCAAGCTGGGAGCGGGACCACTTGTGCTTCTCGCTAGTAGCACAGAAGACATATGGGCGGAAAGGATTTGGCTCCTTCCTTTCTGTTTTCTGACCCTGTTTCCAGGGACATATTGTAAAAAGTGAAGATTTCCTGAAACTTGAGTAAAAATATAATGGAAATTAAAGAATTAAAGAATATTTAAAATGATTGTTTCATGATAAAAATCAGTTTGGCACTCTTCCTCTCCCAAACCCAAACAATCCTGCAAAGAAAAACACCACAGCATATTCAGTCTTACCCATCCTTATATTCCCTCAGCACCTCTGATCATGTAGGTTCAATATCATGCTGAGGTCATAAATAGCTGGTCACAAATAGGCGAGGGTCCCCATTCATTTCATTTGATGACACCCCCATGAGATTTTCTTCTCCTTCCCCAGATATTTCATCAAATCACTGGAGAGTTTCACTTTCTCTGTTTCCTATCTCTCTCTGACCTACTTATCCATTCCCTTCCAAATCCCAAACCCAGAGAGAAATTTGACCCTTCTAATAACAACTACACTTAACATGTGTCAGGCACTGTGCTATATATATATATATATATATATATATATATTACACAGCCGGTCAGTGGTAAGGCTGAGTTCTAACTCAGCTCTATTTTGCTTAAAGTCCATGCTCAGAATAACTGTGCAGTATGATCTTCTTGGCATAGGTGCCTTAGAGTGTGTATGAGGCACCCCTGGCTTCTGAGATGTCATTCCCTCCTATGGCAAGTGCATGAGACCACTTCTGATACTCTTCTCTGCATTTAAACTTTCTGTTCACTCCTTCAACAGATTGTATCAAATGTCTCTTCTGGCAAGAAAGGCCACTTTGAAAGCGGCGGTCTCTCAAGGGAAACCAAAGTCTCCTTAGTAACAACATTCTAATTTGGATGGCTGTAGAAGAAATTTAAAAAGCACTTGTCTTCACCACTTCTATTCTTGGATGGGTTTTGGTCTTAGCTGGTTCAGAAATTCCTCCTCCTCATTTAGACTCTTTGAGGGAGTGGCCCATTCCAGTGCAGCCCAGCCTCATTCTGCCCATAACAGTCTTCCCCCTGGCTGCACTCCCCATAAAGCCTGCACCAAGAGTGGACAGCTGTGGGTTCACTGCGAGCAGGGGCATGAGTGTGGATCGCAGACAGGACAAGTTATCGTCCTCTGTGAAAAAGTTGATGGCAGCCCTCTTGCTTTAGTTAACATTCTTTAGCTAAACATTTTGAGTGTGACTAAGACACTGTGTGCCCTGAAATTGGGAGTGGTTTTTAAAAGTGACCTCAACTAATAGATTCCAAAGATCTAAGCTTCCACGCCCATTTACAGATATTTGTAGCTAAGAATTTTTTCCTTTTGTCTCCTTTCCTCTTCTCTGTGCAAGCCTGATGTATCCTATTTGTATGCAAAGTTGCTCAAATTTCAGGTACTATTCATCAGGGATGTTGATTTCTGGATAGATAGATTATTCTGTCTACATATTCAGACAGTTGGGGGAGCAAGAGATATAAAATTCACAGCTTGTTTTTCTTTATTCCTTGTTAGACTCTTAGAAGAGTCTTAACAGTCTCTCTTTAGATGCCCATTTCTCCCAGTTTTGCAGTTGATAAATTAGCATTATCCCAGAATCTAAAATCAACAACTAAGTGTCCTTGAATCAGAGTATGTTTAATACTTAATCAATAGAACCAGGACCTAACACCAAGCCGTAGGGGGACTGTTGGCTTAGGACATGGGCAGATTTACTATTGTCAGGTGGAGAGGACAACATAGTCACTCACACCTAGGTAGGAAAGCTACTGACACAAGGTCCTTTCCCAAAAAGGCTCTTTCATAATCATGTTCAGGGTGGCTATAACTGCCATCAGCAGTAACTTCTTTTTTGTGAAGTCAGTGTCCCCTATGCTGGTGTTCAAGGAAAGATTAATAAGCATACATGAAACATGCTTGAAGCTCAAATAAATGTGGGAAATGTTGGGGTTAAACTGAGCTAAGTAGTTTTCTTAGCTGCAGGCTGCCCAGAGCCTTCACCATATAAAAGTGCATTATGATCGCTCACAAAGGGATTTGTCACGTGTTGCGTTTCCTAGTTATTTGACCACAGAATACATTCATAGCTCCTGGAACAGAATTTCAACAATCAACCTGACAAACACAAAGCTTTATCAAAAGCTTTGAAGGTGCTTGTCAGAAGTACATGTATAATCCAGGAGAGGTAATGCTGTTGGCCACATTATTGACGAATAAGCTGACTGAAATTAGCTACCATGTCACTAAGGGTCGGCATCCTTGACTGTCTTGACTGTGAAGCCTTATGCTGTCCTGGCATGTGATCTGGCGCTGACACTCCTCTGAACTTTATAATCCCCACCTCTCAGGGATGGCAGGCATCAGAGGTAATATTTGTAAGGCCCCAGCCACGACCACTCTCTCATGCCCCCATCACCCCAGTCTCCACAGCAAATACTATGAAAAGCTTTGTCCATTTTAGACATTTTCCAGCTTAAAGGGAGGAAAGATTTTCCTTGCTAAACTTGATCCTAACCTAACAATTCTCAGGGTTTTTTCACCTGTAAAAAGGGTAGCTTTCACTAAGACGTGATTGCTGAGTACTGGGCAGGGTGAGAGTGAGATAGCAGAGACTTGAAAGGAAATACGCTGAACGATATTGTTTATTAAAATTTCCTGGGCCATTTAAAAGTGGTATTTGGTGCTGAGCTTTTGCAGGTAGCTGTACGGGAAGGTAGAAGCGCTGTACCGTGGCCTGGATTTTTGCAGAAATCGATTCATTTGGCAGTGAAGGCCAGCTTCTGGTAGGTGCTGCGTCCTCCTGGCCCCCTCAATCAGCTCGGAAGGCAGTTAATGAGCAAGTAACCTGGGTCCCTATCCTGTGATGGGGGGCAGACTCAGCAAACCTCTAAACCAAACCCACTTTCAAAATCAAGTTTTTAAAGATTGTTTGGGTGTTACACCTTTATGTTTTTACATAGCTCTTTTGAGTTCATGAAGAACTTCACTTTAAATAGATCTCCCATAGATTTAAAAAAAAACTGCTTTATTTTATTTTTTAAGCGTATTTATTTTTATTGAGACATAATCGATATAAAACCAAGTATTAATTTCAGATCTATGACATTATGATTTGATATTTGTATATATTATGAAATGATTATAATAACTCTAGCTCACACCCATCATCACATTGCTACACATATTGTTTCTTTTTATTTCCAGCCCCCAGCCCCTCCCCAGTTACATATTTTTTCTAGTGATGAGAACTTTTAATATGTACTCTTTCAGCAAGTTGCAAAGAACCAATACAGTAATTTTAACAACAGCCACTGTGCTACACATTTCAGACCCATGACTTATTAACTTTATAATTGGAAACTTGTACCTTTTGACCCCCTTCATTCTCTTCACCCCTTTCACCCTCCCCTCCTTCATGCCTTACATTGCATCTGGCAACTACCAGTCTGCTCCTTCTATGTAGGAGTTGAGAATATTATTTTCATTCCACCTATAAGGGAGGTCATATAACTTTTTTTAGCACAATATTTAGGCTGATGGAAAAATTGCTTAGAGAGTACAAAGGACTCCCATATATCTAGCCCCTTCGCTTGTACAGTTTTTCCCCACTATAAACGTCGGTGTTAGTGTGGTATATTTGTTATACTTGATGAATCACTATGGATAGATTAGATTATTTGTAAACAAACTCCATGGTTTACCTTAGGATTCAGTCTTTGTGTTGTATAGTTCTGTGAGTCCTGGCAGATATGATATGCCCATTATTATGATATCATACAAAATTGTTTCACTGTCCTAAAATATACCTGTTCTCCATCTATTCATCCCTGGTCTCCTGCCGATCACTGATCTTTATTTCTATATCTAGAGTTTTAACTTTTCTTTTGTCTAGAAGAACTGGGTTATAAGCCAGAAGTGCAGGAGCAGGATAAGGGTGCTAAGAGGATTCACCAGACACAGACTGGGGAGCAGAACAGGTAGATTTACTG
The DNA here is from genome assembly GCF_000260355.1 of Condylura cristata. NCBI lineage: Eukaryota > Metazoa > Chordata > Mammalia > Eulipotyphla > Talpidae > Condylura > Condylura cristata. The sequence goes on from NW_004567108.1 coordinate 44,228,047, forward strand.
AAATACACTGCTGAGGGGAAGCAGTGGGAGAGACAGGAGAGATCTGCTGTGCCTTATGGAGGTTGGCTCCCTGGCCAGGGATCAGACTCAGGCTATTGTGGTGATAATGCTGAGACTTAAGCCCTAGGCCACCAAGGAAGCCCCTAAAGTTTTGCTTTTTTTCAGAGTTGCATTTAGTTGGCCAAGTTGATCTTAACCTTCACAACAAATAAAAGGTAACTTTCATTATCCTTATTAAAAAGGAGATAATTCAGCAAGGCAAAGTAATGTACCTGAGATCCTACAAATTGAGAGAGCCAAAATTAGGACTAGAACCAGTCATCAACATGCACAGTTGCTGGTCTCAGAAAATAGGACGTAGCCTGTTAGCTTATAGGAGGTCTCTCAGTCTTTAATTTTCGTGGTAACTAGAAGGAGGAACATTGCACATCTTCAAAGGGAATTGGATGTATGACATAGGTTTGCTGAAACTCAGAGGTGACTTCAGGGATAGGCCTAGAGCCCCATAATTAAGAAGGAAGACCAGTCCCTGCCAGTCTGAGTCAGAAGCTTACTGAGTCATCATATTTGTCCTCTCTGCTGCTATTTATGGGCTTCCCAGTTGCTGATAGTTGTTGATATTATGCACACACAACCAGTTTTGCCCGAAGCAATGTCTCTTACAGGGTGTTGAGTACAGGGTGACAGGTGTGCGAGAGTCATTCTTGAGAATCTTCAGTAGTTTCTTGTTTAAAATTCTCTATGCTTAAAATGTAAGTACTCTGACAGGCTGTAAAAGCCATGACCTTTTCTGTAGAGATCGGCAAAGTCTTCCTGGAGAAGCCGACTGCCACACAGGCTCAGGCCAGCATTACTGACTGTTGATGAGAACAGGTCAGGAGCTGAGGGAAGGAGACAATGAGAGAAAAGGCTGAAATGTAGTCACTTAAACAATTTAGGTTGCGTTTATCACTGGAAAGAGACACAAACAACATCCCCATTGGCCATGTTCGTCTGGATCTGGTGGTAGACAGGTTGCTTGTGCAATGCAAAAACTCTTTGCAAATATGTGCACAGGGTTAATATTGTGGGGTTGGCAACTTCATTATACCTCCCAGACCTATAAGCTCCAGACTTAAAGAGGCAAGGGGAGGGGCAAGTCCAGAGAAAGCCCTTGGTTAGCAGGAGACTGCCTGCCTGCTTATATGGCAGAGAAAAGCTGATGCACAGGCAGCAAGAGTGAATAACCCAACCTCTCTTCTCTCTTGCTGATGATTCCCAGTGGTTAAACACCCAAATAACCGAGCTCACAGGAACCCTTAGCATGTACTTCGTGAAGGTCAGCTTCCTGGGCTGCCAGGTAGATGAAAGCAGAAGAGGGTGCAGTGTGGACCTGGAGAATGGCATGCCAAGCCTCGGCAACTTCTGGAAGGTGGCCCAGGTTAATGCTCTATCGCTAGGCAGTGCCAGAAGACTGTTGACGTCTGCTTTTCTAAGTTTATATTAGCATTAAAGGTATTACTAATTAATTAAAATATTAATTTGATATGTTTCAAACATGCATTTTAAACGTAATATAGTTCTTACTTCCTGAAAATCCTGAATTGTTTTTTTAGAAGGACATGTCTTTCCCTAAGCCCCTGATTTGAAAATCACTCCTGAGGATGGGATTAAGCTTTTAGCAGAAACATTATGTGTCTATACAGATTTTGATTTATAATGATGCATACCTGATACTAATATAATGTTATAAGCCAATGTTTCTGCAATAAAAAATGAAAAAAAGGCCCTCCCTGGTGGCGCAGCGGGTTAAAGCACTGCACTAAGAAGCTTAAGCCACTTCCGCCACATGAGTTCGATCCCTGCCTGCCCTATAAGGCGTGGCAGACCTCTCCAGACCCGCCCGCTGCTCCCCTCAGCAGTGTACTTTGATCATCTGCATGTTCCGCTCCCTACTCTGTCTCTGGTGAGTCCTCTCACCCTCCGCATCTCTGGCTTGTACCCCAGTTCTATATGAATAAATAAATCTTAAAAAAAAAAATGAAAAAAAAAAAGTTACTCCTGAGAAAGAAGACAAGTACAGGTCATGAAAAATTTGAGAGTAAATGTGAAGTCACTAAGTGGTTCAATTAATAGGGTATCAGTTTGTATCTAGATTTAATATTTTCCCAGTTTATACATAGATTTAGTTTTGCTTTATTCATTAATTCATTGAGCAAACATGTACGTTGTTTTGGTGCACAGCACATACACAGATCTTTTTGATAGCTGAGTCCCTCCTTGGGTTTCCAGATATGATTAGCAGTACTAGTGATAGATGTTAAGGAAAGGGCTCTAATGGGAAATGACATCTGAGCAGACATTTGAAGAAAGAACAAAGGAAGCAGCCATGAAGATCTGGGGAAGAGGAAGGGAGTTGTAATTTCAAAGGCCCTGAGGTTTGCTTGAGGCACAAGGACTGAGCTCAGAGGCGCTGAGAGCACACTGAAGGTGGTCAGTCCTGTTCATGTGGACCCAGCAGGCCATGTTAAGGAAGTTGGATTTTATTCTGAGGCTGATGGGTAATAATTAGAAGGTTCAGAGCAGGTGAAGCAGATGACAAAATTATTTTTTTTTTAAAAAAGATTGCTCTAGGGCCCTCCCTGGTGGCACAGCACTAAGAAGCTAAAGCCACTTCAGCATGAATTCAAGCCCCGGCCCTGGAGGTGACCCACATGGCACAATAGACCTCTCCTGACCCGCCCGCTGCTCCCCTTAGTAGTGTACTTTGTTGATCTGCCTGTTCTGCTCCCCACTCTGTCTCTGGTGAATCCTCTCATCATCCCTGCACCTCTGGCCTGTACCCCAGTTCTGTATGCATAAATAGATAAATTCTTAAAAAAAAAAAAAAAGATTGTTCTTGTTGTTATGTGGCAAACAAATTCTAGGGAGATAAAAGCAAGGGAACTGGTCTGGGGGCTCTGGCAGAGGCCTGGCCAAGGGAAGGCAGAGGTCAGTGGTTATGGTGACAGGTGGTTAGGCATGGATAGATTAGATGTTCACATTCATACTTTTCCTTTTAATAAGGTGTGGTTGAATTTTTTAACCTAGAATTTTCTTTTGTGGTATGAATTCAGATAACCTATACCTATTCAAAAGAATTTAATTAGACTGCTGCCTAACTCAGCTGGACTCAGACTCACTTAGGAAACCAATTAAAAGAAAGGTTTCCCAACCTCTTATCCCAAAGATTACCCTGATTTTATAAAGTCTTGAAATCTGCATTTTGTGACTGTCTGAAAATTACCAGTTCAGTATTTAGCAGCATCCCCTAGTGATGACTGTTTGAAGTTTCAGATGTAACAAATTTAAAGTACAATATTCTGAATTTTCCATATTTCTTATATCTAAAGTAATAATCTCTTACATTTTCAAAAGAGATACCTTTATGGGAATAACTTGGTGGGGGTGGAATCTCCTTTCTCTCCAGTGATCATATGGAGAGAACTCTCAGGACTATTAAGATAAAAAGTAATTGAAACTTTGTAAGTAATAATTAATCAGTTATTACACTGCCAGAAAACAGGAACAGGTCTGAAAGAACAAGCCAGCTATTATTAGGCTACTGTAAGATTAGAGTAATTGAAACTGTTGAGAGAAATAGGAAGATAGTGACTTTTTCCAGGAGTCATAAAAGCCAACACCTACTTAGGCTGCAGAACTTCTCCCAGCTGTGGAACAAGAGCAACACCCCCAGGGCTGTGATCTTTTCTCTCCCCATGTCTGGTACAATCTTATTGAGAATTTTGTTAGTTCCTCATTGAGGTTCAGAGTTTTCCTCTAGAGCCTCAACCAAGACAGCCCATCACACCGGGCCTGTATCTTTGCTCCACTTCCTAGATACCCTCCTCTGTGTCCTCTGTAAGTAGGCAGCGGGCAGCTCACCAGAGCAGCCGTGGGGAGGGGAGATGTTCCAGAAGGAGACTGCTTGGGAGTTCTTTTTCTCTCCACTCAGGTTGACTGAAGGAATCTCCCAGCATCAGAATTTACTGGTGTGTTGGTTTGCTTGTTTCTGTTTAGTTATTATTCTCAGAATATTCACATTGCATTTCCACCCTCTCCCTGCTGTTTTCTCTTACCACAGTATGGGCTCATGTTTAAATTAGGAGATTGTCTAGTGTACATTTCTTACATTCTAGGAGGCAACTGAGGTATGAACTGATTGCCATAAAGCTATACCAAGGAGTAGCTGGTCTGCCTGAGCCATGACCACTCAGTGAAGACCCAATACGCCAGTGTGCTTGCTGGAACCATCCAGCTCTCAACTTCTGTTTACTCCGTCCTTCCTTTATAATCTACAAATTCTTCCTCTCTTTTGTGTGTGTGTACACACACAGTCCCTTCTCTCTTCACACACACATTTGCCTTCTTTCTACAATCCTGCTCCCCCTTTCTATCTTATAACTGAAACAAATAAATCAAACCTTAAGACATTGGGTTTTTTTTTATTAGTTTTTAAAAAGATTTATTTATTTATTCATACAGAACTGGGGTACAGGCCAGAGGTGCAGGGGTGGTGAGAGGCTTCACCAGAGACAAAATGGGGAGCAGAACAGGCAGATCTATGAAGAACAGGCAGATACATTGTGAGGGGAGCAGTGGGCGGGTCAGGAGGGGTCTGCCCCATGTGGGTCACCTCTGGGTCAGTGGGGGATCGAACTCTCATGAAGCGGCTGCGGCCAGCTCGCAGAGGGGAGTCTTAATCCATTGCATCACCAGGGAGGGCCCAAAACATCTTTTATTTTTAAATGACAAACCCAAGTAAACTCTTCCCCACCTTCATCAACTAAATTAAGGATATTTACTTGTGTTCCCTCCTCTTGATTTAATTTTGCGAGTTAAATCTCAACAGAAAAGAAAAGTTTTGTTTTTTTTAAGATTTATTTATTTATTTATGCATATAGTACTGGGGTGCAGGCCAGAGGTGTGGGGGTGAGAGGCTTCATCAGAGACAGAGTAGGGAGCAGAACAGGCAGATATATGAAGTACACTGCTGAGGGGAGCAGCGAGCGGGTCAGGAGAGGTCTGCCATGTCATGTGCTCACCTCCGGGGGCCGGTGGGAATCGAATTTATGCTGAAGTGGCTTTATCTTCTCAGTGCTGTGCTTTAACCTGCTGCGCCACCAGGCAGGGCCTGAAAAGAAAAGTTTTATTTGTTACAGTCCGTAGGAGAAAGAACTCGGAGAAAACAGGAGAGATCTCATAACTAACGAAGGGAACGCGAAATACAAATCTGGGCATGCCACAAGTATCTCTTCACTTAGAAACAAACGGAAGAAGCAGTGGTGCGCTCCCTTATTTTCTTCCAAGTCTCCGTGGCCCTTAGCGCCCGCAGTCAGCATTATGCTGCCCTCTGGCGCTGCCTGCAGACATGTGCACGCACTTGTGCGCAAGGGTAACGCCTCGGTGGCTAGGGATCTGCGCGGCAGAACTCGCCAGAAGGAACGCTTCAGCTGCTCTCCAGTAAATTCAGTAGGTGGAGACACACACTGAAACATCGGAGCGTAGCATGCCTTGCTTTCTTTCGGTTTTTAGGAGCTTGCTCGGCATCCAGTGACTTAGAAGAGAAATTCAGGGTGTTTGCTCTGTCACTTGGCACCCTGTGTCTGTCACCTGATAGCCTTAATCTTAAAGTGAAATGATCTAAATATATCATTTCTAACCCCCCTTCCAGTCTGGCCATCTACAATGTAAATGCGATCTGTAGGGGCTGCCCGTTTTGACCATTACTTTGATCCCTATTTGACCCTGCACTGTCTGTCAGCCCATCTGCATCCTCTGTCTCCCAGTAATGTCTGACACCAGCCCTCCCTCATACCTGACCTCCCCCCACACTTCTGGGGTTCTGGGGTCTCGGCTTTTGCACTGTGCCAGAACTCCACTCCGCTTAGCTTTTCTGGGCCCAGGCATGCTCTTTCTGACCGAGCACCTAGCAACTCTGGCTTAGGAACCTTCTTTAACTCTGACTCCGCCTGTTGAGCTTTGCCGTTTCTTGTCCTTACTCCTCAGTCTTACTCTCCTCTTCTGTCATCTGCGGAGGAGACTCTAGGAATCACGTGGGTGCATTTTAGGGTAAGCCATCTTTGCTCAGGGGAGCAGGGTAGGACCGGGCTCCCAGCTATCCTAGGCAGGGAGAGAGGCGGAGAGACCACAATATTTAGGGTTTTACATCAGGAAACTTATGCAGGAAACTCATATTAGGATACTGTGCCTACTTGTAAAATTTAGTACAAAGACTACAGAGGTGCTGGCAGTGTGCAAGGAATCCCACAGGAGAGCGCAGCACCATTGAATGCAGTGAGGACGCCAGAGTTTGTAAAAGCACCAGAGGAATCAATTACTGGACTTAGAAGAATGGGCTCCTGCGGACATACTAAAAGGGCATTTTGCTGGGAAAGAGTCAGAAGCAAGAATCCCTCACTTCTTCTCCTCTTGCCCTCTTTTTTGTTCCTTAATTTTTATTGGTTTGCCAACAGTTTACGTAATTACATAATCTTGGTCATACACAACTTCACACACATGTACATATCTTCACTTACCCTCCAGCAGAGCTCCGGGGCCAATGCCTCTCACATTCTCTCACTTGTCCCCTGAAACTAAAAAGCTTTTTTATTTAAAAAAATTTTTATAAATTTTTTATTTATTTATACATACAAGAGCTGGGGTGTAGGACAGAGGTGCGGTGAGTTGAGATGCTTCACCAGAGACAGAGTGGGGAGCAGAACAGGCAGATCAAATGGTATACATTGCTGAGGGGAGCAGAGGGGGAGACAGGAGAGGTCTGCTGCGCCATGTGGGTCAACTCCTGGCTGAGGACTGAACTCTTGCTGCAGTGGCTGCAGATAGCTTCATAGTGTTGAGACTTAAACCCTAGTATCACCAGGGCGGCCACACTTAAAATGATTTGTACCATGAGTGTAGCCACCTCAAAAAACACAAGGTCTGAAGAAGATATTTATGTATCACACATCTGACATGGGGTTTATTTCCAAAATACAGAAAGGATTCATACAATTCAACAACTCACCCCCCCCAAAAAAAAAAAACACAGCAAAATATGGGAAGTGTCCTAAATAGACACTTCTCCAAAAAAGACATAGGCACATGGAAAAAAAGTTCAACCTCACTTATTATATGGGAAATGCTCATCAAAACCCACAATGAGGGCCCCCCTGGTGGCACAGCGGGTTAAAGCACTGCACTAAGAAGCTAAAGCCACTTCCGCATGAGTTCGATTCTCGCCTGCCCCGGAGGTGACCACATGGCGCGGCAGACCTCTCCTGACCCGCCCACTGCTCCCCTCAGCAGTGTACTTCATCTATCTGCCTGTTCTGCTCCCTGCTCTGTGTGTGGTGAATCCTCTCACCATCCCTGTACCTCTGGCCTGTACCCAGTTCTGTATCCTTAAATAAATAAATCTTTAAAAAAAAAAAAAACCCACAATGAAATATCATCTCACCATGTGAGGATGGCTTATATCAAAAACACTGTAAACAACAAACGTTGGCGAGGGTGTGGAGAAAATGGGACACACCTCCACTGTTAAGAATGTGAAATAGGGCCTCCCTGGTGGCACAAGGGGTTAAGATGCAGCACTATGATGATATTGGCAGCCATTGCAGCATGAATTCAATCCTAGGCACAACAGACCATTCCTGTCTCACCTTTTCTCTCCTCCCTCAGCAGTGTATTTCAGTTGATCTGCATGTTCTGCTCCCCACTCTGTCTCTGGTGAATCCTCTCACACCTCCATACCTCTGGCCTGCACCCCAGTTCTGTATGCATAAATAAATAAATCTTAAAAAAAAAGAATGTGAATTGGTGTAGTCTCTGAAAAATGGTATGGCGATACCTTAAAGATCTCAAAATGGAAGTCCTGTATGATCCAGCAATACTCCTGGTAGGTATTTACCTGAGGATATGGAGACTCGAATACAAAAAGATCTCTGCACTTCCATGTCCATAGCAGCATTATTCACACCAGTCAAAACCTGGAGTGGATCTAAATCTCTTCCTTTCTATTCTGTCAGGGAGCCTTAATTGGCAGAATCTGGCTGCAGTCAGAGACAAGGGAGTCTACTGATGAAACCCATGCAAGCCCAGTGTCCACAGGCGGAGCACAGAGAGAAAGGTGGTTTGTGACCCCAGCTCGGCTGCTGCTCATACCTGGTCACATATATTCCCTTGAAATCAACTTCAAAGGTGCATCATGAAAAGACTTAAAGTGCAGGGGTCTCATGCTCCTTCACCAAGGGTCAGGAGTGAATTGAATCCATATGACCTTTGTTAATTCCAGCCGTTTGTCATTGTAAGATACCCCTTCCCTTGCTGGCTGCTCTCTGAGCCTGGGCCCCGCTCCTGCATGGGTCTGGGTCAACAGAAGCCTGTGCTGAATGGATGAGCTTACTCAGCTGGTAGCAGGGGAGCCTCTGAGGAATCAGCGACCAAGAGTTTTGGGGAGACAGGGTGAAGCCCTGGGCTGGTTGGGTGCAAGGAGAGAGTTCTAAGAATAGAGGACAGAGTGTGGGCTTACATAAGAAGGCACCACACTCGGATCAGGATGGAGAGAATGCACTCGTGTGTTCTACTAGATTGAGGTGACCACTTTTGCCTGAAATTTGGGGTACAGACTGAGATACTCCTGAGAGTGCAGTGGGGTGAGAGGGGGTAGAGAGCCCACCCTCCCTTCAGAGTGTTGTGGCTCAGTGTTATGCCACTGGACACCACATGTCTGCTGTGAATTCCACTGTACACAGTCATTTTCCAGCTTAGCTTCATTTATATGGAGGGAAGGAGAGAGAACAGAAGAGGGCAGAGAGAGGGAGGAGGAGAGATAGAGGGAGGAAAGAAAGGTGAGGAGAGGTGAGAGAATCTGATTATCCAGCTCACTAGCTCTGGGTGGGTTGGTTCTGATGCTCGCATTTTATTTGACCAGGATCCACAATTGTGGGTGCTTCTGTTGAGAGGGGTGCCCCAAAAGCAGCAGGAGTAGAGCAGGCTGTAGTCTGAGCAAGAACTTAGAAGCCTGTTTTTACAATCATGTTTGCTTCTGTAATGACACAATATGCATGTAACAGATCCTCTTGGGAACATTAAAATTCAATATATTAATAATGTAAGCCAGTGGCAAGTGATCCTTCTATTATTATATAGATGGAGTGGTGTCTGAGGAGAATTAGACAGGTCAGTAGAGGGAAGTGGGATCAGACCCCACCCCCGCGAGGAAGTGACCTCACCCGAATTATGTCAAGGTGGGTCCTCCAGACAGCATCCCCGGCTCCAAGAGTCATCAGAGGAAAGCAAAAGGGAGGCGAAAGGAAAGGAGAGAATGAAAAGAAGAGAACTAGAATGGATAAAAGGAAGCCCTTTTGGGAAGAATTTCACCGTCAAGTAATTCCCTAAGGGAAGACAGTTTCCGGAGAAGTACCAGGCCTTCTTTCCCCTTTCCTTCTGTTTTGTTTTTTTTTTCCAGTTTCCCTTAGAAAAAACAAAACAAAACTGTTAATTTTGTATGAAAAACAAAATATATTTTTTCCCTGAGCATTCCATAATTGTTTGGGAATGTATCACTTCTCCCCATAATTTTGAGAATATTTTTAAGACAATGACATATTCTGACTCTCTAAGAACAAAACAACTCAATTTAAAAATCACTGAATGACAGCAATCAAAGTTCTGAAGTGATGCAGTTTGCTTCAGCACTTGTTCAAAATGTCATTAGAAAACCAACATATAGCAGGTTGTTATGGCAACTGGAATACCAGAGTTTATAACATCACTGTAATTAATGTTATCCAAACGTTATTAATCTTTCAACATCACTCACATTCTCTGAAGCAACAGCAGTTCTGGTTCTCCTAGGATTTTTCAATAGTGTAATCTGTGTGGCTTTCTTCACATTTTATTTTATTTTCACATAGATCTACCTCTGATTTTGCTCTAGTGAAATTAGCTATTGTTTCTGCTCCTTTATTCATTCTATTTTGGCTGCGGTTTTTAAAAAAAAATAAAACTTGAAATAAAAGGGAAAAGTGGGATTTCAGCTAAAACCAGAATAAAATCTAAAGAGGAAAAGATGAATGTATTGAAATGGAGAAAATTTGAGAAAAAATATTTAAAATATCTTATACACAAATTTAAAGAATTAGTTCACATTTGCATTGTATAATTTTAAAGAAGTTTTCCCTATATGACTTAATATAGTAACTCTGAGAAGACAAGTCATTTTGGGAGGTATCTACTGTGTGGTAGTTAATGTGATTTATGTATGTGAACTTTTTAGATCTTATAACAACCTGCAAAGACAGGTGTGGTTTAGGAATAAGCCTCCACAACTCAAAGAAAAATAAGCCCAAAAAGTCCAGTGAAACAATGGTAAGCAACTTGAATAGACATTTCTATACAGATGATCTATTTGATTCTCCAGGCTATGAAAGCTGCTTACTATCACTTACCATTAAAGAAATGCAAATTTAAACTACAATGAGCTACCACCTTACACTCCATTAAGATGTCAACTCTTAAAAAAAAAAAAAAGCCCGAAAATAACAGTGCTGAGGAGGATGTGGAGAAATTAGAACTCATATACTGTTGGTCAGATTGTAAACTGGAGCAGCTGCTGCTATGGAAAATAGAGTGGCATTTGCTTAACAAATTACAAATAGAATTAACATCACCCAGCAATTCCATTTTTGGTAATATCTCCAAGTGAATAGAAAGCAGAGTCTTGGAGAGATATCTGCACACTCTTGTCCATGACAGTGATGTTCACAATAGTCAAGAGGTGAAAGGCAGCTACCAAGGCATCCACAGAGGCAAACAAATTATTGTATCACTATAGACATATGACAGAATATTTCCTGTTTTTTTTTTTTAAAGATTTATTTATTTATACATACAGAACTGGGGTACAGGCCAGAGGTTCAGGGGCTGAGAGGATTTACCAGAGACAGAGTGGGGAGCAGAACAGGCAGACTGACTGAAGTACACTGCTGAGGGGAGCAGCGGATGGGTCAGGGGAGGTCTGCCATGCCATGTGGGTCACCCCCCCCCCCCAGGATAGAACTTATGTTGCAGTGGCTTCATTAGCTTCATAGTGCTGTGCTTTATCCTATTGCGCCACCAGGGAGGGCCCTATCCCCTTTTTAAAAAAGCCTGGAAACCCTGTCATGTGCTGCTACATAGATGAAACTGGAGGATATTATACTAAGTGAGACAAGCCAGACACAAAGGCAAATACTGTCTGATTCCACATATATGAAGAACAAAAAGTAGTTAAATTCATAGAAACAAGATGAAAAGTTGGTTACCTGGGGAGAGGTAAATAGAGAGTGTCGTATGGGCACAGAGTTTCAGTTTTGCAAGATTAAAAAGTTCAGGAGATCTGCACAGAGATGTGAATACACTTAGCCCTACTGAATTGTGCGTTTTAAAATTAGTTAAGATAAGGGGTGATTTGGTGATGGGAAGCCCGTGGGGATTACAATTGAGATGAAAAAAAAATGTGAAAAATGATGTAAAAATAAACTTTTTAATAAAAAAAAATTAGTTAAGATAGTAAATTTTATGTTATGTGGGTTTTTCCACAATGAAGATAAAGCCTCCAAGTGGACATCTTTAAAAGGCGTCATTTCACCTTGAATGACTTGCTTCTAAAAGTAATGTGGAAGAAGCAACAAGGTCTGTCTTCCAACTCTAGGTCATGAAAAACACTGCTGCTCCTACCTTATTCCATTTTGGCCTGTTTTTAGAAGGCGTGTGGATGTGAGGGGATGGATTCTCCAGCCCTGTCCAGTTGGCAGGTCCCTGTAGCTCTGACTGATACCTGCTGGCATTCTCAGCAAAGACTGATCCAGAAAACATCCAGCTAAGCTGACTCACAGAACTGACCCTTAGAAACTGAGTATAACAAAAGCTTATTGTTGTTGAAGCCACTCAGTTTTGGGGTCATTTACCACAAAGCAGTAATAACTGCTACAATAAATATTTTTCCTTAATCTGTATCAGTGATGATCTCTGGTGTGTTGGCGGATTCCTCAAACTTTTTATGTTGATTCGTGCTCGGATGATGTTTCCCTAGTCGATCCTGAACACTGACTCTGGTTAGAATCAGAGGAGTGTCTTAAATGAATTACCCGCTGCCCCAGCTTTTCAGAACGATAGATGGGAACGGGCTGACCTGTAACCTGAAGGCTGCGGGTTCCTCTCTTTTGTGGCATCGAGAAACAGGAACACTATGAGGTATTCTCAGTGAAAGTTCAATCACATGTGAACCAGTGAGTTTAGATATCAGAGGTCACATCCCAATATCATACTATATTCAAAGAAAGTTTTTATTCACCTTTGTGAAAAAAGGGAAAGGGCACAATAGCAATACATCTGAGAAGCATCCAAAAGGCCAACAAGAAAGGGAAACTCAACATCATCTTGAGTAAAAATGTGGGGGTCCAGCCTGGGGTGCATTTGGGAATGGTTTTTCCTTTGTTGCACTACATACGTTTTATGTTTCCCTTTTTCGTGTACGAATTAAACTCTCCATTTTGGAGCGAGGCAATCACTCTCATCTCGCTACTCTGGCAGCTTGAACACTGTATTGCTTCTTAGAGATGGGAAATGCCTGTGGATGTACTTTAGAGTTTTGAAAATATGATTTACAAATATCTAAACTTGCTTTACTGTCCATATTTATGAACTCTTTGGGTAGGAAAAAGGAATTTCCCCAGATTTAAAATTTAGAAATAAAGCCATTAAAAAAATAAAGTTATGAATATCTTAAAATGATGGGAACTGAAACTTGCAGAATTTAAATTTATTTATCAAGATCACAAATCTTCTACTTCTAAAACTCACGCCCACTTTCTACTACACTGGGGAATTCTTATTTTCATTTTATAAATGAGAAAGCTGATGTTGGAGTGTCAAACACTTGCCCATGGTCTTATTGCTGATGAGTCCTAGCACTTATATCATACATTGTAGTTCAATTTTTTTTTTCAGGACACTTTCTCATTTACCATATCCTCAGAACACTTTCACATACACCAGTTGATGCGGCCGCTCTGCCCTCCACCAGTATTTCATTTGATATGGAGGTAAATGAAATGTGTTTTTTTTTAATGATTTATTTATTTATGCATACAAGAACTCAGGTACAGATTAGGGGTGAGAGGACTCACTGGAGACAGAGTGGGGAGCAGAACAGGCAGATCTACTGAAATACATGCTAAGGGGAGCAATGGGCAGGTCAGGAGAGGTCTGCTGTGTCGCATGGGTCACCTCCCTGGCCGGGGGTGTAACTCATGCTGCAGCGGCTATAGATAGCTTCATAGTGCTGCATTTGAACCCAATGAGCCACTAGGGAGGGCCCAGACAAGGTTTGAATGCAGAACCTCAGCACTGCCTAAGGTGATGAGGAAGATAGTTGCGAGGCAAACAAGCGGTTTCCATTCTAGGATGTTGACAGGTAAATGGCAGAAATGGTGGCTTCCCTTGGTTTCCCTTCCACCACCAAGCACCCCCTCTCTTGTGGAGACACCAGCACTCACCATTCACCCCCAACCCTGCTCACCCACCCCAAGCTTTTGTCCAAAATAATTCATCTTCTCTCCCAATCATAACTCCTTCCTTTACTCTGAAAATAGGAAATCATACACCCCCTCCCCATTTTTAAGGCAGAGTATAGTTCATTTTCAGTTGAAGGAGAGTCCCTTTACAGAAGAATATCTGTTTAAAAGTATAAATGGAAAGATTATATTAGAATATCTCCATTTTGTAACTCCTAATGAAAAAATTGGACACTAAAACCATTAAGTGAAAGGTTGTTGGGGAACAGTACATTTATTACCAAAGTGCCTAAGTTATTCTTCACAGGTTACTCGCTAACTGCAAAGGAGAAATCAGGGTTTATAATGAGATATCTGGCCACCACTACCTTAAACAACAGTCGAGTTTCTTCTCTTACTAGTGGGGAACCAACACTGTGTCCCAGATATGATGCAATACAAGTTGCACACTTTCTTTCACCCAAGCTTGTTAGAAAGATTTCATCTGATCAAACATTTAGATCGAATTTACAGCTTATAAGAAATTCGGGGGGGGGGGCAGAAAATAAACAAAAGCAAGAATCAGACAAATCTAGAATGTGACGCAATCTATACAACAACTGATGATTTCTTTTAAGATAATGTCAATAAAAGGGTTGGGAGAGACTGCTCTAAATTAAGACACCGAAAGGACACAGCAATCAAATATAACCTTGATTGCATCCTGGTTAAGAAGAAGCCACACATGATATATTTGGAATTGGAGAATTTAAATATGCCCGGGGCTTAGACAATATCAGGGAATTACTATTAATTTTATTATGTACGTGCCAATTTTCAATTTATTGCCTCAGCTTCAGCTCAACCTTCAATACTTGTTCTGCAAAGGCATTTCTCTCTAAGCATTTCTCCTTTACAGCAAGCACAATGTCAAACTTTGTCAATACAGGTCACAGTAGGGAAATTGCAGGAGGAAGGAAGCTTCATTTCCTGTCTTCAGAATGCTGAGTTCAGTGTTTTCTCTCTCCGCTGTCCAATTAGTCAGGTGTGCGTATGCGTCTGGGGCTGCCTGATGGTACACTGACCCCACTGTGTGCCCAGGGGATGCTTTCCTCGGTCCATGCACACCAGGGCAGGCCCTGGGGCTGCCTTGATGGACCAGGACATGGTGTATTTCTGCCAGCAGAGGCACTGGACACCTTCTGTGCACAGCACTCTGGCCTGGGAAACCCAGCAGATTTGTTCACCACTCAGTGACTGCAGCCATACCTGCCTCAGAAAGGTTTGAGTGCTGCAGTATTTGAACCCCTTTTCCAAGTTTGCTCTTTGGTGGATATTCTCTCTCAACATTTAAGCTAACACTCTCCACTAGTGCTAGTATTAAAACTCAAACCAATGGAGCTAAACGTAGAGAAAAGATGTTGTAAATGGGAATTTACATCAGCAATAGAAAGAGGGATGGGCCATCACTTAGCAACCTAGCTCCTAGTCCGGGTGTGAGAGAGATTGTGATGATATGTGCAGAAGATGGCTAAGACTCTGTCCTTCGAGTTAGCAGTAATGATCAGCTGCCTTTGTTATTTTATTTTATTTTTTAAAATATTTATTTATTTAGGCTTATAGAACTGGGGTACAGACCAGAGGTGTAGTGGGTGAGAGGGTTCACCAGAGACAGAGTGGGGAGCAGGACAGACAGATCTACTGGGCTACACTGCTGAGGGGAGCAGTGGGTGGGTCAGGAGAGGTCTGCCACACCATGTATGTCAGCTCCCTGGCCAGGAATCGAACTTGTGCTGCAATGGCTTCAGAGAGCTTCCTAACACAGTGCTTTAACCTGTTGCACCACCAGGGAGAGCCCAGCCTGTATTATTTCATCTTCTGAAATTTTTAGCAACAAAGTCACTAAATGATATGCTTGTTTAGTGACAGCAGGGCTTGGACAAGACGGTATGCTTTTGAAATGTCCCACTCAGGTGGGGAAGCTGGCGGAAACAATGATCCTGAATGGAGGCAATTGGGAGCTGTCCTCATGGTGGGAAGCACAGTCTGGTGCAGCTGAGGGAGGACTTAGGCAACAGGGGTGGGCTCCTTCCTCACACTTTCCTTTGCCAGATCCTATTCCAGTTCTGGAGGCTCCAACCCAGCGTGGGTTCTCTTCCCCTCCAACACAAAAGCCCCTTCCCCAGGGATATCTTCCTTCTCTTCCATAGGGTCAGGTTATATCTCCTGAAACTTAACTTTACCTAGCTCTTTGTATCTCCCAATTCCTGTCTTTATTCTCTCTTGAGTAAGCTTCTTCCGCATTCTTCTGCTTCCCCTGCCAACTCTTGTCCAGAAGATTTGTAGTTCTGAAGCTAATTTACACCTATAGAATTATTTCTACTGGTGATTCATGCAGATTCTCATCTTTGAGTTATTACTATTGTCTGCTTACAGTTAATATTGTTGCTCTGCAGTAGTTAGAAAAGGTACGAAAACATACCATATTTTTCTGGTTCTTCTCTTTCAGACTTATGCATGTACTAACATACATATGGCATTTTAAACTTATGCTTAACATTTTTTAAAAACAAAATGGGATCATATTATAAATATTTCTCTTTTTTCCCTTAAGAATATCTTCTGGGCTTTTCCCCATGTCATTACATGTATACTACTTCACTCTTCCTTGAACAGCTGCATAGTATTTAATTGTATGAATGTGTATACTTTATTTTCCCAATTTCATATTTAGGTTGCTGCTAATTTTTTCCCATTTCAAACAATGCTGCTATAAATAAACTTGCTCATATTTCTTTTTGCACCTGTGTTTTTCTGTGGGATAATTTCCCAGTAGTGGAATTGCTAGATTAAAGGGTCTGTGCATTTTAAATGCTGATAGATTTTGCTATATTGCTTTCCAAAAAAATCACAGTCATTTACATTGTTAGCAAATATGTACAAAAGTGTGGTTCTGCTCTCTATCCATGTTAGCCTACCTGGGCTCTCAATGCTCTGTGGGATTCCTACTATTCATTTTTCTTTGGTTTCCTATTTTACTGCCTAAATATCCCTGCCAAGCCCTTTAATTTCTGAAATACCTGATTCAATCCTGCCTCTCTGATCTCTGGGACTGACCTAACCTTCTCCCCTGCCATAGCTGATGTGACATCCTTTCATCCTCTTCTCTGTTATCTCACAACCTGGAGATTACTACTGCAGCCTGACACATTACATCTGCATTTGGGGGAAGGGGAGGAGGAAGCCAGCTGCATTTTTTCCCTCTTTTATCAGGAAAGTAAAACCTCCGAAGAAGTCCCCTGTAGACTTTCTCTCACATCTTCTTAGCCATAAATGAGCCCCATGGTCACTTCTAGCTGCAAAAAGAAACCGAAGTATTTCATATCTGGCAATGTCAAACAAGATTGTCATGAATATGTGTGGGAATATTTAATTGTTGTTTGAGCCCTAGGCATGATGCCACTTGCGATAAAATGAAAGTTCTGTTAGATTGGAAAGGGTAGTGAGTAGTGAGTAGTAACCCAGGATATTTGTTAGTAATATATATTTTCTCGGCTCTCCCTGTTGGTGCAATGAGTTAGGATGCAGCACTGCAGGCTGGCCGCAGCTGCTTCGGTGCAAGTTCGATCCCGGCCCCAGAGGTGACCCACATGGCACGCATACCTCTCCTGACCTGCCCACTGCTCCCCTCAGCAGTGTACTTCGTCCATCTGCCTGTTCTGCTCCCCATTCTGTCTCTGGTGAGTCCTTTCACTGCCCCTGCATCTCTGGCTTGTACCCCAGTTCTGTAGCATAAATAAATAAATCTTAAAAAATATATACATTTATATTTTCTCAATACATATTTGTGGAATACATGGCAGAATCCCTAACAGTCTGCCATCATGCCTTAAAATGAATGTAAGTCCCTGATTGATAAATTAGTTACTCAAAATCACAATTTGCTTCTAAATTAGGAATGCTGGCTACCTGCATCCAGAAGTATATTTGTGCCCTATTGGGGGACACAGAGCACACATACTAGGGTTCAGTGAACTTTTGTTCTCATTTAAATTCAAATCAGTTTCATCATCTCTGAGGGGCAGATGTTATGCATCAAACAAGTGACAGATTGCAGCTTTAATTTAAACAGTAAGTAAGACTTAGTTTATAATATATTTATTGGAAAAAAATATCCAGCGATGTCACAAGCAGTTTCTGGATTAAAGTAATTTTTTTTAATAATAAAGGAAGCGGTGGCCAGATGGAAACTAACAGGCCCCTTGAAAGAATGATGGCAACAGCAATGAAAGGCTCTGCTTATTTGGATTTAAAATAACTTCACTAGTGTCCTTTTATTTCTTTTTCTTCTTTATGGAGATTAAAGTAATCCTAATACATGCATGAAATATTTTTTTTTTAAAGATTTATTTATTTGTGCATACAGAACTGGGGTACAGGCCAGAGGCTCAGGGGCGGTGAGAGGCTTCACCAGAGACAGA
>NW_004567108.1:44247162-44252596 GCF_000260355.1 Condylura cristata
CACTGCTGAGGGGAGCAGCGGGCGGGTCAGGAGAGATCTGCCGTGCCATGTGGTCACCTCCAGGGCAGGCGGGGATTGAACTCATGCAGAAGTGGCTTTAGCTTCTTTATGCTGTGCTTTAACCCGCTGCGCCACCAGGGAGGGCCTATTTTTTCTCATTTTTATGGTATTTTCTTTGGATAGATGTCAAAGGGGTAGACTTAGGAGATAAAGTAATTATATAAACTCCATTAGTGTACACTGTGAAATCTGTTTATCTAAGAGATGGTGGTAGCCATGCGATGCACCTCACAGATTCCTAAACACACGGGCCCAGCTAAGGCGATCCCAAGCCCATGACCTAGCTGGGCAGGGACACTACAGCAGGCCTATTTTGGGGAGATGTGGGACTCCTCCGATGGCCACCACTGCTTGGATACCTCTACCATACCCTTGTTAACCCCTCCTTAGACTGCCAGGCTTTCCTGCCTCTACCTGAGATCCAATGACGCTCAGCCTTGTGCTCCCTTTCATTTCTCACAAGGACATTTCCTGTAGTAAAATTATTTTATGTTACATTCAGTCTTGGCATCTGCTTCTCTGAAGAGCCAGGCAAACACAGCTTTAGCTGTTGCTACTTCTTTACCTCATCTTGTCAGCATTTGATAATTTAAAAATCTTTGCTCCTTTGAAACAAGAAGAGGATCATCTTCTGTTAATGTGTATATTTAGTAGTGAAGTTTGACACTGTTCTCACAGACTTTTCAGCCATTTGGATAACCTTCAGGAATCCATGAAGCCATACATTACTCACTTGGAAATGGGTGCCATTTGGGAGGAGTGGTCTCAGCTAGCTTTTCCCTATTGTCAGTTCCTGCCCTCCTTTAGCAGATTTCTTTAATCTTATATTTAATGAAGTCCATTATTTTACTTTCTTCATTTTTTGACAGTAGAGGATTTCTCCCCTCAGGTGCAGTCACCACAGTCTTCCATCTTGAGATGTATTCAGTCACTACCCTCACAGAGGAGTGACATGAGACTGCTGTGTAAGCTGCTGGCTGAGTGAACACAAGTAGCCCTGTCTGTTTTTCATGAAATATAAAGAACTTACTATGTATTCTAGCACATGCCCGTGCATGACCTCATGTCATCTTGGAGGAAAGACAGGAGACTACCATTTAAAGTACCCGTATGTGCTAGGTATGTCCCTTTTCTCATTTAATCTTATGTGCATAGTAGGCATTATTTCAATGGGTTACTGATAGGGAAAATTAAGTTACACTCAGGAAGGAAAATAAGACAGACATAAGTTGCCTGTTCTTTGATTATGTCAGGCTTCCCATATTCTTCTGACCTAAGTGTTTTTTATCACTTATAGTTTTTCAACATTCTGTATTGCACAGTGACTTGCCCTCCTAGATGGTAAGTTCATATCCTCAGTAAATATTCAGTCATGAAGGATGTTGATGATGACTTAAGTTGACTGTAGCATTTGTGTGCACTGGAAGAACTGACCATACCTCCCTTAAAAGTGGACTTTTAAGTGGAGTTAAACATAGAAATGTTAAAATAGGATATCTTTTGAAATGAGATTTAGAAATAATCCCTGTTCTCTAAAAAATAGTTAATCAATGAGCAAGAAAACAAAATCATGTCCCTGAAAATGCTTATACATGACTGGGTTTTTTTTTTTTTTTCTAAGTAAAATATTACACTATGCAGCTAGAAAACCAAAGGGCATTGAGGATAAAGGAATCAAGTTCTTCTTTGCAGAACCTCAATTATTTTCAAGGTTATAAGAAGACACAGTTACTTGACCTTGATTCTTCCTGCTGTGTATAAGCGCATTCTCCAAGTTTCCATTCCCCACCCTCAACACTGGTTCATGAGATGAACTAACAAGGAGAAAATATTACTGCATCCTTAGCTTTCACATCCCTAATAAAGCCCATATTTTAAGGCAGTTAAGAAATTTCACACAGAATCCAGGTTTAAAGGCAAATTAAATACATAAAAAACTAAGCCAGACAGCAAAGTTTAGTTACCTGAGAAACCACTACTAAATTTATCTCTTCAGTCAGGAACATAAGATAAATACTTCAAAAAGCTCACCACGCTTTTGCTTTCCATTTTACTTTAGGTCTTATTAAATAACACCATTGGCAAGATGTGCACATGTATAATTTAAAGCTATTCTGATCAGAGTGTGTTATAATAAGTTGACTATGTAAAAAATTGTCTTTTTTGCTACTGTAATGAAGCTTATCTTCCTGTCAATTTCAGTAGCATGATTTAGGTTGCAGGGTGGTGCTGTTTTCCTCTATCTTGAGTCCAGGCAATCAAGTGAGAATGGTGGCCACCTCAAGATTCATGCTGCTTACCAATGTCCCTTCAGTACCTGAGTCTTCAACAACACCTGTCCTTAGCAGGATGACTGGTGGCCAGTGGGACAGTAAGTTTCTTTATTGCCCCTCCTTGAGATTTCACTTATTCTCCTTCATTTACTCCACTGATGTGTTGTTGCTGAAGCGAAATGTTAACTTTCCTTTTGCTTTCTTTTCCCTTACCCCGCTACTCACCTAAACCAACACATTGGGCCTGATCTCCTTAGAACTAGTTTCAGCTTCTATCCCTTTTTTTTGGGAGTTCTGTTTTCCATTGGTTCTCATTGTCACAGATTCTATAATGAAACTGGATAAGGATAGAGGGCATCTGGTTTCCTTTTGAAACTGGGTGAACCTTACGTTCTCCTCTGAATAGAAAAAATTTCTGTTGATATTACTTTACTATGATTTTGATGAGCTTTTAAGTTAGAGAAGTGATAAGAGGTACCCAAAGTTGTAATTCCTAGAGGCTTCTATCTTTGTGGATGGACCGGGTCCTGTTCCTAGTATTTGACCAAGTTCCCTCTCTCCAGATCACATGGGTGGCATTTTCCTCTTTGAGGATTTTCCAAAAGCAAAAGCAATCATCTCAATCACTGTCATTCAAACAGGATGAGATCCGAGGATGGTTGTTACAAGAGTTAGGCCAGCTGGGCCAAGCAAATGTAGTTGGCATGCTGCATAAGCGTGATGTGTGGATTGCAAGCATAACACAACTTATTTTTTTCCCCTCCTACTGCTTCTTTAAACTTTTTTTCAGTGGGGAAAAATCTTTGCCCAATTTGGTTTAAAAACTACCAAATCCATATTTCTACTCACTTTCAAGTAATAGTGATTCTAGAGTTATTTTAAATGATAAATAGAGATTTACCATTGCCATGTCCAGGTTAATGCTGTCGAGTCTCCAAACCTGCTGATGGTTCTCCCTTACCTTTTTCTGCAGGGAGACCTGTTACTTCCCGGATCCCTCCTTAGGGGAAGGTATGTGTTCCTCCACGCTTCCATCCTGTTCTGGTGCTGTGCCCCACTTCTTTCTCCTGGTAGTGGCAGCTCAGGAAGGGAGGGGAGCAAAGTTCTTCCTTAATTGGTGTCTCCTTGCTCTCTAGCTCCAGTGGATCATTGAGGCTGGCATCTCTATGCATGTCTGGCACACATTTACTGCTGGTCCTTTTGTCTCTTTTGTAGGTTTTTCACAGCTGGTCCTGCTGGGCATCTCTGGTTCCCTTTACTAAAAAAGAAGCATTAAAAAAATTCATTTATTTATGCTTACAGAACTAGGTTACAAGCCAGAGATTCAGAGGTATTGAAAGGATTCACCAGAGACAGAGTAGGGAGCAGAAGACGCATATTGACAAAGCACACTGCTGAGGGGGGCAGCGGGTGGGTCAGGAGAGGTCTGCCGTGCCATGTGGGTCACCTCTGGGATCGATCTTGCACTGAAGTGGCTGCAGCTCACTTGCAGTGCTGTGTCTTAATCCTCTGGGCTACCAGGGAGGGCCTCTTTTGGGTCATTTCCTGTGACTCTTTCCTTTAATTTCTGAATATTAAGTGCTCAATCTCAGGTCTCTTCCTGATGACTTTAACCCCAGGTGGCTCTTCCCCCTGGTTATTTTGTGTGTGGAAAACACTCACTGATCCCAGACCTACACACTCGCTGGGAGTTCAGGCTCCTCCCACTGCTGAGGCCTTTCCTGGGGCCATCTCGGGAGGAGCGATTGGTTGGTTGTTTATCAGTCCTTCTGCATTCTAAGTTTCCCTGGGAAAGTGTCTGTGATTCCAGTCCATAGTCCATGTTAGCTTTAGCTAACCCAGAAGCCAGTCCTCGCCGATTTCAGAGAGCACCTTTAAAGCTCTGAGACTTTTTTACTTCTTTGGAATGGAAGGTCATACTTCAAACTTCTCCTCTGAAGGTGAACTGGGATTCACAGGAAGACAACCTCTCTTCAAAGAAATCTTTTTATCAAGCTCTTTAATTCATTTCTCTGATTGCCTTCTCCACATGTGATTTCATTCGATGGGCCTTGTGTTTCTTAAGGTTCTCCAGAGAAACAGAAGCGTAGGATATAGAAGAGTATGCGTGCTCGTGTACACACACATAGGCAGTCTAGATGCTTACACCATCCTGCCGTCCCTTCACCTGACGGCTGTTGGTTTTTGTGTCTGAGGGTTCTCTATTTTCTCTCACACTGACATCATCACTAATAAAATTATTACATGTTTAATTGACTCGGCATCTGCTTCTATAAAGATCTAGACAGTGATGCTTGGTTCCATTTATTCCCCTAAACTACTAGAATATTTTGTATCACCTTTGTAGCATTTGGTAGTTTCTACATCTTTGCTAGTTTGCGAAATAAAGAGGAAGAGGAGACTCGGGAAGATGTTCCTGTTGCGGGGAAATGCATTTCAGATGGGTTCCTGAATAAATAATTTTTTCCTTGAAGTTTTTTTTTTAAGATTTATTTATTTATTCGTACAGAACTGGGGTACAGGCCAGAGATGAGGAGGGTGAGAGGATTCACCAGAGACAGAGCAGGGAGCAGAACAGGCAGATCTACAAAATACACTGCTGAGGTGAGCAGCGGGTGGGTCAGGAGTGATCTGCCACGCCTTATGGATCTCCTCCAGGGCAGGCGGGGATCGAACTTATGCGGAAGTGGTTTAAACTTGTGCTGTGCTTTAACCCGCTGCGCCACCAGGGAGGGCCTCCTTGAAGTTTTATGATAAATGCTGCCTAGCTTTTCACTTATTTATTGTTAGTGCAGATTCCTATTTCTCATATTTTGTGGATAAAGTGAGATTGTGCGGGCTGGTTTGAGGTTCTATCTATCCTTGGAAAGGCTTGGGGCGGTGACGCCCTGAAGCCCAGCCCCTCAGGGGCACCAGTTCCCGCGTCTGGGACCCAACTCCGCCCCCTGACATCTCGACAGCGCCAGGGCCTGGGGCCGCGTGCGCAGTCCTCGAGCAGGGTGCGACGCCTGTGGCCTCTCTCTCTGCGGACAGCAGTCACCCTACTAGCCGGCCCTAGTGGTGGGTGGGGGAGCACCCAACCTCAGCAGCAGCTCTCAGTG
>NW_004567108.1:44252696-44271959 GCF_000260355.1 Condylura cristata
GTCCCCCACCTTCCCGCCACAAGGTGCAAGACTTGGTGAAACTCTGCCTCGGGCGCTGCAGGCCGGAAGTGGCGGACCTGGATGCACTGCCTGCTCCTGTAGCGGCAGCTCTGCTTTGCACCACCCAGGTAACAGCCTTCTCCCACACCTTCTTGCCTGCTAGTTCTCTCTCCTGCTGTCCTGTTGAATAGAACAAGTCGACTTTTTTCTTTTCTTTTCTTTTTGGTCAGCACCAAAGATGGTTTTGCTCGCATTTGTGGAGGCGGGTTGTGGAACCCCGAAACAGCTGAGAAAAGTGACCCAGAGACCGATTTTATTAAGGCCCGTTGCAGGGTCACATACCTTGGACTCTTTTGGAGGGGAAAAGTTGGCACATACCGACGTATGTACATACACTATAAATGCTGGAGTGGCTTATGTTTGTATTTAGTCTGTAGAAGTGGAAAAGCATGAAACAGGGAAGTAATAACTTAATATCATAAGAAAGCAGGGGAAAAAATGAAGTGTGATCACTGAGACAATTTTTAGCAGAGACTTGATATGCCAGTGACTTTCTATCTAAGCTGAGAAGCATTTTCTTCAAGCATACTGTTGTATGTTTTTACATACAGATCCCGTATGTAAAAAAGGGCGGTTCTGCTTCGAATGAAGTAGCCCCTGCGTGCTCAGTCCCTAGCCCCAGAGAAAGTTCCATGGAACTTCCGGCTGTAGGGACACAAGTCCAAGTCTCTGTTAGATACCCCTCTCTGCCTTGGGCTGCTAGGTAAACTCAACAGCTATTCTCAGATGTATTCAGCTGCAATGCCTGGATAGTACAGGAGTACTGGATAGTACAAAAGTAAGGTGACACCAGCCGGAAGTGGTGATGGATTGTAGCTGATCTATGAAGTTTTCTTAAATAAGTTGTAGGTTCACCCTCTTCACCTTCAGATTACTGCACTGCTTTTCCCTTCTGATTTGTTACTCCAGAGGCAGGTGGATCCCTGTGTACTATGGCTTCTCTTTACCTGGTGGTGGGTGGGGTTCCTGTGACAATTGGTTCCTGTTGGGTTTGACCAACAAGAGACCAAGGCAGGAGATTTTAGGTGGAGGAGAAGGGGAAGGCAGGGCATGTCACCTCTTCTCCCCCTCTTTTCCACCTCCAACCCTCTTGACCTCTTTTAGCTCATTCTTCCATCCAGTTCCTCTCCACCTAGAGTGATTTCTGTGCCTCCAAGTCCCCTGGTCTGGTCTGCAATAAGTCTAGTCTCCATTGATTGCGTATGCCCAAAATTTAAAATTTAGGAGACATTTATGAAAGAAAAATCTTAAACTGAGAACATTTTGTCCTTTCATTTCGGATTCCCTTTCATATGGAATCTTTAGTCTGAGTGTCTTTTGTGAACTGAACTGGAAAGGCCATATGCTAGTTCCCTGGATTTCCACTTGGACATTGTGGCATCATTGAAATTATCTATGATTCTGTGAAATGGACTGTCCTCTGTCTTCTTTTAAAATAATTCAGCACCCCAATGGTTCACAGCTATTGAACAAGTCATCCTGGCTTTGGTCAGGGAGCTTCTGTAAATTTTTGGAAAATTTACTGCCCTCCTGGGACTGGATTTTATTTTTTCTTTATTAAACTGTTGAAAATCAGAGGGGGAATTCTCTTAATATTGGTGAGAAAGGCCAATCTAAACTGCTAGTGTCATTCCTGCCTCCCCTAGTCATGCCCTAATCTGGGTATCTAGCTGGCACTTTTCAGCTTGTAGCCCAGTCTCTGAAAAAAAGAGAACCAGACTGGAGGTAAGCCAGGCACATTCTCTCTATCAGTGCCAGCACATGGATGCTGGGGTGACTCTGTGGACCTGGGCAGGGGTGTGGCTGCCTAGCTGCAGCCTTCCTACTTCCCATCTTTCTCTGTGACTGGTTAGGGTTCTTTTCTGGCCCTGGTTCCCCTGTGCCAACTTGCAACCCTGCCCCTGCCGTGAGTTCAGCTCCTTGCCCAGGGCTAATCTTGCCAAGCCTGGTGTGCCCTTTTGGTGGGTGAATGTCCTGTTCCAACCAGATGAACACCACCCGACTTCCCCAGACAAGATGCTGCTGAGCATCTAGACACCAGCACACACTATTGATCCAAGATACCTATGGGCCAGCTGTCCCAACAGCTGTTCAGATTCTGTGGGCATTAACTTCTCCTGGGGACCTTTAATGTGACATGCTGGCCCTTCTTCAGGAGATGCATCCTGGGATCTAATTTGTTCCTGCTTAGCTCTGGCTTTGGTCACTGTCTCTCCTTTCCAGACTGAAAGTAAGTTCCAAGGTGATGCCTCTCCATAACAACTGAGCCTTGGTACTCAGGCAGTCAGAGATGTGAGATCCAGCTTGACTTGCATTGGCATAATATGTATATAAATGTGTACAATTTACACATGTGTATATATATATATTTTTCTTTGTTTTAAATTTAATATAATAGTTTATTTTTACATCATTTTGTGCCTTTTTCCATCTCAGTTGTAATCCCTGTGGGCTTCCCACATGTGTATATATTTTTAAATGCCAATATTTTAATTTTTTCTAATGGAATGGGACAACTGTAAAAACTTCAGAGATGGGTGAAAGTTTCCCTACCACAAGTCAACCTCTGATTAACAGTGTTAACAGTTTATTTTGATAGAATTGTCCGAGACCATTTACCTACAAATATTTAAAAACAGAAGAGATTAATTTTACTGTAAATTATGTTGCATTTTATCTTGATCATTTATGGACATCTACTGCCCTCCTTTTAATCTGGGATTGCTTTGGCTCCAGTTCAAAGTAGCCTGTGATTTAAGTACAAAAGAATAATTCTTCCTCACTTTTTATAGTCTTTTGGGGAGGGGGCATGTTTGTTAAATTATTTATAGTGATAGGTTCTACAGAAATAGATGTTTTTTATTAAGGCTATCAAAACCCTCAGTGCATTAATGATTCTGCTGATTAAGTGGAAACACATGAAGGCATGTCAACCTGTCAAGCAAAGGAAAATGCTCTCTCTCCCTAATGTAAATGGATTACAAAAATGGCTGATCTCCCACTGCATGAAGTTATGTTGTTTCATGCTCTAAAGGCCAGGTAGATATTACTTCACACAGTTCTTTTAGAATGTTGAACTTTTAAGATGAACAACCAAATTTT
This sequence comes from Condylura cristata, assembly GCF_000260355.1. Taxonomy (NCBI): domain Eukaryota; kingdom Metazoa; phylum Chordata; class Mammalia; order Eulipotyphla; family Talpidae; genus Condylura; species Condylura cristata. The sequence goes on from NW_004567108.1 coordinate 44,255,859, forward strand.
AAAACTGTCATAAATCTGAGTCTGGCTTTCAGAAGGCAAGAATGCTATTTTTAGTGTGTCTGGATTACAGTCTTTCCCTTTGGTAGTTGATGATGACTGCACAGTAAGAATGAAAAATGAAACTTCTGGAGATTGGATAGCTAAGGAGATTGAAAATAACACCCAGACAGCAGAGCCTTTGGGTCACTAATTTGAATTCAGCTCAGTTCAGTGATGACTACAAATTGTTCTGTCTGATGGCAGCGAGGTTTGCAGAGAAGACATTCCTCATCCTTATCTATGTTAATTATGTCTCTAAGGCTGTCACTGCCAGGTTTGCTGCCTTTAGATTGTAATCCCCTAGAGGGCAGGGGCCATATCTGCATAATGCACTTTTTACATTCTCACTTACAGGAGTATTGATTAGATGATTTTGATTAGAGAGAAGAAATGCTCTTTCTGAGGTGAGCTGACTTGGTATGAAATTGTGACTACCAAGCATTTCTGTGAAATATGAGAGTGACAGCCCTTCCAGTTTGTTCTGGGTGGCCTTGGAAATGGTTTAGCCCCACACAATGACAAATAGTCTCCTTTTATAGTCCTGTCAGCAAACACCACAGCTCCTACTCTGAAATTTAAAGATATATCTCTTTTCTTCTTGTTTAGTTTGCACACATCTATTGGGGTCCTGCTCCATCTATACCCACCTTTTCTATTGTCTTCTTTGATCACTTCAGCAGACTTTGAGCATAACATTTTTTTTTATGAATTCATTTATTTGCCTTTGTTAATTGTTAATCTCCACTGACACTGCTTTTTTTTTTTTTTTTTGTGGATGAGTCCTCTCTTCTTACAGAGAGGCCAAGTTTTGAGGCTGAAGACCTTGTCTAGTATATTTTTTTGACCTCCCCCCAGCTACTAGTGTAATGTTTATAATAACAGGTGCTAGTATTTGTAGATCTTATTAATAACATTGTTGAAAAAAATAGAAATTATTTTTTTCTAAAATGTCTGCCTAGTCTTCTGTGCTACTTTAAGATGTGAACTATGCTTCTCTCTTGACTTTTTTAATATCATGTTGCCAGGACTATTGGAGGGTGCTGTGCAGTCACACAGATTGTACACTGCACAATTCTGGAGGGGCCAGTGGCTGTGGTGATTGCCTCTGAAGGCTCTGAGAATGGAAGTAAAAAAGACAGTGCCAGTCACTTCTCAAAAAGAAGCCACATATAAGTAACTTCAATAGGCTGGTTAGAAGTCACTAACGGTATGAATCTTAACACTTCTCTTTGGACCAAAGACAAATGGGGGTGGTATTTTTCAGTGAGTGTTTGTACTGCTTTCACTCTGCTTTCCTCATCCTACAAGGACCTTTTTTTTTTTTTTTTCCTTGTAAACTCAGCTTATTCCATTGTCAGTCCAGAGTTGAAGTTTGTTAACTCAGCTGTTGGATTTCTTGGTGTCATTTCAAGAGGCTATTGAGTCAGACAGGATTAAAGAGCAGGATGAGGGAAGGAAAAATAATCCAGGGTCTTGATTGCAGGGTTTGGTGAGGATGTTGAGAGTAAGGAGGATGTAGACTAGGCTGAGCTGGTAGAGGAAGTGGAATGGCTAGGGAGCTTTAGAAAGTGCTACAGAATATTTGAGTGGACTCCCTTTCCATGCTTGCATGTTGAGATAGGCCATATTCAGCTGCAGTTGCAAGTTGCAAACCACCAAGTCTTTTTGTCTTAACACAGCAAAATCTCCATCCATGTTGAAGGTCTGGCACAAGTCCTGGAGTCCCTCTATGGGAGGACTTAGTGACCCCAGCTGCTTTGCTGTGATGATTGACACCTTAACAACAGTAGGGGAGAAGAAGTCATGGAGACCTAATAACCACTCTTCCAAGCTATAGCCAGGAAGGATATTTTGCTTGCAGCCCCTTGCTTGGCCCTGACCCCATGGGCTTCCTGGAAGCAGTTTGCCATGAATCTGGAATATGAGCTCTGTATATACGGTATAAGTAGGTGGGCTCTGCTAATACTTGCCACAGCTTTTCAGAGGCATGAAGAAGGACTGAAATTGCTTTTACTTTTGGTGGCTGGATAGTATCTCTCATAGGCAATATCTCTCTGAGACTGGGTCACAAAGGGAGGGCCTTGGGATTTATTTAGCTTACACAGAAAAAGCAACACGAAATAATAAGTCTTCTTTAGGAGTTTCTAGAAACCACAATAAAGCAGTTGTTATCCTGTAAGTATTATAAGAACTTTTGAAGTTTTTTGCTTGCTCTCAGTCTCTCTCTCTTTTCCTTTAGTGAGAAAATACTCACAAATGTAATTACTCCCATGACTTATTCAGAGGAAGTTTTAAATTTGGTTTTATTTCTTTTGCTTCCTTGATATTCATTTTATTAGGCATCTTAAGATGGAGAAAAGGTTATAAATTCCCTTCAGTGTCATTAAAAAGAAGCCTGTCTAGAATGACATAAATGTGATGGTCATTCATGATTCCTTTGAGCTTTATGACTCTTCCAAGAAAATAAAAAGTCTATATTGCAAATCCATAGGAGAAACGAAGCTGACAGGATGTGCCTAATGTGATTTCTTAGGAAGTATATTTCAGTAGAGGACAAAAGAGTATAGAAGTACATACACTTCTTTGAAAAATAACAGAATAAATTGGAAAACAATTGTAGGTCCTTCTGCAATTTTCTCAACAAGAACAACTGTATTTTAAGAGAGATCATCTGATTATTTGTATCCTGACAACATTTTAACAGGTGGTTTATACCATTCACAACCATAACAAAAACCCTGGTTGCCATAGTTGAGAGAGCAAGAAGGCACGATTGAATACTTCAGTATGCAATTACATTTTCTGCATAATTAGTCATAAATTGAGCATCCAAACATAGATGCATGCGTAATTAATTGTGACTTATTTAAAAGCACTCGGGTTGTGACACTTTGTTCTTCATTTCCTGCAAATCAAATTACTGAAGTTTTCATTTCATTTCAAAATAATTTCCCCTGTTTAATTTTTTTTTTTCAAATTTCAACTGAGATATAGGGTTGATTGCACATAAATAACTCATGCAGTAAGGTAAATACCAGTGAGGGAAGGGTAGGAAGAGATGATACCGAAGACACCAGCTAATAAAATGTTAGAAGAACTTACTCTGAAAGCTGGGGGTGGTTGGCAGTGGGGTGGGGTGGGGTACTTTGAGGCTGGGGCTTGTGGGGTTTAGCAATGGAAGAGTTTCATAGTGTTTTGATAGGATTATCTTGGCCAAGAAAAGATGCCATGAGTGAAGAATAATATAAATGAAGAAAATCTAATGATTACATAATTAAGGATCTAGTATGAAACTATCATTACCATATCTTAAAACATGTTCAGATGCAATATTCTGTCAATTACTGAATATTTTATATTTAACAGATTTAGATAGTGTGGATTCCAGATTGTGTCTTTTTTCTGAAAGAGCTGTGGTTGTTTGAGGAGAGGTGCCTTGCCTATATTACTTTTGCCTACATTACTTTTCTCCAATGCTATTGGATTTCCAATGCTGTGTGGTGACACATACTATGTGATGACTTCTAACTCTGGGTGGGTGTCTTTTCCTGCATGATCAGTCATGAAAGCTGAGTATTTATACCTGATGGCCTTCTGCATATATGGACTCCAGACCAGTGCTTCCCAGTCTTTTCACTAATTATCTCTAGTTGTTTGGACATTGATTTGCTATCTCTGGAAGTCTGGGGCCACATTCTAGCCTTATCCCCTCAGAAGAGACGAACATTTCTTACTTCTTTGTTTTGGAAATATGTGTGAATCTTTTTTTATTCATTCGTATATACCCATGTCTGTCTTAAAATAAAAGGCAGCATTTAAATCCTAAACTGTGGGAAAGCATGAAATATATATTTGTAAGATTTATTTATTTATGCTTACAGATCTGGGGTATAGGCCAGAGGTGCAGGGGTGGTGAGAGGATTCACCAGTGACAGAGTCGGGAGTAGAACAGGCCAACTGACTGAGAGGAGCAGCGGGTGGGTCAGAAGAGGTCTGCTGTGCCATGTGGGTCACCTCTGGGGTGGGGGTTGAACTCATACTGAAGTGGCTCGTTTTTTTAGCTTCTTAGTGCTGTGCTTTAGCTTGCTGCGCCACCAGGGAGGGCCAACATGAAAATACTTTCCACTTAACTCAGTGGTTAATGAGTAAGATTGTTTTCTAGTGAGCATGGGGAGAACTTGGACAAGAGAGGGTGATCTAACATGATCTGTCAGCATTTTCTCTTAATATTTCAAGAGCCCAGATTCATAAAAATCAAGATACAAATATCTGCAGGCTTTTCATGGTTTTAGAAACTGTTGATGCTGCCTGAGAGGAGGTTCAGGGCATTTTCATAAAGCTGTTGTCGAAATCTCACTAATTATGTTGCTCACTGAGAGCTGGTCAAGTCACTGCTGTGATGTGGCCTGCTGCAGGCATCTGACCCATTTTTACCACCTCGTTGAACACAGTGAGAAGATCAAGAGGTAGACGCTTTGGGGTGAGGCATTCTTGGTGAACCCGCTGTCCACTGTTAGATTGTATGATGGTTTTGATGTATTGTACTGTCCTACAGTATTTTTTGTCACAGAGTTAAGGCTATTTTACATGCAACTCAGTGGCATGTAGTGCGACTAAAAAAGTCACATCAGCTAGTTGCACGTTTCTTCATCAGGTAGAACGAAAGGAACGTCATAAAGCACTTTGGAAGTTAGCTCGGGACTTCATTAAAAATATAAGAAGTAAAAATAATTGCAGGGCAAAATTCTTTATTTCTGTGCATTCTTTGAATTGTAAGATAAAAGGTTAACCTTGGTTAACCTCAGTTCCTCAGTCAGTTATCTGAATGTGTATTTGGATCACATTCAATGTGTAAAATAATGGTGATCTGATGTATCTTTTTCTAAACATCCCTTTTCACCCAGGCTCATTCAGTCAGCTCTACAGTATAGGATTCTCATGCATTCTCCTGTTAAGGGGCTCACCTGGACCAGAGGCAATGGGTTCACCTCTACTTTATCTTACAGGAAACACTTCAAAGAATTTTCTTCTGTTCTGTTGCCACCTTGGTCAAAGGGCAATTTTTCTCTTATTATCCTTTTAGCACCTCTTGGTGTCTAAATCTTCAGTTTTTGAGAACTTAAAATTTCTTGTGTATTTTGCATGATTATCCCCAATTACCAGGCCAGTTCACCTTGAGGACCCATCTGCTCTTATCTCTGCTGTTCTCTCTCATCCTCAAGAATCAGCAGCACCTTTTATCGTTCCCACTTTGAGACCTCCAGGAATCCTCCTTCCCTTCCAGGTTAGATTTATTCTATTGTCTCATCCTGCCCCTTCTACCTCACCTTTAAATGAAAGGGATTTACTGAAAGGCTCCTTGTAGTCTTGTTTGTGAGTTTTGGTTCTCTTTCTATTTGGCTAGGAGAAGAAAAAAAAAAAAAGCCTTAAGTATTTTGGAGAAAACAGAAGGGAGTAGAACCTATGTACAGTTTGAGGGGGCAGGATATAATTTGGTCTCAATACATATTTTGCTCAACTTTCTGTTGTTCATTTTAAAGGGTGACCATGAAGGGAGCCTCAAGGTAATCTTTGTTTTAAAATGCTTTCTGTGATCACTACCCTTTTATCTGTTGCCTTTTTCAATTTCTTGGGTCTTAGCTGAACAAAGTTTGGAAAACTCTAGAGAAGGTCTTTAGGGCTTCTTGGAACTCTGAGAAAAATGACTCTTGACTCTCTCTTCAGGATAGGCAGAATATTTCTCATTCTTGTCCTCCGTTTTCTGGAAAGAAGAGCTGTATGGCCACTCCATATGCCACACATATATCACACTCCCTGCACATACAGGTCACTTCTCTTCTCAGAATTAGAGGTTCTATATTGGCAAGTTTATTTTATAACTGTTATTGGAGAGGATGTTACTTCAGGAGAATGACAGCAATAAAGGCTTCTCAGAGTTAACAAAGAGTAGTGTTGGGAACCGCTTTCAAGTCTCTCGTCTGGAGGCAGCTCAGCCTGGCTCTTGTGTCTCCAAAGCTGGGACCTTGGATGTCTGGATTTGGACAAGGGCAAGGAAGCATCAAGGTTTTCCTTTAATAATAAGAGCCCTTCACACCCTGTTGATTCAAATCAAAGGGATCCACATCCATTTTCACATCTCACTGATTATTTTGTATATGGCGCTGCATGTTCATTTAGGCTCAAAATTGCATCCATATATTTCCAGCTTTCCATGATCTCTTTTGCTTCATTTGCTCTTCTGAAATATTTCCAATTATTTGGGTGCCCAATTGTTCGTGAAGTGGTCGCTCAGTTTGTGCCGAAAAGGCAATTTTAGAATAAAAGATTTATCATCATCATCATCACCATCATCATTATGTTATATGCTGATCTCAAAAAGAGCTGACCATTTAAGCTCATTGAGATATTAAATGATTTCCATCTTTCCAAGTTTTGAAATACTGTTTTTTTCCCCAAATCTTTTTTGTAATTTTTCTTTTGTGGTTGAGGAGGTCTAAACTGATGAGTTGCAACAAGACAGCCTTGTATCAAATAAGTACCAGAGTTGCTGAATGGTGCAGTTAGATCTAGGGACAGCTACACATTTAGTTCACAGAACAAGTGATTTAGCTAGTGTGGTAATTTTGCTCTGGTGCTGGTGGGATCAATCAGAATTGACAATGTCATTCTGGGTAGTGGGTCTTGGAGACAGCTTTTACAACCTCCAGGGTGGTCTTCTGGCATCTGATATTTCCTTGCACAGTAAGCAGAGCTACCTGAAAATGTTTCCTCCCTCATTGCCTTAGCGGAAACAGTGGTCATACTTGCCTTAGTCGATATGTAGGGTCTAGTGGATTTCATTTTTTTTGTCAGATCAGTTGATCCTGGGCTAATACTTGGGCTGTCCCAAGTGATATACTGATCTCAAGATTTCTAGCAAGACTTGTAGTGCTCTGCAATGATCCTTTAGTGTCATCCTTTAACGTCATACACAGAGCACCTTTGTGGATATCGGTAAAAACTATTTCTTGGGGCAGATGAGTTACAAAAAACAATTCTTCAGGGTTTATTCAACCCTCCTAGGGTTTATTTATCAGAAGAACTGGTGACTGAAGACCACTTTAGCCCTCCATCCCTTCCCCACCCAGGTATTCTTGTGCAGTGATTTAAATGCATACCCTTGAGGATCTCTGTTGAAGCTCCTGGGAAAAGTGTTGCAGGAATCCCAAGATGCCCCTAGCAGATAGGTGGTAGGCAGGCTAGAAGCCAGACAGGTTGAATTGAGGTGAGTAGGGAGTAATAACAGATTCCTCTTGGTAAAACACTGGGTGCTGAGAGGCGGAAAATTGTCTATTGAGATTGTCAATCAGAAGATCAGAGTTGAGTATAAGAATGGGAAGAATTTAAAAAGAAAAAAAAAAGATAAAGGGAGAATACTTGTTCGATTAATTAAACAAGGTGATTAAACTGAAGTGTTTCTAATGCAGAGGCAACCTGCTTAAGTAAACTAAGACCCTAGCCTTTTAATGCCTCAAGGTGACAAAGCCAGGCATGAAGACTGCTTGGATTGCCAGTTTTGGAATCAGAAAGGAGACATCCATCGCTTGGTACCCATGTTGTCCACATTTATCTCTCTAGCTTCTAGACCAAAAGGGTCATGACTACTGTGTGCAATCACATTTTTTATTTTATTTATTTATTTAAAATTTTTATTTATTTATGCATACAAGAACTGGGATATAGCCAGAGGGGTGTGTGTGTGGGTGGGGGGGAAGAGAGAGAGAGAAGGAGAGGGAGACAGAGAGGGGGAGGGGGAGGGGAAGGGGGAGGGGGAGAGGAGATTCACCGGAGACAAGGGGGAGTAGAACAGGCAGATCAACTGAAATACACTGCTGAGGGCAGCAGAGGCCAAGACAGGAGAGAGTCACCTCCCTGGCCGGGGATCGAACTTGGTGCTGCAGTGGCTGTGGATAGCTTCACTTAAACCTATTGTGCCAGTAGGGAGGACCCAAGCACATTTTAAAAATATAAGACCTATTTATGTTTAAAATAATAGATTCATGCAAGAAAAATTCAAGTAACATTTGAGAATATTCTTGTACAAGGCATATTCAAAATGTTAAGAGATTGTTTGGGCAAAAATCAATTCCAATTGGGCAGTACCAAACCATAAGTAGTTAGGAGTGCTGCTTCAGTGGGAACCAGGGAACCAGGGAAATACTTATAGAGAGACTTGTAGAGAAAATGAAGAAGGCAAGAAGGGAGATGATATGACTGTCAATAGCTTGCAGTCTAGTTGACTCTTTGAGATTAGGTGTCTTAGATGGTTTTGTCACTTTGAGACTTTGACAGGTTAGGGTCTTAGTTTATGTATGCAGGATGCCTCTGCATTAGAAACACTTCAGTCTATTCCCCTGATTCCGTATGCTCCTGCTATGAGTGAAGCCATCTGGTATTTTTCTTTTCTTTTTTTTTTTCTGGCTTATTTTACTAAGCATGATCCCTTCCAGCTACATTCATGTTGCTGCAAAAGACAGGAGTTTATCTTTTTTGATTGCTGAGTAATATTCCATTGTGTGTATGTACCACATCTTTTGAATCCAGTCTTCTATTTTTGGGCATTTAGGTTGATTCCAAGTCTTCCCTATTGTAAATAGAGCAAAAATGAAAACAATGAACAATTATAAACCAGAGACATTTTATGAGGGTAGAAAAGGGGTATGGGTTTGGAACTGGGGTGGGAAGAATGTGCTAGACTGTGGTGATTGCACACAGGTGAATTGGTGGTGGGATGCCCATGGGGATTACAACTGAGATGCAAAAAATGCACAAAATGAAGAATGTGTAAAAAAATATAATAAAAAGAAAGAACATTATTAAAAAAAAAAGAAACACTTCAGTCTAATTGCTTTGTTTAATCAATCTAACAACTGTTCTTTTTTTGTTTTTCTTTCTTAGTTCTTCTTAATCTTGTACCTAACTCTAATTTTTTTTTTCCAAAGATTTATTTATTTGTGCATACAGAACTGGGGTGCAGGTCAGAGTCTCAGGGACGGTGAGAGGCTTCACCAGAGACAGAGTGGGGAACAGAACAGGCAGATCGACGAAGTGCACTGCTTGTGGGGAGCAGCGGGCGGGTCAGGAGTGCACTTCCGGGGCAGGCAGGAATCGACCTCATGCGGAGTCGGCTTTAGAGTCTCAGTGCTCTGCTTTAACCCACTGCGCCACCAGGGAGGGCCACTTAACTCTAATCTTCCTGCTCCTAGCCCTCCCTTTGGTGGTCCCACATCCACACGGACTTCTCTAATCTTTATTCTTTAATCTGTATCATGTATTTATTCTTAAATCACTGTATGTGTTGAGCTGTTTTGCCTCCTCCATAGGTTGTCAGTTTACAGAAGGCAAGGTTACAAATATAATAGTTAACATCTCGCAATAGAAGGAATCACCAAGGCATCAAGCTCCTGGTTTGACTAGTTCTGGGACTGACGATCTCAACGGACAGCTTTCAATTATTTAGGGTAATTGAGAAAGTGGTGAGATATAACATGGAAAACAAAACCAACATCCAACATTAAAAATCTAGTCACGGCCCTCCCTGGTGGCGCAGCGGGTTAAAGCACAGCACTGAGAATCTAAAGCCGCTTCCGTATGAGTTCGATCCCCGCCTGCCCCGGAGGTGACCACATGGCGTGGCAGACCTCTCCTGACCCGCCCACTGCTCCCCTCAGCAGTGTACTTCGTTGATCTGCCTGTTCTGCTCCCCGCTCTGTCTCTGGTGAATCCTCTCACCCTCCACATTTCTGGCTTGTACTCCAGTTCTGTATGAATAAATAAATAAATCTTTAAAAAAAAATAAATTCCCCTTTCTTGGGAGATGCAAATTAAAACCACAATAAGAATACCACCTCACCCCAGTGAGAATGGCACATCTTAAAACAACTAGCAACAACAAATGTTGGCGAGGATGTGGAGAAAAAGGAACTCTCCTGCAATGCTGGTGGGAATGCAAACAAGCACAACCACTATGGAAAACTGGAGATTCCTCGAACTGCTAAAATGGAGCTTCCATATGACCCAGCAATCCCACTCCAAAGACACAAAGGACACAAATACACTGATTCAAAAAGACACCTGCACCCCCATGTTTATTGCTGCTTTATTTACAATTGGAAAGACAAGGAAACAACCCAAATGCCCAAAAATGGGTGATTGGACTAAAAAGATGTGGTACATATACACAATGGAATATTACTCAGCAACCGGAAAAAAAAAAAAAAGCAGATGCCTTTTGCAGCAACATGGATGAAGCTGGAAAAGATCACGCTTAGTGAAATAAGCCAGAAAGAAAAGGAAAAATACCGATGGTTTCACTCATAGCAGGAGTATAACGGACCAGGAGAGAAAATAATAATAATAATGAACAGCTATACAACAGAGACATTTTATGGGGTTGGAGTGGGGAATGGGATCAAAAACAGTGGGGGGAGGGAAATACACTGGACCGTGGTGATGGCACACAGGTGATTTGGTGATGGGAAGCCCAAGGGGATTGCAACTGAGATGGAAAAATGCACAAGATGATGTAAAAATAAACTATTATATTATTTATAACAAAACAAAACAAAAAGACAAAAAACAAACAAAAATTCCCCTTTCTTTGGAAGCCATTAGTTACTTGTTAGCATTACTAGCTATTACTGTGTAACAAATTACTCCAAATAACATAACAAACATTATCTCAGAGTTAGGACTCAAGATTTGCTTTAACTGAGTGTCTGTGAAGTTTCTCATGAAGTTTCCGCCATGCTGTCAACTGAAGGTTTGACTGGGATGGAGAGAGAGACCAGCTGCCAAGGTCACTTATGTGGTTTTGGCAGCCATTGGCTTCTTGTTACACAGACCCTTGCAAAACTGCCTTATAACAAATTCTACAGTTGATTCAGGGCGAGTGATTCAAGAGATCACACCTGTCTAAGATAAAAGCCTAAGTTTTGGCACCTCATTACTTTTTCTACTTTAGTCATTAGAACTGAGTCAGTAAGTCCAGTCCACACTCAAGTGGAGGGGATCACACAAGGGTGTTAATTCTGGCAGTTTTCCAAACACAGGCTTGTAGCATGTTTATTTTGCTTGCCTATTGGCTGGCCGACTGGAACAGGAGTGGAGAAAATCATGTCTTCTAGGGCCTTAAGGGGGATGTAGGGAGAGTGAGCCAGTTTCTGCATGTGTACAGTGCTGCTGTATAAAATCTTGGAGATGAGGGTGCCTATTTTGCATCTTTTCTGTTATTTGGAGAGAAGGAGAATTGAACTTTTGGGTGTATGAAGTGGATATGCAAAGAGAAGCAGAGGCAAAACATGATGGAGAATGTTCCCTGGCTTTCCAACTGTTCTTTGCATTTGGGTTTCAAGAAATACCATGCAGTTCTTCTATGAGCTTCCCAGCTTAGTCATGTTGGTTCAGAAACTTCTGCACAGGAAGGACTTCTCTGTTAATGTTGAATATAATTTACTACATATCATTTTTCCTTTCTTATGGACATTAATTTCACTGACATGCAGTGACTGTATCCTCTGTGCAAAGCCCTCCCCTCGCCAGTGGAAAAATGGTGGTGAAGAAGATGGCAAGATACATTGCCCTCATGTATCCTGCTGCCTAGTCTAAGTAATTGATGCAATTAGAACTTTTAAGATTTATTGAGATTTGTGGTCTTAAAACAAAGATTTGGTGTTTTTTTTTATTGTGAATCTAGATATGAGGCATTCAATATTGTCAAAAATATGTATAAAGTGAGAGTAAATGAATGTGGGTCTAAAGAATTCCTTTATGAGAGTTATCTGCATGCTTTTGTATGTTTCCACGCTCGGTGGCTTTTCTTGCCTGCTTCCTTGTTTTTATCCATGTCCTCAATAAGTAAGATTTCTGAAGACATTTCAATATATGTTGCCTCTTAAGAACTAACTCACCATGAGAGGTTATGCACTTATTTCAATGACCTGCCAAAGCTGAAAACATTTGAAAGGTATGTAATCACTGAGATGTTTCAAGCTGGCTAATATCACACCTTATATATAGGAAATTGAATTCTTATTCAGCAAGTGTACCCTTTCTTCCCTTTTTTTCTATGCATCCTTATATCAACGCTCTGGGGTTTTGCGGTGTGATTTGCTTTGGTCAGTGAAATTAGAGTGTGAGGCTCGGCTTGTCCTTTTGCATTCTTATACTTGTGCAAAGATCCTGCCTCAGTTTGCTGCTCCTTCAGCCTGGACCAAACTTGGACCCATTAGGGACAGAAACAAAGCCAACCTGGACCCTGAAGCCAACTGTCACTCTCATTCTGAAGCATAGCTGCCTCAGCTGGTCAACCACCTTTAAGTGAGAAAAATGGTTGCTTTTGTTTTAAAACTTATCATGTCATTGGATTGGGCGTATTTTTTTACACAGGGTTATTGCAGTGATGACTGCTACACTTACTAAATTCAAAGGGGTAAACTAGTTAGGTATCAGAGAGAATAAGGGCTCCTAAAAGATGCCCATGTCCTGATTCCTAGAATTGTGAATATGTTACCTTACATAGCAAAGGGGATGTTGCATATGTTATTACACTAAGGATCTTGAGATGGGAAGATTTTCCTGAGTTCTTCAGGAGGGTCTGCTCTGATCTCCAAGATTCTTTATAAGAGAAATCCAGGAGGGTCAGAGAGAGGAGATGTGAAGACAAAGCGGTGGCAGAGTAGTGAGGCCTTGGGACAAGGACTGAAGGCAGGTTCTAGAAGCTGTAAACTTGGTGTGTGTAGAAGGAAAGCCACACCGAGGATACTGAGGATGCCTCAGTTTTAGTTCTGTTAAGTCCCTGGGGACTTCTGACCTCTAGAACTGTAAGTGAATAAATTTGTGTTTAAGTCACTAAATTATGGCAATTTTGTTACAGTAGCAGTAGGAATGGAATACAAATATCTTAAGATTAAATGGATAATTACTTTTTTTCTATTTGAAGGAAAAATTTATATTTAAAACAATATGCCATGAAATCATCCTATAGCTGCATTCAGGAAGATCTTTCCTGAAGTTGACTGCTCCAGTAACTTTTCATTTAATATGATTGAAGAATTAATACAGTGTTTTTTTGTTTATTTTTTCCCAAAAAGTAGGCTGATCATCCCATGGAAGAATGACTATGTAGTACACATGAATACTTTAAAATGTGTATTAAATGCATATGGGTGAGGGGGGATAAGCCTTATCCAAATTAATAAAATACTGAGAACATATATTTTATTTATTACTTTCAATTAATGAAATAGCTAAAATTGCATTAATGAAGAACTAGAAGAGGCTTTTATTTTTTCGTTGTTGTTGTTTTTCCTCCTCAAATTTGAGATTCCTATTCTTGATGCTTTAAAGATATACCTGCCTACACTCTATCTGTAGAGATTTGGATAGGGGAGTAGGGAAATAAAGAGAGAAGGGGAGTTTTTGGAGGTTTGAAGATGCTCACACTCCAGTTTGTTCCTTGAAGTGTTTCATGCTTCCATATTGAATGTGTGTTGATATTTAATTATTTAATTGCTCAATCTTACCAGATCTTATGGGAGGGTAGAATAGGTAAGAGGCATGGTTTATGATCGACGGGAGATTACAGGATCAGACAAAGCAAGGGCTAAAACAGGAAGGGAACAGTTTGAGATAGGCGCGACCATGAGCCACCCTGGGATGGGGACCAGGAGACAGAGCGCGCGCCGCTCTTGCGGTGCGCAGTAGCCGCTGTGTCCTGCATAGGTGAGCTCAGTAGGATACAGAAATCAGGTCAGGCCCTCCCTGGTGGCGCAGTGGGTTAAAGCACTGCACTAAGAAGCTAAAGCCACTTCCACATGAGTTCGATTCCGCCTGCCCCGGAGGTGACCACATGGCGTGGCAGACCTCTCCTGACCCGCCCGCTGCTCCCCTCAGCAGTGTACTTTGTCGATCTGCCTGTTCTGCTCCCCGCTCTGTCTCTGGTGAATCTCTTGCCGTCCCTGAGCCTCTGGCCTGTATCCCAGTTCTGTATGCACAAATAAATAAGTCTTTAAAAAAAAAAAAAGAAATCAGGTCAGAGTCAGGCAGTGGGTTAGGAATCTAGGCTGGGGAATGGGTTGGGGCAGGATGAGAAAAATCTAGCAGGTAGGAAGAGGGTAGAGAGCCAGCAGGAAACTTGGGGGAGGCACTTGGAGCAGAGAGACATGGAGACTGCATTTGCCTTTTGGACCTGGATGGATTGAAACAGATGTGGGTGAGAGACCTGTGGGGAGGTTCACTATGGCAGAGTTTATCTTGATTTTGCACTTTTCCTCCCAGACTTGTCTGGCTGTTTCTGACCTTTCTCTGTGGGCCCCCACCAGAAGGTGCGTTACACTCATGGCAGGCATTTGGGGCTTGCTTTGGGCCATTCCCATTTGGGTGGACTTTTACCCATGAGGGGATGGGAAACTTTAGATGCTTGATTTAAGAAACCATATTCTTTGTCTTTTCTGTATTACACACTAATCTTATTAAAGTTCCTTTCCATAAAAAAAAAAAAATCTAGTGGGGAGACTTAGCAACATGGCATAGGCACCACCAAAAGTGATCTTGGCAGCCTGTGCCCATTGACGTAACTAGAGACGTAGTATGCATTTGCTGTGGGCATTGTGTCATGTCTTTGCATTTGCGTTTGTGGAGTTGAACATCTCCAGCCAAGGCAGAAAGTAAGCTTGGAGTGGGCTGTCGGTGGGGCCTCTCATCCCTGACTGAAGAGGGAAAGTTCCTTCATCCTGGTTTACCAGAATGGATGGAAGGCTAACCTCTTGTTATATGAGGGGTTTCTGACTCCAGCTATCTGGATGACTCTGTTCTTTCTTTCTTTCTTTTTTTAAACAATTTTCTTTCTTTATTTTTGCATAGAAGAACTGGGGTGTAGGCCAAAGCTGCGGATCAGAGGATTCACCAAAGATAGAGTGGGGAGCAGAATAGGCAGATCTACTGAAATACACTGCTGAGGGGAGCAGCAGATGAAAAGGAATGGTTTGCTGCACCATGTGGCTTAGCTCCCTGACTGAGGATCGAACTCAGAATTCAGGCTGTAGCAGTGTGGCATTGAGACTTAATTCCTAGGCCACCAGGGAGACCCCCTGGATGATTCTAGAGGGAATAGAAGGCAGCCACAGTGAAGGAGGCCTGCTTTGTGAGTTTTTCGCATCCCACCTTCATGGTTCCAGGCTGCTGTCTCAGAGAATAAAGATGCCTGTGTAAGAAGTACACCCTGGGAAAAGGGCAGAAGGGACACCCAAGGAACAGCTTTATTTACTGTGCCATAGTTTCTGGACGAGCTCCTGGCTACTGAGCTGAAGTTATGGAGACCACTGGGAGAGGCAGGATCAGAACCCAGAACCACCAAATCCCAGACTCCAGTGGGATCACCAGTTCATTTCATTCTAGATATAACATTGAAGTAATTACCGACAAATGTGTGACTGAGATGAATAATGAAAAGCTAATAATTGTTTTCCTTCCCTTTTAAAGAAACACACCACACTCAGACGCCCATTTACAGATATTTTCAGTTAAAATGTCACATAATATTTGTTATATCAGCAGGAGAATGGAAATTGAGTTGGCAGTGAAGCATTGCAGTGACAACTGTTACCTTGGAAACTGTAGTAAGCAATCATAATTACAATTAGCAAGACTCCCACAAAATATACATAAATATTCACGTGCCAGAGACAAGTGTCACGTACACCAGACAGCAGAGTAAACCGTGGGACCATCCTTTTTTCCTTCGTTCATATGTCCTTGTAGAGATTTAGGCTCTCTTAAGAGCTATAATGCAGCTTGTTTGAATTTAGGTGACTGTGTTTTCTCATGCACGGGTTTTGGGTCTTGGAACATAATGACATTTGACATATGGCAGATTACATGGAAGCTTCAACTGGCCCTTAGTTGAAGTATGGCTGGTCCTGAATGGACTTTTAAACAAAGCCTGATCTCAGAAGAAAATAAGGCAATTGTAAATAATAAATGGCACCAGAGCACAATTACAAGTGAGCTCGGAGAAGGGCTGCA
>NW_004567108.1:44272159-44367120 GCF_000260355.1 Condylura cristata
TGGAAGTGTCCCCTTTGATTCAGACCTCCCTGCCAATTTGAAAGAAAGGAGAGAAAGAGAGAGCGATAGATTTGTTCTCACTCAGACATTCCAGGAGTGTCCTGTGCTCTGTGAATTTTCTCAAGAGCAAGGGAGAAAAGGCAGTTCCGTCGGGAGTGTGTGCGAGTCTGAATTTGTGTGCACTTGTGAGAACAAAGCTTTGAAGGTAAATGTATCTTCATAGCGAGACCATTGTTGTTTCCAGGGCTATAGGGCATGCCCCAAACTTCATCCTCCTGAGCACAGAACAGTTTTCTGTTCGGCTTGTCTGAGCATGTTGGCGGCCCGGGGCTTTCTGGATAAACATGTGTTGTGAGTAGTTGCCATGATGTGAGGGCAACAAGGGGAAGAAATGTTGACATGCTTCCTTGGAGAGCAGAGGTCTTGACCTGAGCTTCAAAGAAGTCTGCCAAAGTGAATAAAAGCAAGTGACCTTGGTAACAGACACTAAAATAATTGGAAGAACTTCTGTTTCTGGCAGTGGCATCTTTATGGAGAGTAAGGGGGAGGGATGAGGGATGCGGAAGAGAGGGAGTGGATTCCCACTGCCCTCCCACTCAGGATCACATCAAGCCCTGCCTGCGCGCTTCCCATAGGAGTCGTGCGCTCTTAGCAGCAAAGGGGAAATCACTTCTCATTGGAGACCAAGCCAGGCTGGGCCCTGCAGTCAGCAGGTGGTGCACATGTGGGCGCTCTCTCCTAGCCTGTGGCCTCTTTTAAATAGGGTTTTTTTGCATATTATTTTCCCGCATTCTTTTGTAGTCAAATCATCCTCCATCTTTCTCTTATTAAGACATGTGTAATTACCTTGAGGGCCTGTCCATATCACCCAGGATAATCTCTGTGTCCCATGATCCTTAATTTAACTTAATCACATCTACACAGTCCCTTTTGCCATATAAAATAATGTCATTCAAAGATTCTGGGTAGGAATAAAGACATGGATATCTTTGGGGGCCGTTTTTCTGCCTGCCATTAGTCTTCCTTGATCTCTCCCTCTCTACTGCCACATATCTAGTTGGTAATCATGTTCCATAGATTGTTTAGTTCATTGGCTTGCAACTCTGAATGCACATTAAAATTATCTAGAGAGCTTTAAAAAATAGCATGGTTCTGCTTCCATTTCGAGACTAAGAGAATTAGAAGTTCTGGAGAGTTATATCCGGCCATTATTAAAAAAAAAAACCCTTTTATTTTGATTAAATTTCAAACGTATTGTAGAAAAATTGTTAGGAAGGTACAAATAACTCACCCTCGAGTGAGTTATAAACACAAACACCAGCTCTTTATAATTTGTACCATTTATTTTATCTTTTTTTTTTTTTATATTTTGCTGAATCTTTTGGGAACAAATCTTTTGCCCCTAAAAGTCCTCCAGTAAGTTATTCTTAAGAATATGAGCTGGCCCTCCCTGGTGGCGCAGCGAGTTACAGCACAACACTGAGAAGCTAAAGCCACTTCCGCATGAGTTCAATCCCCTCCTGCCCCGGAGGTGACCACATGGTGTGGCAGACCTCTCCTGGCCTGCCCACTGCTCCCCTCAGCAGTGTACTTCGTAGATCTGCCTGTTCTGCTCTCCACTCTGTCTCTGGTGAAGCCTCTTGCCACCCCGAGCCTCTGGCCTGTATCCCAGTTCTGTATGCACAAATAAATAAATCTTTAGGAAAAAAAAAAAGAATATGAGCTTTTTTTTTTCCCCATAATCAGTACCATTATCAAAATCAGGAATTTAACATAGTTGTAATACAATTTGCTTTCTCATCAGAAATATATGATATAATATCAGAATTACAGTCCCTGTTTTTTTTTATTGTTTCTAATTGCCTGGTATATCTCTGCCTATTATTTTTAGCTGAATTAATAGTATTAAGTGTGATTTTTGTATAGAACATAAAGTTAAGCCTTATGAGTCCAATGGAAAATTTTGTTGCAAATAAACTAGCTACATACTTATTGATGTGTTTGATATTTTATTGTTATTATTATGTTTGTTGTGTTACCTTTGTCATGTGTCCCTACAGAGTCTGCTTTTTTTAAATTTGTAACTATTTTGGTATTTAGGATGAAATATATATTTTAAGAAGCTATCTTTGTACTTTGACCTTTAAAAATGCCCGTAGACACATCCATTAGGGTGACTACTAACAAAAGGGAAGAAAACAAGTTTTGGTAGGGATATAGAAAAGTGGGAATCCTTGTGCATTGTTGATAGAGTTGTAAAATGGTACAACTGCTATGGAAGACAGTATAATGTTTCCTCAAAAAATTAAAAATAGAACCAGTCACACTTCTGGGTGTATATCCAGAAGGATTAAATAAGCAAAGTGAATAATCAAAATGTGAGACACACCACACTCTCTCTCATATACTCATACCGGAATACTATGGAGCCTTAAACAGGAATGAAATTCTGTCACATGATGTAACATGGATGAACCTTGAAGTTCATCCTACTATGAATTAGTAGTCTAATTTGTAAATGTAGAAAGTAGAATGATGATTACCAGGGTGTACAGCAAAGGGGAGTTGTTATTCATGAGTATAGAATATCGATTATTTGATAGGTAAAGGCTCTGGAGATCTGTTTCACAACAGTGTAAATGTAGTGAACACTATTGAACTACAAACTTAAAAATGGTTAAGATAGTAACTTAATATGTGGTTTTTTAACTATAGTAAAAAGAATCCCTAGTCAAAGAATTCATACAAGTCTAGAAATAATTGGGTTATAAAATGGGCAGAGGAACTGAATAGACAATTTTCCAAAAAATATTTACAGATAACCAACTAGCACTTGAAAATCTACTCAACATCACTAGTCATTAGGAAAATGCAGATCAAAACAATGAGGTATCACTTCACTCCTGTCAGAAGGGCTATTATATAATGGCAAGAAATAACATATATTGAAGAAGTGGTGATAAGGGAGTCCTTGTGCATTGTTGGTGAGAATATAAATAGCCATTATTTAAAACAATATGGAGGTTTCTCAAAAAATTAAAAATAAAGTCTACCATATGTCCTAGAAATTCCACTTCTGGCATTTATCTACAAAAAGCAAAAATACCAATTTGAAGAGCTATATGTATCCCCATGTTAAATGCAGCATTATTTATAATTGCCAAGATACAGAGACATCAATGAATAAAGAAGCTGTAGTACAAACGTGTTTGTGTGCATATGAGCATGTACACACACACACACACACACACACTCACACACACTGGAATATTACTAAGCCACGAAAAATAATGAGAGCTATGAAATCTTGCTATCTGTGACATAATGGACTTTGAGGGTATTATGCATGCTAAATTAAATAAGTCAGACAGAGTGACAAAAACTATATGAGTCTGCTTATATGTGGAATCTGAAAAAGAGTAAACAAACATGATGGAGGCAGAAGTTAAGTGTAAAATTATAGATAGCCAAGGTGATTACCAGCAGGGCGAGGGGTGGGTGAATTGTGTAAAGGAAATCAAGAGATACAGACTTCCACTTACAAAGTAAATAAGTCACGGAGATGTAAGCACAACTTAGGGACTATAACAAATGTATAAATTTGATAGTTGTTTGAAAAATATTGGTAAATAGATCTATTGTGATTATACTTTGCAATGTATACAAATATAAAATCAATATGCTGTACACCTGAAAATAAACATTTAGTATTTTAATAACATTAGTAAATAGTACTATTTTGGTTTCAGGTGTACAACATGTCTATGTCAATAATACTTCAATAAAAAATAATAATGTCCTTGTTCCCTGTCTTTTTATTTAAATTTTTCTCTTTGGTTTCCCTTTAGTGTAAGCTTTGAATTGCATCCTTTATTTCCTACTTCTTGGGTATATAGTCATCAAGAAATTTATGAAGTCATAGTCTTTAAACCTATTTCTAGGTGATTATTATTTTTTTTTTAAGATTTATTTATTTGTGCATACAGAACTGAGGTAAAGGCCAGAGGCTCAGGGGAGGCGAGAGGCTTCACCAGAGACAGAGTGGGGAGCAGAACAGGCAGATCGACGAAGTACATTGCTGAGGGGAGCAGTGGGCGGTTCAGGAGACCACCATGTGGTCACCTCCGGGGCAGGCGGGAATCGAACTCATGCTGAAGTGGCTTTAGCTTCTCAGTGCTGTGCTTTAACTCATTGCGCCACCCGGGAGGGCCTCCAGGTGATTCTTTTATGCACTGGAGCTGAGCATCACTGGGCAGCTCTCCCATCATCCCTTCCTTTCCAGTCTGACATCACAATTCTATTTCGGATTTTCATCATTGTGATGTAAACTTCTGATTTTTTTCCAGACCGTCTTTGAATCATCTCTTAAATATACCCAGAGTAATCCTCGAAAGTTCCACTTTGTGTCACATTTGCCACACTGTCTTTTATTTAAATTCTTTTTATGGAAGTAGCATTGGTTTATACCACTGAATATGTTTTAGGAGTATGGCTTCACAACTCTGCAAATGCCATTGACCATCCCCGTCAACAAGGCAGCCATGGTGCCTAGGCTCCCTCTTTTCTTTGCTTCACCCCTCCCACCCCACCCCGGCCCCCTCACACCCGGCAGACCTCCTTCTGGCAGCTTCAGTTATGTAATCAGATTTGAAAGGATTGTTTTGGTTTGGTTTTGCCTGGCTCTTTGTTTTATGTTTCACATGCTTGAAATCATCTGGTCTTTGGCCCCCTCTGCTTTATTTCATTGAGCATAATCTCTTTCAATTGTATTGTTTCTTTTCCCTTGTTCCAAACTTGGAGTAGGTGAGATTGATTTGAGGCCAACCAGGTCACTTACAAATTATCTAAGGGGCTAACAGAGTTGCTGGATCATAACGATAAACATTCTCCATCCTTTTTTTTTTTTGAATATTTATTTGTTTATGCCCACAGAGCTGGGGTACAAGCCAGAGGTGCAGGGGTGGTGAGAGGATTCACCAGAGAGAGTGAGGGGCAGAACATGCTGACTGACAAAGTACACTGCTCAGGGGAGCAGCAGGCTGGTCAGGAGAGAGAGGTCTGCAGTGCCTGTTGGAGTTAGCTTCTTGGTGTTGTGCTCTAACCCGCTGTGCCACCAGGGAGGACCTTCTCCATCCTTTCTTTGTCAAGCTCAGTATCCCATTGTTCTTATTTCCCATTTACTCCCCTGACCCACCTTCCTGGCTTCCTCTACTAACTCCCACAGGCATTTTTGGGATTTGAAATTCAGATTTATCATTCAAGAGCAAATTCAAGTACCAGTTCTTGCATAAGCACTTCAGCCAGAAATGATCCTGCTTTTCTCTGCACACCCAGGCCACCCTCTTTAACCTGTGGCACCTTTTTACTGACCATTTAATTACTACTGTTCTACCTTTTTCTGCAAATGTAAGTAAAGTTAATGAAATGAAAACAGAAACCCTACATCAGGTGACGGAGGGTGCAGATTAAGCACTCTGTCGAAGAATTGAGGCGTGGCATATACTTTGAAGACATATCAACTTGACTGAACACTTAGAACCTCATAGCACCCTTCCCCCTGGGCTTGGTAAGTTATGCATTAGACACACCTTTTATATTCTGAAAGCTTGTGGAGGGCAGGGAATGTGTCTTAAGTATCTCTGTACTCAGTATTGTTGGAAAGCAGTAAACATTTCTTGTGTAATAAGATCCATCTATCCAATAATAACACACTTAGGAATTTTTTTGATCAACTCGGCCCCTTGTGAGTGCTTTTCATTAAATCCTACAGTAACCAAATGAAGAGACCCCTTTATCAGCTTCCTTTTACTGCTTTTAGTTCCTGAAATTGAAGTTCAGAGAAGTGAAGTAGCTTGTCTCAGTTTGCACAGCAAATAAGTGGCTGTCTCCTTTCGGGTATAAGTCTAAACACTCTGTCTTCAGAATTCATGCTGCCCTGCCTACTACTGCCTTTTATTGATGTACTGACAACATATGGGCACTTAATTATATGCCTCCAAACTGTAATTGCTCATATTTTACTCCCAGATGTAGACCATGCTGATGTTTTCTGTTTTACTGAATTTCGAAGTAAATGAATGTCAAGGATTCCCTCAGCATTGCCGATGTGGGTTGGAGTAGCCTCCAGGGTCAGCACCTCTGCACTTTAAAGCCTACGCTGCCACCTACTTGATGTGTGGCCTTGAACAAGTCACTTAACCTTTCTCGTTTCTCATCTCCAACTTCTATAACTGAGCATTTACATAGGATTTGTTGCCATAGTAATAGAAAATAATACTGACCTATCTCTTAGGAGTGAGTGTCATGGGGATTAACTAATTTACAGCTGTGAAGAGCTTTCAATGGGGGAACTGCTAAACAACAGTGAGATCGTAAAGAGAATTTAAAACACCATCAGCTTGTGGAGTGTGCCCATTTGATGCCCATCATTATGTGTTTAACTATTAGGATTACTACTCATAATAAACTTTTATGAGGTACTTTAGGTGGTTGAAGTATTTTTATGAGAGCTAATTAGTTGTTCCAACCAGCTCTGTGAGGTAGGTCAGTATTTTTATCATCCCTGTTTTGGAAATTACATTAAATTAGTGCATGCATCATTAAAAAATCTTAAGCTTCTAGATATTCAGAAGTATTCTGTGATTGGAAAAAATTCTCATACAGCTATCACATTTAACAGACAACTTCAATTGCAGGGAAATGGGAAAGTGAATTATGTTTGTGGTTCTCATCATATAACTTCATCAAATCTTTTTATTTTTAATTCTTTTGGTGTTTGCCCACGAATTATACAGCAGTTCTTTCCCTAGGTTCTTTTATGTATCAGTCAAGGTGCATTAAAAAAAAATCGAGCCCATTATAGATAGTTGAAACAAGTTTAATACAAGACATTGGTTATAGGATGGACTCTAGGAGAATTACAGACTGGGAGAACAATTAAAAAGAAGTGGTCCTAACCTGAAAACATTTACTTCACCAATCAGGCCCACTTCCAGGGCTTGGGAACAAAAGGGAGGGGATCAAGTTAGCCGAGGCCTAGAGCACAGTTGGCTGCTGGATAAACCCATGGAGCCAGTCCCACTACAGGAGTGGGAATCACAAAGGGAGGTAGCCACCTTCAGAGATGCCACTAAACTGAGAAAGAACAACCTCCCAGCTCCCACCTTCTGATCTTGCATCACGATTCCAATGGTTAGGAACTAATAGGAAGTCAGGTGAGGGAGTCTGGGAAATGTGGGTTAAACATTTCTCGCTTCATCTTCTAGTATCTAAATGGAGAAGCTAGGCTGAGAGACCATTGCAAAGTAGTGGGCTTTTCTTTATAAGTTCACTCCCTGGAACTCAGGGAGATTCAGAGCGTGGTCCAAGGCCTTAACACTAACAAGTAGTAGACCTATTTGTCAAGCTCAGGTTTTCCAATTCCAAGGGTAACCTGTGTCCGTTGAGCATGCGTGATCTCATCCCATCTCTGTGTGCTCACCTTCACAATGGCAGTCCAGCGGCAGTAGGAGCAGTGCTCATCTCTACTATTTTCAGGGGTGAAGCTGAGGATTAAATAAGTACAAAGAAGAACTTGGTTGAATCTAAAGAAACCCACAAATGCAAATTACTATTGTAATTTGTCAATAATTCTCATAATTATTTACACTGTTATTTGTAAATATAAATTCAAGATAAGATGAGATTTCTCTTCCCTTAGAATATAAATTGAAACTCTTTATTTTTAGGCTGTAACTGAAATTGGATGTGTTTTGGGGGGGAGGGTTGTTTCTCGGTAGTTGTTTGTTGCACTCACATGGGGCTCATAGAATAGGTTAAAGAATTACTTGGAGCTTCTAATTTAGCCTGACAGACTTTTTAAAATGTTGCCATTTTCAGTTAGGCAGCCCTTACTTTAAAATAAGGTTATTAGATTATTATAAATAAGCTTACTGTATAAAAAAGGAACTGAGATATAACACATGTTCACAAAATGGTTGGTTAGAAACAAATAATGGAAGTTTTGTCTCTGAAATTCTATTCTTTTAGTGGGCATAGGATGTATTGGAAGGAACATTCTTGGTTGCGTAAACTGAGGCAAATCATTTATCTCTCTGAACCTCAATTTCTTCATTAGTAAAATAGGAGTGCTTGTCCCTCCCACCTGGCATATGAATTTGAGGATCAGTGGTGATACTGTGTGTTCAAGTGTTTGGTAAAATTTCAAGTGCTATCCCAGTGTCAAGGGCTACCACCAAGTTGCCTGCTGCTTCCTGGACTGTGTAAAAATATGGTTTCTGCAAACACTGAAAAATCCTTAGGAAGAAACAAGGCTGTAGCCTCCTATCATCTATCATTCCCCAATGTCATGAACTGTACTTAATGTTTATGCTCACCCCTCCCCATCAGAGACAATGAAATCACTTTTATGGCTTGTTGTTTTCCCAAGTAACAGCCTTATCATTTGTATTTCTCCGAGAAAGACTCTGTTGGAATCACTCGCCTCAAACCCCTGCTTTTCATCAATCTCCTTTTGGCTGCACAACTCCGTGGAGGGAGACGATATCCAAATTGCTTTCAATCCAATAATTCACCCCAGACAACAATAAAAACAATGACAGCAAATCTAAACCCAAAATGCTGGGTGGGAGGTGATTCATGAATTGGAAGGTGAGCAGCCTTTTGCAGGGAACCTTGTACCATCCTTGATGTGTTTGTTGAAGATACAGAATTATGGTTGTCATCACTGGGAGTTTTTCTTTTCTTGGAAGTGATCCAACTATTTCTTTTGATGACTTAAGATTTTGCACCCCCATGGCCCTCCCTAGTGGTGCAGCAGGTTAAAGCACAGCACTAAGATTTTGCACCCCTTCCCTCCCATATAGTTCCAGGGCCTGGAGTCCACTCAGGGTCAGATGCGCATTTTAAAGGAAGCCAGAGGCTGAATCTCCATTTTGGACAGAACTCAAGAGTCCATTGTCCATTCTCCTGCCTAGACTGATCTCTGGCCAGGAGCCAATGTTGATGCATTTCCTTCTGTCTAGGGATCCTAACTAGAAGGGGGACCCACAGAATCATATGATTCCTGACTTCCTGGGCACCCCCTTTCATGTCAATGAATGCTATATAGGAATGTTCTACCATGCAACAGCGATGAATTATGCCTTTGTGTTGATGAGAGAAAATTGATGAGCAATAAGGGCCCCCTTATATTCCACGCTTAATAATTCACAGATTGGGAAAGAGCTGCAGGGGAGACCAGTTTGACTCCTCCAACTTCTCAATGCTACAGATACTTCAAAAACAATTTGTGGGTAAATAATACAAGTCTCCAAAATCAGTGTGCTTACTGAAAGGCAACTATACCCAAAGGAAGCATTTCTGTTTGAATTTAATTGATTTAAAATTAGTGTTCTCTTTCTTTTGATGGCTCCATCCTTGTTTACTGGGAAAACATTTGTAGCAAAACACATACTGTGTGTGTACCTGGGCGTTGACAGTCTCGCTGGCAAACACTCTCTACCATAGTGCCTAGATACATATTTGCCTCAGAGACCGGAGCCACTCTGAAGAAACTGTTGAAGTCTCTGAAGGAAATGCTTTCTTTACCTGATAAGAACAGAACCATGCGGATGTGTAAAACTACCTTTCAGAATAGTCCTAAGGATGTTCCTTCCAAGCTACTGGACTCAGAAAACAGCAGAAAATATTCTGTTAGGAAATTATTGCTATAAAGCTATCTTGTTAGTTCACCCTTTCTTTTCTTGAATTTTGAGGGAGCGGAGAGTAAGGGAAGACAGGGTGTCCATTGTCTGATAAGAGCTGTTTGTCTACAGACAGATTTTTGTTCTTGTTGGAAACCCCCCCCCCCCCATTTCTCCAGCTGAACAAAGGTTCTTCAAGGAATTCATAGCATGCAGAGGATTCTAAGAATGGGTGATGGATGCACACCATCATTTTCAATAAGGGTTCTAATTTACTGTTCCTATTCCTCTAACAGTTGAAACACAGCATGTGTGAGAGAGTGTATGTGTCTGTGTGTGTGTGTGTGTATTTCTTTTTACAAATGTGATATTTGTTCATAGTGGAAATAAGAGTAACAAAGACAGAAGAAAATATCAGTTTTAATCTTACCATTTAGAGGTAATTTTAAAATCTTCCAAGGATATCTATAACCTACAGTGCTGTATTTTAGTAAAAAAGAAATCAAATGGGATGTCCATGACAGCAGTTTTAACTCACTTGTTATATTAAATGTATATTTCCATTTCTATGGTTTATATTACTGTATTGATAGCTTTATAGAATATCATCCAGAGATAGACTAGTCACCTGTTATTAAACATTTTAGACACTTCCAAGTTTTTCCAAATTCTAATGTTATGGTAAGTATGCCAAAGGCCATGGTTTGGTGTTTCTTTAGGCTAAAAAACTAAAAGCATCTTTGGTTTTTGGTTAGTTTTGTTAAATACTAACCCATCCAGAGAGTTGTGCCAATTTAGTTCATCTTTTCCCCTAGAAGTACATGAGAAGGACAAGGTCCCCATATCTTTACCAACATGGGGCATTTAAAAATATCTTTCTAGGCCCTCCCTGGTGGCGCAGCGGGTTAAAGCACAGCACTGAGAAGCTAAAGCCACTTCCGCATGAGTTCGATTCCCGCCTGCCCTGGAGGAGACCACATGGCGTGGCAGACCTCTCCTGACCCGCCTGCTGCTCCCCTCAGCAGTGTACTTCGTCGATCTGCCTGTTCTGCTCCCCACACTGTCTCTGGTGAAGCCTCTCACCGCCCCTGAGCCTCTGGCCTGTACCCCAGTTCTGTATGTACAAATAAATAAATCTTTAAAAAAAAAAAATCTTTCTATTCTCTGGGAATAGACTGCTCAAAATGGATGCCACACTAGCATGATTAATGAACACATAACAGAATTGTGTCCCCTTTCTGACCCCAAACCCTAACCGCCAATGTGACAATATTTGGAGATAGGGCCCTTAAGAAGGCAATTGCCATTATATGAGGCTATCAGGGTGGGTCCTAGCCCAGTAGGGCTAGTGTCCTCACAGCAATGAGGAGCATAGGGGCAGCTGTCTGTCCACACCAGTCAGAGAGGCCCTTTGCGAGGCAGGTGAGAGGCTTCACCAGATACCAGCTCTGCTGCTACCTCCATCTTCAACTTCTGGCCTCCAAACTGAAAAAAATCAAATTCTGTTGTTTAAGCCATGCAGCCTGAGGTATTTTGTTATGGCATCCTGGGCTGTCTAGTATAGTACTTTGTAGATTCTTGGCAAAGCCCAGGCATTCGACATGACCTTGGGTTTCGCCAGGAGATATTAAAACTGCAGGAACCAGAGTGGAAAGGCTGACTCTGGCCACTGAGCTAAGGAGGGTGGAAGGGGAGTTCTGAGCTCACGGCTGCTATTAAGGTGGCACTGAGGAGGCACAGCCTGTCGCAAGCAAGAACCCTGCGGGTGCTTATTTTTATTTATTTTTAATGGCATAAAAGGGCTCCTGACTGTATAACAACTGAGCTGAGGCTTCCTCTTTTTTATTTCTCAGGATATTCTTGCTCCCCAGGCCTAAGAAAAACCATATATAAAGCTAACATAGCCTCCCTGTTTTGCTGATGTTACTCCCTTCTATGCCAGTTATGTATATGCTAACTCTCTCTGTCATCTCAGTGTCTTCAGCTAGAATTTAAGAAGGCTGGAAAAGATCAGTGAGTTTAAAAATCTGTGCATTGTGGCACAACAGGTTAGGATGCAGCACTGCAAGCTGGCCACAGACGCTTCAGTGTGAGTTCGATCCTTGGCCCTGGAAGTGACCCACATGGTGTAGCAGACCTCTCCTGATTCACCCGCTGCTCCCCTCAGCAGTGTATTTCAGTCTACCCACATGTTCTGCTCCCACTCTGTGTCCCGTGAATCCTCCCACTGCTCCTGCGCCTTTGTTCTGTACCCCAGTTTTGAAAAAAAAAAAAAAAATCTGAGTCATACCTATGTCTACACCTCTTTTCCCAGTAGCAGAGTTGGGTCTGTTGTGTAAATCTGGAAAGGACACTTCTTTGCTTTAATAGCACAACACTGCTGTTTTTATTTATTTGGTGTGATTTTATTTGGAGAAAAGGATGTTGTAGACTGGATACTTGTGACCTTCCATGTGTTGCTGTCTTAGTGTCCAATGTGGGTTGGGAGGTGGGGCCTTTGCGAAGTACTGAGGTAATAAGTACTTCATGGCTAGAATCATTGTCCTTATAAAGAGGACCCCAGAGAGCTCTCATTCCACTAGGTGAGGCTACAAGGAGAAGACAAATTTGCCTCCTGGAATCTCAGCCAGGCTGTACTCTGGTTTCAAACTTTCCAACTCCAGAACCATGAGAAACCAGTTTCTATTGTTTGTCAGTCATCTAGTCTTATACTTTGTTAAAGCAGCTTAAACAGACTAAGGTGAGGTCCTTCATCTTCAAATGTTTGAAAACCTTAGGATATCACCACTCCAATTATAATCTGATTGCTAGAATTGGGTTACTATGAGGGATTTTGCATACTTTATAACTCTCTTTAATGTATATATTCTCATCTGCTCTGTGTATTCTGCCTTTGAAATAATGAGGACATGTGTGTCATGCTCATTTGGTATATTTGAAAACATTAGTTGATTTTTCCAAGTCCCCACAACTGAAAAGAGCTAGAATTTAAACTCAGGTCTTCTGACTGTAGGTCTCATCATTTCCCGCTACACCTGTGAGGAGGAGGTAAGAGTTTCATTTTTAGAAGTCATAAAGAAAATAAAGAAAAAGACTATACCCCTAATATTTAAAAGTCTAATTAAAAAGTGCAGTAAGTTCCATGAATTTTTATTTCAAAGACTAATTAAGATAGAATTTTTTCTATTTATCATTCCTGCTTATCAGAGTTACATATTTTGGATACCTAAGATCTAAGCCATTACTATGAATCTAGTGAGTTTGTGACTTTTTTTGTGTGTGTAGACCAACTGGGGTACAGGCCAGAGGTATGGCGGGAAGTGGTGGTGAGAGAATTCCCTAGAGACAGAATGGAGAGCAGAACAGGTGGATTGACTTAAATGTACTGGTAAAGGAAGCAGTGACGAGACAGGAGAGGTCTGCTGCGCTGTATGGTTCAATTCCCTGGTGGGGATCAAACTCAGGCCTCAGTAGTGAAAGCACTGAGACATAACCTGTTGGATACCTGGGAGGCCCTGAATCTAGTGAATTTGAATAGAGGGTTATCATTTTGAGAATTACAGATAAAACATGAACCATACCCATCAATGTACCCTAATTACAAACAAGGAAATGGGTGCCTGAGGTTTGAATCTACAAACTTACACTTAGAAAGTAACAAACGTCTCTTCCCAAACATTTATGTCCTCTTCACATCTAGTAACAAAGTATGCGTTCCTCTCTTTGTTTCCATCATCTTTTATTTCATGAAATACCAATTTTGTGTATTGTCGAAGGACCCACTCTACTCATTTAAACAGACTCTTCTAATTTGCACTGACACATCACATGGATTGACTAGAAAAGCCTCCATAGACCTTTACCACAGTCCTTCAACTTGAAATTCAGTTTATATTGTTCAGAAATGCTATCTTTGGCCTAAACCTCAAGCTGTATTGGTTGCTACCTGTAAGTGGCTCTTATGTGCTGCTTACCTATTTTTGGATATAAGATAATTGTACTTTAGGGCTCCCAGTCATACTTAGCTGCAGAAATGACTGCTGTTCTTTTACCTAATCTCTGTTGAACTACCAGATGGCCTATTGGAAACAGTGGTCCATTTCTCTCGGTGTCTCTCTGTCTGATCTTTCTAGCTTTCTGTGTCTCTCTCTCTCTCACTGCTTCAATTCATACTTCCCCCCTCCTGGATATAAGGGACTCAAAGAAAAAAACAGATCCCAGTTCTGATTTGACATTTTTCTGGAACAGTTGGAGGTAGCATAGTGTGTGTCTTAGAGATGGATGGACATTTTCCCTGTCGTGGACTTGGAATAAGAAATAATCAAAGAAAGCATTCCTCTGTTCAACTGAGAGAGCAGTTGCCTAGAATCAAGTACATCTGCTGGTTATATAAATGCACCAAAGCTTAATGAAAAGGCATTTGGAAGATGAGGAAGGTAGACAAATTGCTTTTAGTTTTCCTGCTTGATTACTTTGAGATTCTGAGTACATGTGCCAGTTTGTGGCAGGTTTAATAGTTTTCCTTTCTAGGACCTTATTAACCATCATAATTATAATAGCTTATATTTGTGTAGTACTTTACAGCTTTTTTTTTTTTAAAGATTTACTTTTTTATGCATACAAAACTGGGGTACAGGCCAGAAGAGCAGGGGCAGTGAGAGGATTCACCAGAGACAGAGTGGGGAGCAGAACAGGCAGAATGATGAAATACACTGCTGAAGGGAGCAGCAGGCGGGTCAGGAGAGGTCTGCCATGCCATGTGGGTCACCTCTGGGGTGGGGATCGAACTCATGCAGAAGTGGCTTTAGCTTCTTAGTTCTGTGCTTTAACCTGCTGTGCCACCAGGGAGGGACCACTTTACGGCTTTTAAGGCATTTTTGTATCTATCATCTTATCACGTCTTCAGAATAAACTTGGGGAAAGATATATTCCCTAGAATGACTTTCTGTAAGGAAAATAATTTTTTCTGAGCATGTACCTTCAAGAAGGGCGCAGTACATGAGGAACCATGGGGAGGATATGCCCCCAAGCCAGTGAACTAAGCTGAGTACACGAGGTCTGAGTGGGTCTCCCTAGACTACCCGGGTGGGAGTATCCAGCTGAGTTGAGTAAAAGGTTGCTTTCGTCCCACTAAATTTCTTTGCCAGACAGAGGGTTGCAGCCAACTAACTAGTATTGGATTTGTACTTTAATGACTCAGTGAGCACCAGTGGGAACCCCCTTCTCACTCACAGTATCATTCTCCACCTCGTGTTCATTATTCATTGAATTACTTCCTTATCAGCCACGCTGGCCTTGGAAGACTTTAGCTCGCTAAGAATTTACAGCTTAATTCTTTCAGAGTCCTACAGATTAGGCTGCTGGTGATGGAGCAATTTCATTGTTGTTCCTTGTTATATACCGTTTAACGCCATCCCGGTCTCTGTGTGACCTGTAATTATTAGCCATGGAACACCAGAACTGTTCTTAATTTCCATCTCTCCTCCATGAACAGAAGTGCATTCCCCTTTGATGGCACCCTGTAACAGGCCAACGACTCCTCTTCCTTCTTTATAGGTGAGAAAACTGTGTTAGCAGGTTAGATCATTTGTTTACATGAACAGAGTTTGGTGTTGCCAAGAGCAGTCCTCAGCTCCCTCAGCTTCCTAATTAGTTATCTTTCCACAATGTAGAATACCATTTGGTGCTCCTTCCTTCTCCCTTTTAAAAAAATTTCAGGACAGGCAAAATTCCAGTAAAATTTTTTTTCTAAAAATTTGCTCATTATTTTGCCATTTCATAAAATCACTTCAGCTGTGCCTCTAGGTCTTTTGAGTCGATGTGAAATGTGTTATTAGACCCATTTCCTGTCATCACCCTCTTCTCTAAGGCTCTCTCCACTCTTCAGGGTGAATCCTGATAGCTATGTCTATGTGCATGACCCTTCTTTTCATGACTGCTTAGAAAGCAGGTGATCTAAGTAGGATGGAGCAAACTGTCTCATGGGAATTTGGAGTTGGAATGAGTGGATACTAGTTATTTAGCTTTATGGGTCATTGGAATTGAGGACAATTAAGCTCCTGGGCCCTGGCCCTATGTTTTGAGTGTGTAAACATGTAGCAAAGATGAGAGAGGAGCGAGGGAGAAGAAAGCAGGGCAAAGCAAGCAGGAGGAGGAGGAACCATGCGATGCTGGAGGAAGCGAGCTGGCAGGCAGCAAGAGCAGCAGCTGACTGGTTTCTTAAATGTTTCTTCGTTCTCAGCTAAATCCCAGTCCCTGTTGTAATTCCTGCCTTTGGATCTAGGATTCTTTCCAATAAATGACTGTTTTTGGTAAGTTCTGTTAGCTTCTAATACTTGCCACCCAACGAACTTTAACTGGGATGTTCTTTGAACTACTTTCAGGAATTATTTATTCCCAGCTTTTTTGTTATTGTCTGGGTTCAGAAAACATCCTGCCCGGGTCACTCTCATGGCTGTGCACGCACCTGCATGTGCACACACGTCCTGGCCCAGCTGTACATGGCCTATGGCCCCAGCCTAAGTGTGAGGTCAAGAGACGGCCTTCCTCAGTGCTGCCTGGACCCCCGTCTCTTCAGCCTGCAGCTCTCAGGAAGAAGGCAGCATCCAGTCTGATACTTGGGTAATTTCTCCTGGTTGACACCATCTAATAATTCCCTTGTGCTGCCTGTTTGTTTCTTTTTTCTTTTGCAGCTGCTAATGGCTAGTTGGCAGGCAGAGAAAGGAGAAGTGGCAGCCAGCCTGGCCTTCAGACTGGAAAGAAGCATGTTTTCTAGAGAATGAAAACATGATTTTGTAAGAAGCACAGTCCAGCAATGAATATTTCTCTTTCAAAGTCCTGCTGGGCTCCTTATGTCTCAGAGTATCTGTGCTTTCCTCTGTCATTCCCTCCCACCTCCTTCTGACTGACTTCCTATCTGAGGACAGGACTCCTCAAAAGTGGGTATGGGCTAGTCTAATATGATCTCTGGGGAAGTAAGTATTAAAGTCAATAGAGTTGGAAACCTTTGGGGCCCCCTCAGAATTTTCCAGAGAAAGTTAGTGATTATCAAAAATACCAGGCTATTTCCACTATTCACTCAGAGAGGTCTCCTAATGGATAAGCTTGTCTCTGTAGGATTAACTTGTCTTATATTTCACACTGGCTCCAGAGAAGGACCAGACTTTTGACACCATTTTCAAACTCTTTACCTTCTTATTCACCCAGAAACGATCCATTCCCTAATTCTCTCTGGAGCTCCATAGCCGGACCTCACCCTACCTCTAGATAGAAACATTGACAATGTTAACAATAACGCACCTTGCTTGTTTATTTTTATACCAAGCTGTCTTCAAAAACCCTATCAAAACGCAAGCCCGGCTTTTCCGGGTTCTCTAGAAACTTCTCAGCCAGAAGAGGGCGTTGTATCCCTGATTTATTTTTTTATTCCTTTGAAACTAAGTGAAAACCTAGGAGAGTGAATGACTTTTAGATCCACACTATTCTCTCTGTGCAAATAAAAGTACAACAACAAAAAAGTTCATCTGTTGAAGATAAATAGTCAAAAGAAATATTAGCCAATGCAAACTAGGCAGCCGGCAAAGGACACTACTCTGGGTCCCAGTGTCACAATGGCTTGGGGTGACCATCTTTCATATGCTGCTGGCTAAGGTTAGAAATGAAGTGACAAAACATGTAGCCAGGGCCTCTTGCTAGCGAGGAGCAGTGGGTAATATATTTGTTTGTATTATGGGATTGCAGTTCTACTAGAAGGAACACTTGACATTTTGATGAGTGCCTCCAGGGAGAAAAGGTACTAACTTCAGAACTTAGTTTTAATTATACTAAGGAGATTACATTATTCAAAAGCATCCCACTGGTAAGGTGCAACATTTCCTGAAACAGTTTAGTGGAAAATGCCACATTAATCAGTTCAATATTTCACTCAGAAGGCTTAATGATGGGAGAAGTTTAAAGTACCGTAGCACGAGAATATGGAAAGGAAGGAAAAAAAAGAATGTTCACTTAGAGGAAAGGGCAGAAATAGTAGTGAGTGCCTCTTGCGTGTTTCTCCATTAAAACCTGGCTGGCTTTGCTAGAAACCCAGTGGGGATCAACATAGGGGAACCTACTGTTCATGAAATAGAAAGACTCAGAAAAGGAAATCAACACAATGTGAGAGAGGAAGTGTTTTCTGTTCAAGCCAACTGTGGTCTCTCTCTCTAGCTGTTCTAATCCTCTGCCCAGGGATTACCTTTGCTCCACTCATTGGTCCAGCTTGGTGATTAATAGCTGTTCTTCTTCCTTCTCACTCACTTGTAAATGAGTGGTATTGGATAGTAAAGGGAAATGGGCAAGATGAGCTTCTTTAACATCTGTTTTCCCATTTCCCTTCTCTCCACCAAATCACAGTTTAATTATCATCTCCACACTACAAAATCTGAATGAGATTCTTGTCCAAAAGTCAGAAAGGGTTGTAATGAGCAGGCAGAAAGGTGGGTAACATACAAGGTGCTATTGAGATACCCAAAGACCATGATGAAGATTGGAAATTCAATCCAGAGTGTAACATTTAGAAATATACAAATGAGCCATATGGTTAGTCAAATTTGAGGAATGATGAAAGAGAAACGGACCAAGATCCATTGTACTCAGGGGCAGTAGTCTGGCTGAGTACCCCCCCCCCCACCCCCAGGCATGTG
Source organism: Condylura cristata (assembly GCF_000260355.1). NCBI lineage: Eukaryota > Metazoa > Chordata > Mammalia > Eulipotyphla > Talpidae > Condylura > Condylura cristata. The sequence continues at coordinate 44,290,524 of NW_004567108.1, forward strand.
GGGGTTTCCATGGCCTCTTGGTTGAACCAAAGAGGGGCAGTAGTCAGGGATAGGAATAATTATTGTGAGCATTTATTAACATTTTCGGGTCTAATTTTTAGTTTCATTTCTGTTTTGTGCTCACAAGGAAGCCAGAGTGTCTTGGAATAAAAACTAAAAATCAATCTGAAAATAGCATAGCTAATTTGTCTAGAGTGTACACCATGTGACATTTCTCTGCTCTGTTTCCTTTCCTCTATTTCTTGGTAAATGTTACAACAGATTTTTACTCCGTGTGCTGTGGGCTCCCTCCTGCTTTGTGTATTGGAGTCACCTTTGATTTTACTTTCAAAGCTCTCTGCCTTCTTCCTCCCACAAGTCACCTGTTTCTTTCCAAGATGTGGGTCCCAGTGTTACTTAATTCTACATTTTTCCTTCTAACATATACCCTTTTGCATATAATCCTCCATTGAAAGTTCTCTGAAATATTAGCAATTCTTAATTTAGAAATTCCCAGGCTTTTTAAGGTGGCATTATCCTAGTCTCGTTTTGCTTCTGAGAGCCAATCAAAATGATACAACATGATTTGCTGAAAAAATTGTAATGAATCTGAATTTTGTTTTAAGATGTATACAGCAGCCCACAAGAATTTAATAACCTTCAAAGGGAACAATAAAAAGGATTTCACCATTAAAGTGACCACTGATCTCTTAATCCTAAGGCTGGTAGGCAGACACTGCTTGAAGGAGACAGAGTAGCAGTATTCTGTCTCTTAGGAAAGGGGTTATCTCGCTGTCCTGGTGGGCTTGGAAAGTCATAGTTGGATGTTTCTATTTGTGTTGTTTTATTTCTATCGCACAATGGTAAGGTTTTGGGTTAATTCTTCAAATTAGATTGAATGCAGAGTTTCTGATTACCTTGCTTTGGACTCCTCATTTGTTCCTTCTTAGAAGCTCCAGGCCTGGTCCTGACACAGGGGCAGTGATGCTGAAATCCATGGGGTTATCAGCTTGTTTTTGTTCCTGATAGCTGTGGTCTAGTTTTAGGATTCCAAGTGCTATCCGCTCTTCAAAATGTGGTTGACTCCATCTGGAAAGTTTACTGGATGAATTTTCTAGCCCTACAATCATATACCAGTCTTACTGAGAGTGGAAAGGTGAGGGACATGGTACTTACGGCAAAATTAGGAAACAGAATTAAAATATATATATTTATTTATGCATATAGAACTGGGTTATAGGCCAGAGGTGAGAGAATTCACCAGAGACAGAGTAGGGAGCAGAACAGGCAGAATGATGAAATACACTGCTGAGGGGAGCAGTGGGCAGGGAGCAGTGGGTGGGTCAGGAGAGGTCTGCCGTGCCATGTGGGTCACCTCTGGGGCAGGGATCGAACTCATGCGGAAGTGGCTTTAGCTTCTTAGTGCTGTGCTTTAACCACCAAGGAGGGCCCAGGAAACAATTTTAAGGGCTAAATGGCCTGGCACTCAATGGATAAGGCACATCAGGCTATTGTCAAACTGATTTGAAATGGGGGATAATCATACTTATTATAAAAAGACATACTGCTGCTTCACACACTGCCATAAATCTTCGTTGGCTTAAAATATTGCCCTTTTTATTTGACACAAAGTGGGAAGAAAACATAAAGCCAGGCTCGTGCATCTAGAAGAGGGCCTGGAGCTTAATCCTGTCGCTGTCCTTCCCAGGTGCCTGATCCCACAATCACCTTTTATGACTTCAGGAGTTGATGCTGGCTGTGGACAAGAACTGCAGCTGGTGCTGGTCTCACAATCTCTTCTCTTGTTACTTCACATCTCTTATGTTGTGATTTCATTATCACCATAAGAACAATTACATAATTAAGCTTTGTCCTCTGCCTTTAAATGGGCAGTACTCATTTATTCTTAGAAATTACGCCCAGCAAAGTAAATCAGAGGAAAAATATAAATATCTGTGGTTTCATTGTGAAATACAGTGAAATTGAACAAAAGGTCAAGAAAAAGATAAAACATGAAAGTTGTCCACAGATCTGAGGCATATAGCAGGGTAGGGAGGGATCAAAACATGGGACTAAGAGCACAAGGGACTGTGGCGGTGGCTCACAGGTGATATGGTGGCGAAATAAATACATTAAAAAACAACTAAGTTTGGAGAGCCCAGCCTCCCAAAGAATTTTTCAGGACTTTGGGATTAAAAACATCTATTTGACTCATACCATATACATTAACCCTTTTCATCTTCTTTTTTGCCCTTTTCAACATTCCAACTTATTTTATTTGCGGGTTGCTCTAGGAAACAGTCTCAATGTGACAGTCATTTGCCTGCCACAAATACTCTTATCTTAGTCATGAGTAGCTGTTGTTTGTGTGATGATTAATTCAATAAAACAAGAAGGTTTGAGGTTGCATTTAAAAAATAAATTCTGTTCATTAAAAATTCAGAGAACGCTGCATTTATAACTGTGTTTTAATGTTCTTTTATTATTGCAATCGCCACGGGATGATTTCATTACTTTTTTTTGCTACAATTTCAGAAATTACAAAATTAGCAGGGACTGTAGCTGTGTTTCTAAATCTCACTGTATTTCGAAAGTGCCTGGAAACATTTTAAAATCCAGTTGCCCACGCCACACCTCTGGAGATTCTGACTCCAATTGGTCTGGGGCTTAACCTTTTAGAATAACCATGAGAACAGTGCAGGGAACTATCAGGCAGTGATGAGGTCTGAATACATATTATTAGTGAGCAGAATAGTTTGGAACGGGTTCATTTAGACTTTTAAGTTTTAATTACGAAATGTGGTTTGCTTTGATGTATTTTAATAACAGTCTCTAAACTATGAGTTAAAAGATATTTAAATAAGAAAAACACAATTTTAGAGCAAAATGATATTCACCGATGCCCTTTTGTTGACAGGCAAAATTCTTACCCATCACCTTTTCCTTTTTTGACATCGATCGTAACAGGAATTATATCTTATTGAGGAAATGGTTCCTTTTAATTTGGAACATCTACTATAAAAACAAACAAACAAACAAACAAAACCCTCCAGATAAACATACTTGACTCAGTAGTTGTATTTCTTGGAATCTTTTTTTGCAGAAATACTTGTATGTGTACGAAGATTTTCACAGGAACTTTTGAGTGTGAAGGCAGAAAGCTAAACCAAAAACAACAAAACCAAAATGACTGTCATAGGGCCAATGGTTAAAAAAATGTTTGAGAGTCTGCAATGGAGGAATATGCTGTTGGTCAAAATAACTGTTTTCTTTCAGAAAGGTGTATGTGACATATCTTAAGTGAAAGAAACATGGTGAAGAAAACTGCCAACATTATGGTCTCATCCCCATCCTGACCCTCATTTTTGTAAAAGGAGAACATGTATGTGTGCACACTGGTGCCTACATGTAGAAGTAGAGACGTCTGGAATGATAAGGACTTCTCTGTGCTATTAGACAGGCTCTTTTTTCTAGGAAGTGTGAGGAGGCAATGGAAGTGAGGAAGGGTTTTCATGTACTGTTACAGTGCACAGAGAGAGGGACACCCCAGAACCCCTAAACCTGCCTGCTCTAAATAGGTTCTGCCATCTGCCACATGAAGATAAGACATAAAGCTTTAATGGAAAGGAACTTTAATACAATTAGTGTGCAATACGAAAAAGACAAAGAATATAGTTTCTAAGTCAAACACCCAAAGTTACTCATCCCCTCATGGGTAAAAGTCCATCCAAAAGGGACTGGCCCAAGCAAGGCCTGAAAGCCTGCCACAAGTCTAAAGCACCTTTTGAAGGGGACCCATAGAAAAGTGTGAGAAATGGTCAGACAAGTCTGGGAGGAAAAGAGCAGAATCAAAATCAAAATAAATAAATCTCCCCTTGTGTCTCTCATCCACATCTGTTTCAACCAGTTCAGGACCAAGAAGCAAACACAGTTTCTTCACATGTCTCTCTCTGCTCCATGTGCCTCCCTCAGGTCACCTTCTGGCTCTCCATCCTGCTTCCTTCTTCCTCAGACTCCTCTCCAGATTCCTCTCCTGTCTGCTCAGCTCCACCCTTCCTATGGGTGGGGCAGGGAACCTGCAACCTCCCCTTTTCCTGGGTGCACCCTGTTACAGTACTACGTGGTCAGATCCTAAATGTTTTCAGCATGTCAGTGTTGACAGGAAAGGGTAGGTAAGGAAAGGAAAGGAAACGAAACGAAACGAAAAGGGAAATAGCCAAAAGGAGAAACAGTCACCCTCCTGGCCAGTGTCGGGTTGGACTCACCTGCCCTCCTGGGGACAGAACACAGCTGGAGCAGGGGCACCCTAACCAGGCAGGGTGAGGGCCCCTCCTTCTTGGCTCATCATGCCCCTACTCCATTCCTTCTCACTTGTCTCTCCCTCACCAGCTGAAGCCCACTGTGGCCCGAGTAGCATCCCTGCCTCTGTGGCCTGTGGAGAGGGTGGCCCTGAACTGAGTCTGTAGGATGTGCAGGGAGGGCCCTGGACTGATCTGGCTCCCTCTGGCCCTCTGCGGCCAGAGAAATCAAATTGTGAGTGCATCTCGAAGTTGGCCAGGCTTTGCAGTTGCTCCCATGGATACAGCACCATACACAGGTTCCCTCAGAGAACTAACAGAAAAGAAGGCAGTCTCGCTCAGGTTAAGGTCTTCTGTTTAATTCTTGCTAGATTCCATTGCCTAATTTCCCAGTGCAATAGCACTTTGCATGGAGTGCTCATTATGTAGGCACTTTAAGTAGCTTATGTGTATTGTTTCAGTAAATTTTCACAACAACCCACGAGCTAAGTAATAGCCATATTTTATAGACCGGGAAGCCAAGGAAGAGAAAAATTAAACACTTTGCTTACAGTCTTACATTAAGTGGCAGAATGAGGATTTGAACCCAAGGGCTCATCACTTTGTTCTCTTGAGTAGGTACAACACTCCCTATTTCCACGGCTCCTCTCTTGTTTTGAAGTTGTAGATCCATTACAGAAGACCAAACCACACACTATTCAACACGTGGCTCCTCCCCTTGAAAGAAAAATACGTAGAATTCAAGGTTAACAACATAATGACTTTAAAGTTAAGATTTTCAAGGAAACAACCTGTAAACATATATCCACACAATCCGTTTTCCTGAATTACAAGTTTTTATTGTCTTTTACATTGATAACCCCATTTTCCTGCTGTTCTACTGAAATTGGCTCTCAGAATTTGTGAGCCTAATTTAATACGCATAAAGGAGGCAGCAAAGCATGGTGATAAAAACATGACTGAGACACATTCCACAAGTTTGGATCTTGGCTTCATGGTTCACTGGCTGTGTGACCTTAGGCAAGTCACTAAACCGCTCCATCTTGGCAAAGCTCTGTAAAATGAACACCCCTCTTGGGGTTGTTCTGACAATTGAGTGACACTGTTTAGTGTCATAAATGCACTTGTTAAATAATTAAGAATAGAGTAAAGCAGAACTAAACTTTGGAGAATCTAACCCACTGATTTTTTTTTTAAGGGGGGAGAAAAGAACAGAAAAATTCATATTTCTTGAACTTCTTCTGGCATCTAGCAATAGCTAGTCCCCCAAAAGCCTTTAGAATTTCTAGGTAAGTAAAAATCTCCCTCTAATTCAAGCAGATGATCATGATTCTCAAGAAATGGATTCTGGGTCCACAGAGAGCTGGGCTTAATAACAAAAGGGATGTGGGCCCCAAAGGCAGCATGCTCTCAGCTAGGTCCTTGGGCTTCTGGGGCTTGGGGCTTGGGGACTTTGGAATTGGATGCTCGCTCCGAGTTGTTAATGTGGCTATTAGCCTTGAGACTTTTCTGCTTTCACACCACACATGTCCGTGTTTTTCTATTTCAACCCTCTGCTCATTTCCTCTAAAACTCATACTTTAGGACCTTACCCTGTGTTTCTTTTGTGGTTCACATTCTTAGAGCAGGCATTACGGTTTTAGTGTCTTTAGGGCATTAAAATCTATATTTCACTGTAACAAACAGGAGCAAATCTTAAGACTTCTAGCTGGAATTCTTTTCAGCCTTTCCCCTATTGATGTTTGCAGTTTCATTTTGCTCTAATTGTCCCCGGTGGTGCAAATAGGCAGGAACTCAGCCTTCTCCGATGGATGCTGAGCTCCCTCCCACCACCTTCTTCTGCCTAGAAAATGGAGTGAATGGTGGGGGCAAAATTTAGCTTTCTTTTTTTTTTTTTAAGATTTATTTATTTATGCATACAGAACTGGGGTACAGACCAGAGGTGCAGGGGCGGTGAGAGGATTCACCAGAGACAGAGAGGGGAGCAGCACAGGCAGATCAACAAAGTACACTGCTGAGGGGAGCAGCGGGCAGGTCAGGAGAGGTCTGCCACGCTATGTGGGTCACGCTATGTGGGTCATCTATGGCATGGGTGCCAGGGGTAGAACTCATACTGAAGTGTCTGCGGTGAGCTTGCTGTGCTGCATCCTAACCCGCTGTGTCACCAGGGTGGGCCTAACATTAGCTTTCTAACACTGGGCACAGTGGGTGGGAAACTATACTATCTAAATTTTGACTTTGTCCATTGATTATTGCTACTGCTTTGCCTCTACTGTTAGTAAGAGGCTCCATGAGGGGGAAGAAAAGAGCAGTGGCTACATGCAAATAGTGAAGCCACACACATGGAGTTTGCAAAACCCTTCAGGATCTCTCAAGCTTCCAAAGAGCTATAAAATGTAAAACAGCATCGTTAATAATAATACTTTTATGATCATAAATAGAAACAAGTAAAATCAAGATGCTTGTTCTCAGAGCATTTTACCCAACTCCCCTAAACAGCTAGACTGTGGCGCCCTTCCTCTCTTTTCTCTTTATTGCTCATCTTGTATTCTATAACACGTACCTTTGCAATTGCCATAAGCAAATCATTTAACCCATAGGAATAATTCTGGAAAGGTGATGCCGGTGCAAACAGAGCTGTGGCTGTAAAGACCAGCCATGCACAAACACCCAAAGGAAAGGACTTACAAATATGTAGTGCTATATCAATAGCAAATACTGCCACTAATTGATAATAACAATACACATGCAGAGCCCTAAGCATTAAGGGAGCAGAATTTCAGGGTTCTAGGCAAAATGAACTAGGCCAGGAGAAATTGTAGACCTGGAGTTTTTAACTTAGTCTGCATAATAAGATCACACACTAAATCACCGATTTCATCTCCCACGTGGAATTGTGGCGAGCTGTAGTGAGGGTGTGGACATGCAGTTTAAGGTCTTAGGTTTAGTTACATGTGAACAACAGGTTTTGGCCTTACTTAGGAAGATTACTAAGGATATTAGTATAGTAATCAAATCCTTGTGGAAGAGACAGATAGTGTGTCCCTGAGATAACGGCCGTGAAGCACTATGTCAGTCTGCTCTCTTTCACTTTCAGGCCCATCGAAGGCTTCCTTTTATGATGTGTCCTCCAATGTTCTAGGAGGCAGCACCTTTGGAAGTGAGAAAGGGAGCAAACGTAGTTTAGTCATTTGGGGGCACAGCAGAGTCTGAATCCTGCCTTCACTTGCTGGTTCTAAGTGACATTACTTTTTTTTGCCTCGATTCTTTCTGCAAATACCTACCTCGTGAGATTAAATGAATAATATATGTAAAAGTCTAAAATACCGCAGAGCACATAGATGCCTTCACTTAAGATTATGTGCTTCTTATACCCATCATAGAGCACCCAAGAGATGTTTTGAAGTACCCTAATGGATGCCACCCACTTTACCAGCTTACTGGAATGCTATAAAGCCTGTCTGTTTCTTGGATTCTGATGACATGATTTGAGCCATTCACTTATCTGAATATCTGCCTTCTCTGGCTCTACCCTCAAGGAATAGATCTTGGTGTTCCAAAGATCTATCTTGCTGCTAGAACCAGAGCTCAGGCCAGCTCCCTGAGAGCGAGGACATGTTGTAGCAGCCACTGGGAACTTATTTCTACTTGGGTTACTGTATTGCCACGTTGCAGATCTGGTGACCAGCAAGGCCTGTGAATTCAAGAGAACTTTCGACTCTTCACTCTGAGATAGCTGTATGTTGGTGTCAAAGAAAGTGGCTGGTGCCTCAAACACAGGGCAGTCCCACCCGGGCTGATTCTGTAGGGCCTGAGTGAAGATCATCTTCCACTCATTAGTAGTGACTGGTCATGGAATCTCCCATTTGATTTGAGTGGGTAGCCCAGCTCAACACGTGTTGATCACTGGGATCAGCCCAGCCCAACAGGTGTTGATCATTGAGATCCTGGGTCTCAATCTAGGCCCAGAGCTACTATTCCATTGGCTCTCCTTCTTTGCCCACCTCTGCCTCAATCTGTTCTACTTTCCAGTCCGATTTTTATTTCAGGGAGCCTCGTTGTCTTTATTACTCGGCCTTGGTTGGGACACTCTACGCAGATTTCAATAATTCTGAATTCCCCAGAAGGAGGTTGAGGGTTCTCCTTCCTTTATTTTAGGAGAACTTACAGTCTTATACACATTGCCCACTTCTCCCCAGCTCTGAATGGCTAGAAATCAAGAATCAGGAATAAGTCAAGTTCTGCCTTACCAGACACTGCTACACTCTTAATGTCTGTGCTTGATAATTCTTTCTCTGGATTACTGTCAGTGAAGGAATGTTCTGAGAGCTGTCAGTAAAGTGTCAAGTAGAACAACTGAATAGCACCTATCATTTCCTTGTGACCTTTGTTTGATTGTACATTTGAACAACTCTACCTTCTCAAGAGAAGGTAAAGAGGAAAAATACTTTTCAGGAAGAGGAAACATCTTTATCAAATACAAATATTTATTGAACTCTACTACAGTACTTTGAGTCTATTTTAAGATAATTGAAATACGTGACTCAGTATAGGAAAATAGACATTATTCAGTCTTCCTTGCAAAGTCTGATTTTTAAACAAAAGTCTGAAGCCATTGCTGTCATGTGGTAGAGTTTCAGTTAGATTTTATCATATAATAGGCCACCTCCAAACTTAGAACCTTAAAGCAACAATTATCTTTCCTAACTCTGTGTTGACTGGGCTCAGTTGGGAGTTTCTTCTTCTCCATATGATGCCATTTGGGGCTGCTGTCGCCTGGTGGCTCCACTGGGCTGTAATATCCAAGACTCTTACTCTCATGACTGGCAATTGGTGCTGGTGGTTTGGCTGTTTGCTCCATGGGACACACTAATGGAATGCCTTGGTTGTCTTGGTCTTTCCGTGGGTCTTGGGCTCTTCATTAGCATGGTGCTTGGGTTCCTAGAGAAGCAGCCCCACTCTGGAGGCACATATTAAGACACTACTTGGAACATTTATGCTAAAGTCCCATGGGCCAAAGCCTTCCACATAGCCAAGCCCAAGCAGTGGGCAAGCTCTCTAAGGGTGTGCCAGCCAAGAGTCATGTGGAGGCTTAGCAAGGCAACAGCCAGCCATACCCAGAAACGCTTCAGCATTCCAAGAAAGCAAAATGATTGTCCTAGAATTTTGGAACTAGTGACATTATAGAGACTTTACAGTTCAGGTTATTTGTTTTACAAGTAAAGGGACAAAACCTGAGAGAAAGTGATTTACTTACACAAAACAGTAACCGAAACTTGGCAGTTCATTGAAAAGCTTTTGAGGCAGACCTGCTATGGGCAGGTCCAACCTCTGGCCTCAGAGAATTCACATTCTAGAGGGCAGGTCTACAGATTAGGTCTCCTAATGCCGCATTTCAACCATGGTACTTCACTGCCTTCCCATTATTAATTAAGTGTGTAATGACTATATTAAAGTTAGTTTCAGGTTCTAATTTACGACATAGTAGTTATATTTTAATGTACACTTTATGGTGCATTAGAGTCCCTGAATAATCAATGTGTACTCCCTCTCATTCTGCCTGGTTTATAATACTTGGAGAAAATTTTATTCTTTTAAACAATTATAGAGATTTACCATTCTATAACCTTTGCTTTTGTGAAACATTTTTGTTCACGTCTGCTATTTACATGAAGCCAGTCCTTTGTTAGGAATACAGCCTCTAATTATAACATTGTTCCTGTGGGAAAATATAATTTGCTTTCCAATGATCCACTTTATGACATGGTCTCCAGGAATGTGCTGTTTTGCAATAAAAAGCAAGTAGAGACTGCAAACTCCTGTGTCTTCTTGCCAAATGCCTGGCAATGTTGGGCCAGTGTTTACAAACTAGTTCTAATTTTTTTTGTTGACATGTGAAATCTGAGCTAGGGAATAATGACAGATTTCACTGAGCTGGAGTCGGGGAAATGGATAAGGAAGCAAAATAGGAAATGAGAAGTTCTTTGGTTTTCTCCATAGTCATCCTGTCAGCAACTAAATCCTGTCTGTTCACAGTGTCTCTCACATGGCTTCTTCCTTCTCATGAATACAGTGGCTGTTACCGTGAGTGGCAAGTGCAGTGAAAACTGGCATGCAGGCTGAGATGACAAGGCAGGCTCTGGGTGGTGGTAAAAGATTTCCCCTTGGAAAGGTAACACCCTTTCCCAGGGCCCCGTTCTGCCTCCTCTAAGAGAAATTTCTTCATTGCTTTGCTTAGGGATAATGTTTAGTGATTTCCATTAACATGTGCTTCCAGAGGATGGATATTAGCTCCAGTAGAAAGCTTTCCATATAAAGCTTCTTTCTTGTGGGCAATAGTACTGGGGGTCAGACCCCATTTTCTGTCATGCTACTCCCAGGTGCACTCACTTTCTTGACTTTGGCTTCCATAGATGACTGTCCCATCTCCCTTTCCAATTTCCTTTACTACTTGACCCAAAGCACAGTCTGGGTCATGCCTCATGAATAAAAACAAACACTCTGCTGAAGAGTAGGGGAAGTCAGAGGATACTTTAAAACAGACTAAAGATACTAATACAGACTATAATAAAACGAAAGTGGGAACCCCTAAGTTTTGAATATGAAACATGGCTCCTTCCAGAGCCCAGAGGCCAAGTGGGCCCATAGGAATTCCGTGGAGTCTCTCTCCTCAGCTCCTGTTCTTCAACTTTTTCTCAGAGACCATACTACTTTCTTTCATTGACACAGACTTGAGCTCCTTTCCTACCTGATCTCAGGCTGTAGTATTAGTCTTCAAAAGAGGTTGAAGAAGGTCCATATTACTCCTCATCCCTGGTCTCTTCTAGCCTCTTGCCCCATAAACATAATCTCTTTGGAAAAATTCTATTCACAAGAAAGCGAAATATTTTGTACAGTAGGACCACATCTTTGTTGACAGTTAGATTCTAAAGTCAGCGTGTAAGGCAGGCTCACTGAAGAAAATGAACTTTGGAAAGCACTTGGAGGAGGGCCGCCTTGCACAGGGACTCACCTTTCTCAGCCTAGCAGTGCCATTTCCTCATGGAATACCAGATGAAATAGCAGTTGTGGGTTAAAGGTTGATTGGAGCTCCGTTAACCCCTGCGAGATGCTCATGCTGTTGAAGGCCTGGCAACTGAAAACTGAGGAAAGAACAGTAGCGTCTCAGTCCCTACCTACTCTTGACACAGAAGTGCTCACTCTTTGGAAGTAGTTTCTTGCTCTCTCTTTGTGTTCCTCTCTCCATCCATCCCTTGTAGGTGTCTATGTGTAGAATCTATGAATTCATGCAAGCCTGTCCACGTAGGTGGTTCAGCCTGTCAAAATACTTCTCCTGCCTGTTCCCTCATCCCCTTTACTCTGCTTTCATTGAACTTTCCTGATCTTCAGCTTCTTCATCAGGACCCCTGAGTCACTCTTGATTGCTATCTTTAGTATACTCTTTCCCTCTTAGTTATTGTATCACAGGTTCTTAGTTTATCCAGCATTTATTGTGTCCCATATTTAAGGCACTGTTTTTTTTTAAAGATTTATTTATTTATTTATGCATACAGAACTGGGGTACAGGCCAGAGGTGTGTGTGTGTGTGTGGGGTGGTGGTGAGAGGATTCACCAGAGACAGTAGGGAGCAGAAAAGGCAGATGAACTGAAATATAATGCTGAGGGGAGCAACAGGCAGGTCAGGAGAGGTCTGCTACACCATGTGGGTCACCACCTGGCCAGGGATTGAGCTTGTGTTGCAGTGGCTTCGAAGCTTCTTAATGCTATACTTTAACCCACTGCACCACCAGGGAGGGCCCAGGCAAGCACTGTTTTAAGAATTGTGATATATTAACACATTTTCTCTTTGTAACAAGCTTATTATCCCCATTTTATAGGTGAGGAAACAGATAGAGGGGTTAAACAACTTGCCCAAGGTCATCTGGCTAGCTAGTGACTGAGCCAAGGTTCAGGCCAGAAGGTAAAATGCCAAGTTAATTAATTAAGCAGCCCCTGGGTTGTATGTCCCCTGTTTGGTGCTCTAGTTCTAGTTGTCTTTTCATGTGATGTCACTTCTCTCTCACTTTGTAACCTGCTTCAGGGCAGAAATCATGATATATTGAACATACACATGTCCACAGTGTTGAAGATTGTGGCTTACATCAAATAGGAACTCAAAAAAATATTTGTTAGACGAAAAATGCAAACCGAAAACATACTCTTAAAAAGGTTATGATCCTCTGGACCACTAGCATTACAGTGTTTCTTGCTGTTTCTCATGAACATAGTAAAAGCTTACAAAACACTTGAATATGCTCTGATCCTTAAGTCACCCTCATGACATGGATGAAGCAGATATCAGGCCCATTGTGTAGCTGGGAAAACTGAGATAGACACAGGGAAGGTGACTTACCTCCACCATATTTAGATGAGCAGAACCCAGACCCAAGCTTCTGACTTCTGGCTCATTGTCTTCTACTTCAGATTTTATTCAGCATGACCTCAGCTTAACACAAGCTGTGGTCTGACTCTGGGCTTGTTGGCTAATAAAAGTGGGACATTCTATTTTACATGAACACCATGACTGCATTACACAGAGAGGGGCTGGGCAATAAGAGGACCAACATATTCCATTCACTTGTTGGACTCAACTGGGGACGAAGACAGCTCCCTCATGATGGAGGCGGAGACAGGTTTTAGTCAAATCTATGTTGTTCAGTGATGTCCTAACCCATTGTTGGAAGCCAAAGGCTGGGACACTGGTAAATTCCAGAAAAAAACAGGAATAATCATAGAAAAAGGGGAAAAAATATCCCAACAACAGAGGCTCGGTTATAGGGAAGCTTCCAGAAGGCAAATCAGAGAGTTTTAAAATTTTGGTGGGAAAAGGTAAAAAGAGAAAATATTTGTTCTAACAAGCTAAAATTCAAATCAAAGCCAGAATTTGAGCTGGCAAGCCGTGTTTGGAAACTCCTTTTGTTTATCATGTAGGTTTTCCCCTCTATGAAGCAGATGCTTATACAAGCATTACCAGTGTTGTCAATAATACTGTAACATTTGCCTTCCATCCCTTTGTTGCTCTGGGAACACGTTGGGTTTCGGCACATTTAGCTTTGCCATTTACTTCACAAATCGCAGCTGTGTAGTGCTACAACTAAGTCGATTTTACTGAGAATCAAAATTGAAAAAAAAAAAAATTCTCCTAACAGCCTTTCTAGTAATCATAGGCCTGAAATACTTTGGAGTGTTTTTTTTTTTTAAACAACTTGGTTTCAGCACAATGATGCTTCAATAAGAATCTTCCTGCAAATTTAATTCAAAAGGGAAGGCTTTGTTGTTATTAAACACAATGGCAGTTTGTACATCTCCACATCATTATGTTGTTTCTCATTATGGTAATTCATTTGCTTCTGCTTTGTATGGATATCAAATAAAAATCACTCTCGCTCCTGGCAAGTGATTGCCATTATGGAGACACTCTGGGAGACCAGCTAAGCAGTGCTTGGTGTCATAGCAAACACAATTAGCAAAATGGCATCCAGAGTGGCTTTATGGAGTTGCCCTGTGGTGAGTCTCTGCGTTTTCTATTTAGCAGGGCTGTAGGTTACTAGGCTTTGCCGTGCGCCTTCTCTACTTTCATCTCGGTACCATTTCCTATTCAAGTGGAACAGCATGTGGACTTTGTGTGAATTAGACTTTCTCTTTTTTTCTGACATGCTCTTCCCCAGCATTTGCTGGCCTCAGAGAGTTCTGGGTTATTTCACCTTCCTATGAGCCCACATTTCTCTAAAGTAGGGTCAATGGCGGCATCACCAAATGGTTGCTCTGATACCATTGTGGATTTCTTTTTCTCTTCATCTTTTTTTTTTTGGTTGCTCTCTGTGGCCACTTGTCAGCTGTTTGAGTTGTCCCCAGCTTTGAGTGAAGTTAAAAAAATACTTTAAAGGTCATGACTAATTACCTCTGTATTAAAAAAAAAAGAATTTACACTTCTGCAGCGGACACTGGAGGTGCGGCCTGTATGGTGGCGTGGTGCCTTGATGATTAGCCTCCCTGGGATTGATGGAGCCTGCTGCTTCATTGAGATGAAAGATGTGATTCTAGGCTGAAGAGAACTAGAGGGTCTGAATTTAGTTAGAGCGATTCTTCTAAGAAGAAGTCCGGGCCCTCCCTGGTGGCACAGCAGGTTAAAGCACAGCACTAAGAAGCTAACGCCACTTCCACATGAGTTCGATCCCCACCTGCCCTGGAGGAGATCCACATGGCAAGGCAGACCTCTCCTGACCTGCCCGCTGCTCCCCTCAGCAGTGTACTTCGTCGATCTGCGTCGATCTACCTGTTCTGCTCCCCGCTCTTTCTCTGGTGAATCCTCTCACCCTCCGCATCTCTGGCCTGTACCCCAGTTCTGTATGAATAAATAAATAAATCTTTAAAAAAAAAGAAGAAGCCCAAGGCTGGACCCGCATTCCTGTTGACTCTTATCTTTCAACATTCCTTTCTGTTGTTTGGGAAGCTTCCTTGATGCCTCCAAACAGAAGTGATGCTGCTGCTGTATAGGCTACTTGCAGTGTATCTTGTTGACTATCTCAGTTAGAATTCTAATTTTTTCTTCCTCTTCTTCTTTTTCTTTTCCTCTTTGTCCTCCCTTTTATCCTCCTTCTTTTCTGCTTCGTTCCTGATAAGAGACTAGTCACATGCCTAGGAAAATAACCCAACTTTAGCTCTGAGAAGTAACTCAGCATTGAGGTGCCCAGCCGCCTCCTGTGCAGGGCCTCATGGCCTTCTCCTCATTCAGAGTGCCTCTAGCCAACTTCCCTATGTGCAGTTGGGGCTGGAGCACTTGAACCCTCAGAGAGAAGGTCAAAGAAGGCCAATATTCTTCTTGGTACCTGGGCCCTGCTCATCCCTTTTATCCACTAATACACCTGTCATGACAAGTTCTATTCATAGTAAAAACAATCATTTGTTGGAGCCAGATGTTTGCGGGAGATTAGATTCCAAAGTGGGTGTGTGAGGCAAAAACTGTGCAAAAAGTATTTGGAGAGGGCTATGTTGTACCTTTGTCAGTAAGCCTAGAAGCTCCTGACTGACCTTCCAGTTTGGAATAGGTCCCCATAACCTCAGCAGAATGCCAGATGAAGTAGCTGTCATAGGCTTAAAGAAGAGTTGCTGGAAACAAACAAAAAAGATTTATTTATTTATTCATACGGAAGTGGTGTATAGGCCAGAGGCACAGGGACTGGTGAGAGGATTCACCAGACACAACATGGGGAGCAGGACAGGCAAACTGACTAACTGCTGAGGGGAGGAGTGGACAAGACAGGAGAGGTCTGCTGTGCCATGTGGATCACCTCCGAGGCCAGGGATTGAACCCTCACTGAAGTGGCTGCGACTCGCTTGCAGTGCTGCACTTTAACCCACTGCACCACCAGGGAGGGTCCTCCATTTCACTTTTTTTTTTTTAAGATTTACTTATTTGTGCATACAGAACTGGGGTACAGGCCAGAGGCTCAGAGATGGCGAGAGGCTTCACCAGAGACAGAGTGGGGAGCAGAACAGGCAGATGGACGAAGTACACTGCTGAGGGGAGCAGAGGGAGGGTCAGGAGAGGTCTGCCGTGCCACTGGGGCAGGCGGGGATTGAACTCATGTGGAAGTGGCTTTAGCTTCTTAGTGCTGTGCTTTAACACGCTGTGCCACCAGAGAGGGCCCCATTTCACTTTTTATGAACTTACTTTATATATACTTTGAGAAGAGAAATAAAACATCTCAAAAGGGAGTTAAAGACCGTATTTAGGTGCAGTGATTTTAATGATAAAGGTTGAAGTTTACTGGCTTGGTAATGGAGTTACATGATGTGAGTGAATGTGTGTATGTATGTGTGTGTGTGGGGGTGAGGGGGGCGTGCTTCTCAGTGATCCTGAGAAGGTGAGGACCAAGTGAGGGAAATATAAGTGGGATATGAACCTTCAGATTCTTCTGAATAGGCATTGGGGTCTGAATCTAACTTCTAAAAGGAGGACAGAGGAAACTTAGTATGTGGGGTGTTTTGAAGGATGAGTGGCTAAGGTGGAGAACTCTGGTTGATCAGAGGAGAAAAAGAGCTTTCTGTTTCACAAAATAAAAGAGAAAGAGTCATGGGATTGTTTTTTCTCATTTATTTTAAGATCACACCCACACGTGGTTCCTTAGGTTCCTCTGCAAGAGAGTTGGGGCTAGCCCCAAGCTGTGAGAAGAATGGTCTAGCATGTGATTCTGGACTAGAGAGCAGGCCGCCCTCGAGGCTTACTGCCACGGTGCTGACTCAGAGGCCAGACTCTTTTTTGGTTATTTTGAAACATTATTTAAAATTGTAAAATGAGTCTTGTAAAACAGCCTTCTGAAAAAAAGATTACCAAGAATTCAGAACGTTTATGTGTTTAGGAACTCTACCTATTATCTCCATCCATTTCTCTGGACCCCACTGCATTCTGATGGCCATTTGATTTTGCTGTCACTGTGCTCACTCAGGCCACCAGCACCACTTACCTGGGTTACTGCTTCGACTCTTTCCCCCTCAAATATTTTTCTCACATGTCTATTAGAGATATTTCTAAGAATAATGTAATATGGTATCTTTGCTTAAAATCCTTCAGACTCTCATGATTGTTCTTTTTTTTTTTTTTTAAAGATTTATTTATTTATTCATCCAGAACTGGGTACAGGCCAGAGATGCGGAGAGTGAGAGGATTCACCAGGGACAGAGTGGGGAGCAGAACAGACAGATAGACCAAGTACACTGCTGAGGGGAGCAGCAGGCGGGTCAGGAGAGGTCTGCCTCGCCATGTGGATCGCCTCCGGGGCAGGCAGGAATCGAACTCATGCGGAAGTGGCTTTAGCTTCTCAGTGCTGTGCTTTAACCCGCTGCACCACCAGGGAGAGCCATCTCATGATCGTTCTTCAGATGAATTCCAAACTCCTTAGCATGAAATAGTTCTTAAGATCATGAGAACAGGAAACATATCTACCTCTTCACCATGAGTCTTTGAATCCAGCACACTGGCCAGGAACTCATTGGACTTAAATCATTTTAATTTTTTAGTCAAGGTATAACTTGAGTGCTTTTGGACAACTCCCTTTGAAGAAGCAACTCAAGCATCTAAATAACTGATATATGGAAAAATAACCCGCTGCCCAGAAAATGGAAGAGGGGGACTGTGCAGCACTATATCTGCCACCGAGGTGATTAAGAATAAACAAACCTGTCTTTGAGGTAGGTGCTGTCTGGGTTGTGATGGTTCTGTGTGAGTCGTGGATGTTGGTTCCAACCTGGGAGTGGAGGTGGATGACCCTCGAAAGGCCCTGGCTATTCTACTCTGGGAGAATGATGGGGCTTGAATCTGGTGGGGAGGAAAGTACCATTTTCACTGTTTGGGCAAGAGGATTAGAAGCTCATGACTGTGGGTAAAGAGGTCTAGAGAGTCTCATCAAAGGGAGTGGAGAGAAGAGTATACTGGTTAGTCTCACCAGTACACTGAAGCCACCTGAGAACAAGGCAGGGGTCTAAAATGAGCCTCAGGAATGTGATATGTTTCAAGCTCTAGGAGTCACAACAGTAGGGAAGAGTAGTTCATTCTTAGCACTCGTTTCTTTACAAGATGAACTTTCTCTGTACTTTGGTCAACACCACTGACTGGTCTCGGCTGTGTTTTTTTGTTGTTGTTGTTTGTTTTTTTTAAGATTTATTTATTTGTGCATACAGAACTGGGGTACAGGCCAGAGGCTCAGGGGCGGTGAGAGGCTTCACCAGAGACAGAGTGAGGAACAGAACAGGCAGATCGACGAAGTACACTGCTGAGGGGAGCAGCGGGCGGGTCAGGAGAGGTCTGCCACGCCATGTGGTCTCCTCCAGGGCAGGCGGGAATCGAACTCATGCGGAAGCGGCTTTAGATTCTCAGTGCAGTGCTTTAACCCGCTGTGACACCAGGGAGGGCCTCGGCTCTGTTTTTAAGGCAATCAAGAGAATGTTGTCCATACTTAGATAAAATTTTCCCAGATAGGGCAGCTGGGGGTGTTCATTTTGTGATGTCATAATGAGATAGAAAAGTTTTTGGTATAGTAGGGTTTGGAGGGAAAAGTGGGAAAAGGTACAAGTAACCTCTAGGACTGAGTAGTAGAAAAGAGTTCGATTGGGACAAAACCCATAGAAGGCTCTGACTTCCTTTCACTGTGGGTATTTTAGAGCTAGAATCTCTATGGTTAGGATGTGAAAGGAAATATTTACCTTATTTGGTAACTTAGTTGGTGAAAGGGCACATTTATGTTGCAAATATAGTAAACATTAGAAGAATACTTCACAACCTGTGCAGACATACATTAGCTCTGACTTTTCCCTCTGATAATAGAAATTACACTTAGCAAAAGAGATAAGAAAGCACTTTGCAAGAAAAGTTAAATAATGTTATTCATCACTGATAATGATGAGTAGTAACCGCAGCAATAACAATGACAGTAAACTTACCATGACATGAACACACACTTATTTGTTCTTGATATTTTCTAGATGTCTACTTCTCTTATTTTAATTTTTGTTTTGCTTTTAAAATTATCCAACTCATTTTACTGTCAACTGTAGTTGCCACATTCATCAACTTGGAAAGTCTCTAGCCTTGGACAAAAGTGTCATTCGATATGTTTGATATATTCAGCTCTGCATCAGTAATCTGTTTGCAAGATTGTCCAATTTGAAAATGACACAGTTGATTCAGTTGACTTTCCTTTTTCTAGCACAGCAAAATTTGAAGGAATTCAAGAGGTGCTAGTCACCAAGGAGAAAGAACAATAAGGGGATGTGTGAAGTACTCAAGGGAAAATTGTTGTGTCATTAGTAGTTGAACAGAATGAAGACCCTTGTGAAGTTGAACTTCGCCAAACAAAAGGCAATGGCATCTAGAGGGGAATGGAATCTTTTAGAGTTTTTGATGTTTTCTGGTTAGTATAGATTTTTCAACCTTTTTTTTTTTAAAGCTTTAAAAAAGATTTATTTACGGATATAGAGCTGGGGTACAGGCCAGAGGATTCAACAGAGACAGACTGGGGAGCAGAAGAGGCAGAAGTACACTGCTGAGGGGAGCAGCGGGTGGGTCAGGAGAGGTCTGCTGTGCCATATGGGTCACTTCCTTGGGCCGTAATTGAACTCCCACGGAAGTGGCTGCAGGTGTGGCCAGCGCAGTGCTGTGTCCTAACCCATTGTGCCACTGGTGAGGGCCTTAGGTTTTTCAACTTTTAAACATAATCGTTTTTAATTTTCTAAGTATGTCAGTGCTTTCTAGTAATTTGAATATATTGCCTGTGCTTTATAGTAAATTTGGCTGTATTTAATATAAAGTATAGAGAAGCAAAAAAGGGAAAGTTTCCCATAATTCTGCCACCAACAAGAACTACTAGTCTTTCTTTGGTATAATTCCTGCCAATCTTTTTGTAGCGTGTTTATAAATTATTATCATCATTAGAGTATTATTTTTAGAAAAAAGTAATTTTTATGTAAATTGGAGCATATAATAAGCATAGTGGCAAGTTGAACCCCAACTGTAAATTCATGACTTAACTTTTGTTGAACTCTCATTGTATTTCGCTAGTGTGAGGCATTGCCAAATACATAAAGAGACCCAAATCTCAAGGAGCTTATTATGATTTGAGGAAGGAATCAAGGCAGATAAATGTTAATTTAAATTAAGTAGTACTTATTATGAAATGATGATGTGAGCAGCAGTGGTGTGGTAGTTTTCTCTTTTCTCATGTAAGTTAATTCTAGTAAAGGGGACACCATAATATTCAATATTCAGAAAAAGAGTTTTTGAGCTGACTCATGAGATAGACTTATGCCAGTGTGAACATGTGATTGGAACATGTTACTAGATGTCTTGTACATGAATAACAATTAATGGCATGGACAACAGGTTTTGCCTCTTGTCCAGCTGTGTGACTTTGAGCAAGTTACTTAAGTCTCTGAGTTTCAGTTTTCTTATCTACATCACAGGATTATTGTGAGGGTTAAGATGTTTATGTAACAAAATTTCCAACATGAAGTGGGTTTAATCAATGGTAGCAACTACAGTTGTTAAGGAGAAGGATGTCCTAAAGAAGTTCTGCAGAGTTTTGTGGACTCCACCCCTACTCCAGCTTTCTGGATTCGACCCCCTACTCCAGTGATTGGAAAACTTCAACTCCCAGCAGTACCAAGGAGAGAACTGCAAGGACCCAAGGGAGGAGCTAAGCAGGCATTCTGGGACTTTGGGGGATAAATAGAGAGCTGTTTTTCAACAGTTGCTCTGGAAAGGTAACGGATCTCTCTCTCTCTCTGGAGCAATGGCTCTCAGACAGTGTGGCTGGGGGCTAGCAGTTTTAATTTTGTGACTAGAGTTCCAAGTTAGCCGAGCTGGTAAGGTATTCCAGTTACTTTGTATTTCTTTCTCTCTTTCCCTAGATAGTTACTTTTCCTTTCCCCTTTTTGTAAATAAACCATTATCCTTTTTGTGTGTGTCTGCAGAAAATTACATTTTAAGCGGGAGGGTAAGGACCCACAGACAGGCAGCCCAAGCTCACGCTGGGCTACCCTGTAACACTATTACTGACAGATAATAAATGAGGGACTTTCTCATTGTTTGCTACTGGATTACTTAAGGGTTAGGACTGTCTGGAAAGTATAGCAATTGGAATGTGATATGTTTCAAAATGGTGGCTGGGCCATTGTAAATACAAGAATGGTATAAATTCTTAATGAGTAAGCATGCGTAAGAACATAAACCCCAGAAATCATAACTTACTAGATGGTCAAGGAAGTTCAACTACCTTCCAAGCATTTTTAAAATCTTATAGCATGTGAAATGTTTATTTCTCATCTTGATTTGTTAAGATAGGAAGGCATTTTGAGGCTATGAGAGGTTTATGTAATAGATGTTCAAATAGATACGAGATGAACTATTGGGAAATTTAGAAGCTCAGCTAATGTTATTACCCAGATGAGAGACCAATCCACCAATACAGAGGTGGACTGCAGAGTTTTGAGTGTTTATTGAGTCTGTGCCATTGTGTGTATTCTTTGCTTGGATATGACCTGTATCATTACCACTGCCTGCTTAAAAATGTGGCTTAAAGATTCTGTTTATCCTTCAGGTCAACTTTGCTAGTCCCCCAAACCTTAGTCTTCTATGTGTCTTCACAGCATTATATTTTTTAATCAGTGTAACCTTTTTTTACATTCATGAAGGCTAAAGAGTGGGAAAGTGGCTGAATAGTATAAACTGTTTATGCCTTGATACTATAAATATTTAGTACAGAAGTGCTTTTAGCTAAAAGAAGGATTCTCCTGTCCCAAAAGCCCCAGGTGCCTCTAGCTTTTAGTGAAATGTAACTTCTGCAGTTCAAAAAAAGGTAAGATGAAAATGTTCCAGGCAGTTTCATCAAGCCTTATTCCTATTCTTTTGGAAGTTGGCTTTTGAGTCTGACAGCAGTATAGGTTCCAGATGGTGTGTATAATTCAAGTAAATCATGCATTTCATATAGGAAAACCTTAAAAAGTGTATTTGAAATGTGTTTTATGGCCCTTACACTGAAACCCTTTTGCCAGACCAAGCCTGATGACTGGGATTTCTCTTGCTATACTGCGGACTAGATGATGTTCACTTACCACCTACTGCAGTAGGAACCAGAGGGGCATTTTCATGGTGCTCTGGAGTGGAATTGCCTGTTTGTGTATCTGTCTTACCTCTAGCCTAGTACAGAGCCTCTTAGATAGTGACTGGTTACCAATATTCATTTAGTGAAAGAATGAAAATTCATCAGTAAGGGCCTAATGGTCCTTTAAACCTCAACCCAAATTATCAGAGGCCCCAAACTGGGCCCCTTCCCTTTTTAATTAAAATTCTTTTTCTTATTCATGATATAAGGCCCAGGTATGTGTCACTAAGTATCAACATGTGTATATAGCACATTAACTTCACCACAGAAAGTTCAATTTTAGCTTTTTTTTTTTGCAAAGCTTAGTTTAGCTGCTAAGCCAAAATGGGAGAAGAAGAGCTAAACTAAGCCAACCTAAGCCAAAATGGGAGAAGAGACTCATGTCAACATCATCCCTGGACACATAGATTCGGGCAAGTTCACCACTCCTGATCCCCTGATCTACCACAGTGATGGAATTGACAAAAGGACAATCAGAACATTCAAGAAGGAGGTTATTGAGGTGGGAAAGGGCTCCTTCAAGTATGCCTGGGTTTTGGGTAAACTGAAAGCTAAATGTGGATGTGGTATCACCATCAGTGTCTCTGTGGAAATACCGAGCAAGTATTATGTGGCCATCATTGATGCCCCAGGACTTAAAGAGTTCAAAAACATTGTTTTTGGCTGATGGTGTTGTCCAGATTGTTGCTGCTGGTGTTGGTGAATTTGATGCCAATGTTCCCAAGAACGGGCAGACCTGTGAGCATGCCTTCTGGGTTCCACACTGGGTGTGCAACCACTAATTGTTGGTGTTGCAAAATGGGTTCCATTGAGCTACAGTGAAGAGATATGAGGAAAATTTTAAAACACACACAATTGTTAAGAAATTAACAGTTTTGGCCAATTTCTGTTTGGATTGGCGACAACACACTGGAGCTAAATGCTCCGTGGCTTGGTGCAATGTATGAAAAATCACCTGTAAAGGTAGTTACCCCAGTGGAACCATGCTCTGAAGTGCTGATTGTATCCTGCTAACAACTCATCTCACAAACCTGCCCTTCAAGAAGCTGACAAACTTGGTGGTGTCAGGACTGTTCCTGTGGGTGGAGCTGAGACTGGTGTCCTTAAAGCTAGCCTGGTGGTTCCTTTGCTCCAGTCATTGTTACAACTCAAGTCAGGTCTGTTGAAACTCACCTTGAACCTTGGAATGAAGCTCTTTCTGGGGATAACGTGGACTACAGTATGGAGGGCTTGTCTGTCCTAACAGGGTCTTCATGGCAAGTGGCTGGTGACAGCCAGAGTGATCCACCAATGGAAGCAGCTGCTTCACAGCTCAGGTGATTATTCTTCATTATCCCAGCCAAATCAGTGCTGGCTCTCCACCTGTCCTAGAATGTCACACAGCTCACGATGCTTGCAAGTTTGCTAGCTGAAGGAGATGGATCTTCTTTTTGGGAAAAAAATTGGAAGGTGGCCCCTTATAATATGTGATGTTGATGTACTCTTTAGACTTTCTCCTCCTTAAGGTTAGGGAAGCTCAGCTTTCAGTGCACTTTTGTACTCTGGGGAGGGAAAACATCTATTTGTCTTGTCCAGGAGAGTGGACCAAAAAACTCTTTTTAATGTTGTAGAGAAAAAAAGTGAAAACAATGGTTCTTTCCATGTCAGAAATATACTTTGGATTTAAAACTTTCTGAGATTGTGTCTAAAATGTCTTTTTTCCCCCCAGCGAGAAAGCATTCAATTTCTACCAGACTCTCAAAGTTGTTTACGTCCCCCAAAAGGATAAGAATCATTAACAAAAAGAAAAGAATCATTACTCTAGAGCCTTCCTCAGATGTGCTCTGCCAGATCCCTTTTGATATTGTCACCAAGTTAATAGTGTTGAATATGCCATTGTTGGAATATTTTCTTCCCTCCACAGATCAGTGCCATTTCTATGTGTGATGAAGTTGTTTTGCAAAAGAGATTGGTGGACCTAAGTCGCCTTTCCTTTTAATTTCACAGTAGAGGTCAGTGGCCTACTTCACTGCCCTATCAACTGTCTACATCCGCCTATCAACTCTCTTATTTAAATTGAGAGTTAGGATTCTATTTACCAATAGAAGCTTTGTATTTCAGCAACTAGTTCTTTGTGCCTAAAGATAATGTTCCTCTCTTCTTAATATAATGTCTTAGCTCACAAAGTTCGTTCGTTCATTCATTCATTCACTTAGCACATGTTTGTGGAGGGCTTGCTATGTTTCAAGCACTTTGATACTGGTGATACTGAACTGTGATAATGGTGAAGATGGCAGACAAAGGGCAAACATTCTAGGGGAAGGAGTTAGATGATGAATAAGTGAAAAACTGGATAGTGCTATGTTGAAAATTCAAATAGACTGATAGGAGAGCGTGACTGGGTGGCTAGTATGGACTGGGTCATCCTGAGCAGCTTCTCTGAGGGCGTGACATTTAGGATCTGAAGATCAAGGCAGAGGGAATAGTGAGCGCCACATTTCGGCAGCAGGCATGGACGTGATGTGTCTGAAGAGTGTCAGTGTGGCTGATGAGATTCCAAAGGTCAGCAGGTATGACTTTGAAAGTATGATCAGGTGCTTGGAGTGAATTTTAAGTACAATGGAGGCTTTTGGAAACATTTTAAGCAAGGGCGTGATGTGCTCTAAAATACTTAGTAAAGATTGCTCTAGCTTTTGTGTGGAGAATGAATTGTAGGGAGCCAGGAATAAAAGCAAGGAGCTGAATTAGGAAGCAACTCTAGAGGTCCATGTTAGCAATGATGGTGGTTGGTCTAAGGTGGAGGTGTGGAGGTGGGTGCATTGTAGGTAGGGCTGCAAAGCAACTAACTGAACCTGTACCTGACACAAGGTGGCCAATTAATAAACTCTAGCTGCTAATATTATCATCAGCATTACTGACACTGTAAAATGAAATTGGACCAATAATGGGTCAAGGATATTACTTAATTTAAAGTAGGTAGGAAGAACCAAATCTTACTTGGATGCAAAGACTTAATAATAAATTTTTTTTAACACTGTCTTGGATGCAGTGTTTTCAAAACTTTTTGCTTTGTTTTGAAAAGAAATCTATCATTTACTTCTTTCAGGATACACTGTTTAGTCATTTTGTAGTGAAAGAATCCTGATTATCTTCAAATGACAGATGTGAATCAGTGGATTCTAAGTTGTGTGGAAGATGTAATGTATTGCACAGCTCTGGAATTTATTATGAGCCAGGAGTTGGAAAAAATTGGAGAGTTAATATCCAGGGAGAAAACAAAACTAAAAAAATGACACAGATAGATTAATATATTTATGGATACATGTCATACAGTTAGATGCCAAAAAAGCCAAATGAAGAAATGTTCTGAAAACAACTCACAGTTACCAAGACCGCTGAGCTCTGAGTCAAAGAATATGAAGAGTAGTGACACTCATACATAAATAGTTGCTATGGAGTTATTGAAAGTCACAAAATGGGAGAGAGAAAGGGAGGGAGAGCTGTACTTTCTTCTCTTTTGAAGTGACTCTTTAGTTCCGCACTTTAACAAATGCATAGATCTTTTCAGTCTACCCTTATCCAGCAAGCTTGTATTTACAAGCTAAATTATTCTGAGACACAGAAGTCTTAAGTGAAAGACAGGCATCACTGCAATCCTTTAAGGTCATGCTGATCTCTTCAAATGTTAGAATTCACTAGAGTAAGGTTGGCTTTTCAGTTAAGTGACCCCATCACTTTAGAGTAATCCCTGTAATGAGTGTAAATGTGGCAACACATTCTAAGAAAACAGTAGGTTCCAAATGATAATATTCTGCAAGACCAGAAAGCGTTTGTTTTCAAAGTGTGGGCACCAATATCCTCTAAGCAATGCAGTTTCTAGATACACAGAAGCAGTTATTCAGGTTCACTGAGTCCTCACAGTGGGACAATAATTTTGGCATTAAATTTTTTGCTGCCTTCAAAATACTTCTCTTTTCTTTATTCTTTTCTTTCTTTTTTTTTTTTGAAAATTCAGATGATAAAAATAAAAGTGCCTATGAGAAATACAATAAAGAGATAGTTGGAGCATTAGGGATGTGTCTTTTAAATCAACAAAATGGTCTAAAATGCAAGCAAAACCCAGCTTTCCCAGAAGTATATTCTGTAGTGCATTAGTTCTTCAGAACAGTACTTGATGGAAATCTCTGACTTACTGCCTGCTGGATTTTCTGTTCAGATCTGTCTCAATCCTACACTAAGCCCATTCTGCTTCTGTGTGGTATGACTTCTTCAAAGCCATGTCCCATTCTCATTAAAATAATTCAAGGAAGTTGGTAGAACAGGTACCTGTAGCTGCAGCTGGTCCCTAAGCTAGCGTCATATTTATCGTCTCCCTCTACTCTGCCTATTCTAGATTTCCTCTACCCATAGCCATCACTTTTGCTGCCTTGGATTGATGGCCTGATGGGATCACTCAGACCTTTATCTCTGAGAGTCTGACTCTCTGGGTACCATTGTGAACTGTATTTGCTGTAATCTACCAGTCACCACTGTTACGAGGAATACAAGCACTGAGAGCTATCTCCGTATAGCTCCTGAGTTCCAGGACTACGTCAGCCCCATTATGTAACAGTAATCCTGGTGCCTCATGATAATTAAAGATTTCTCCTACTTGTAGATATTCCACCAGGAGGAACTGCTTCCTTTGATGTCTGGTCCATTGGTATGAAGAACCTTAGGGCTGACCAGTGGCTCTTGTGGCTGGAAGTCTGCCAGACCCTTCCCGTGTTCCTTAGTCGGAGGATAGCCTCCCTACCCCCAGTGACCCGCATCTCTAAGCCTGGAGAACCCAGTTGCAGGAAAGGAAGCATGAGTATGAAATGAGCTATTGGGAGTGATGGGTGTGAAGGGCTAATTTTATTTCCATTCCTTTACCTCTAGATCCTTTTATTTTAGCAATTGGACTGTAGTGCCACATATCAAAGCATTGAAGGGAATTCCTCAACCTTTTGTCTCTCATCTGCTGCTCTACCCAGATCTTTTTTTTTTTAATATATTTTAAAGACTTATTTATTTATGCATACAGAACTGGGGTACAGGCCAGAGGTGCAGGGGTGGTGAGAGGATTCACCAGATGCAGAGTGAGGAGCAGAACAGGCCGACTGACAAGGTACACTGCTGAGGGGAGCAGCGGGAGGGCCAGGAGAGTTCTGCCATGCCACGTAGGTCACCTCCAGGGTGGGGATTGAACTCATGCTGAAGTGGCTTTAGCTTCTTAGTGCTGTGCTTTAACCCACTGCACCACTGGGGAGGGCCCCCTACCCAGATCTTTAACAGGCCATTCTAACATTCTTTCAGACCTATGGATGAACTGGCTTAGTTAGAACAAATGTGCCCTTTGGTCTTGTGCTCCTTCCACTGACCTGTTTACCATTTGCTGCAAATGTGTCCTTCCTCAAAGGCAATGTTTTCTGGGTCCCGTGAATGTACATCCTCAGAGAGTGTGCAGGGAAGGCAAAAGCTTATAGGGCAGGGTTCATTTATGCTCTCCAGAAGAGAGGGTGGAGAGTGACGTTAACCTCTAAAATTTGGCTAAGAGCTGGGATTATCTTGGATTTATTGTCTTGATTTGGTGAGCAATTTCTCCTACCATATGACTCTTATCCAACAGGTTGTGGAACCATTGTGAGATTCTGACAGCAGATATCTGTGTGAATTATGCAATTAAGGTCCAGGAAGCAGCCCTCGAATGAATCCATTGACTACTGGATCTATTATAAAAACTGACTCAGGATAGATCCTACTTACCCCGAGACTGCTAATGTTGCCACTCTACTGTCATCTCTGCCAGCTCAAAACCTGCACTCACCAGCCCTCAAAATGCTTCACTTCACTATAGATACTTCACTTTCTCTAGTATACAATTAATCTGTTAGCTGCCTACAAGTTCCCTTGGGAAAGTTTGAGGGCAGTATTGTATATACTTGCCATAGTTCTTCAGAGCCTCACCTCAAGAAGCTTTATTACCTAATCTTTACCTGATGGTCTGGGCCTGAGAGTTGGCTCATATTTGGAATGCAGGGGAAGGACTGCGAGCTGACATTGTGACAGCTAGCAAGGGTTTCTCCTTGCTAGGTCTGCATTTTCTTTTTTTCCTGCTTACACAAATCAAGGGACATGTTTGCCAGTTCCTCAACTACTTTGCCTCTGAGAACACATGGTCTATTAGTTATTGTCTTAGACTCCTGTGGGTCAAGGTGCCTGGGTTTCTGCTCTTTGTCATGGTGTTGCTTTCACTACATTTATGTTGTCCCTGACCAGTATGTGCGGCTGTCTGACTCTTTCTGCTCCAAAATCCTGTTAAACTCATCGACGCTAGGGAGTCTAGTTCTGTAGGAACATCTTTTACTGTCAACTCACCTATAGAGGACAGTCCCCCCTAAACTTCTCAAAGATGACAATGTCTTTTCACTAACAGCCAGAGCAGGCCTTTGGGGTCCTAAGCAATTTGTCCTTGTTGATCCTTTCCTATTTTGCAACAGTGTTGATATAAAGATAAATATAGCGTAAAAGGATTTTTTAGCAGTTTGAGGAACCTCCAAACAGTTTTCCATAGTGGTTATATTAGTTTGCATTCCCACCAGCAGTGCAGGAGAGTTCCTTTTTCTCCACATCCTCACTAACATTTGCTGTTGTGAGTTTTAAGATGTGCCTTTCTTACTGGGATGAGGTGGTATCTCATTGTGGTTTTAATTTGCATCTCCCTTTTTACAAGTGATGCTTTTGGCCATCTGCGAAATTTCTCCTTTGGAGAAGTGTCTCTAAAAGGATTTTTTAATTCTGTCATTAAACAAAATTAAAGCCTTTTCATGGCCTCCTAATAATGTTTTGTCCACTGTACCTAATGAATGAGGACTGCCACTATGCACACCTTATCAGTTTAGTGGCAGTAGTGTCCTCTGCACCCTCCTGGTAAATAGAATCAAGTTGTGGATTTGCTGGTGGCATCCAATATATCTGTTCTAACACTGTCGCCTACCCAGGCTTTCTGATTCCTTTCTCGGTACTCTGTGTAAAGGCAGTTCTGGCATCTCCAGTTACCTATAGGCTGTAGTATGTCTAAGCTTCCAGAAGCCAACTCAGTGGCATATTAAGAGTGTTCCTGTGTCTGTAAGATTTCCCCATTCTGTTGTTTAGACTTCTCTTCCCTTCTCCCCTGCCCAGAATCTTAAGGTCCCTTCTTACACATGTTTCTCTGGCTCCAAGTGGCCCCTCTATTCTTCCATTAAACAAGCTGCCCCCTCACCCCCTTAGAGCAGACTGTATTTCTCTGCTGGGATTATGTAAGACTAGTTATTGTCCAGAAACAATTAGAAGAAGCAGGGCTGCATCTTAAGGTGAGCAAATGTAATTTGGCAAAGCATCTGTTATAGATGATTTGTGTGCATTGTAGACAAGATGCCACATGGCCTTCTAGACGGGGAACTTGGGGACCCAGGTTCTTCATGAACTCCCAGTCCTCATCCAAGGTCTTAGATTCCTACCTTTCTCTTGGAACACTGAGCTAAGAGTAGGAGACCCGCTGACGTGGCACCCATGTGGTTAAAGCATGGGCTGATTTTAGCTTAGTTAGCCTAGCCTTTGAGCAGATGAGCCCTTTGAGCTGTGCCATGGAGGCCTGGCTTTCACAGCCTGACATAAGTAGATAATTGGCTTCATGAACCTGTCATCATCTTAAGACTCCCAGGGAAAGTAACTAAATTCAGCAAACTCTACAGTCCTAACATGCTCCACGTCATTCAAGTGTAGAGCTTCTGTATCATTAGATTCTCCCTCTCCCACCTTGACTTCATCTGATGCACTGGGTAGGGTCTTCATAATCCAGATGTTTCACTGTGCTACAGCTGATCTATACCCCACTTATACCAGCATTGGGACCTGTGGCCATCTGTCTGTAAATAATCCAGCTCAAGAATCTCATCTTGAGAGTTTGTACTATTAGGTCACCTACAGTAATAGTTTAATCATGCTCCCCCCAAACGTAACCGAAACATGAACTTGAGTTCAGGTAATTTATTTGAAAAGTGAGCCTAGCTTCAAAGGTAATCAAATAGGGAGAGTGAAATAGGGAAGTAGGAAAAGAGTGTTGCAGCTGATGAGTTTGGATTCTACTGGTACTGCTGAAATGCATACAAATTCACTCTAGGATTGCCAGTCTGAAGGACAGGAAGCTAGGGGCACTTCTCCATGGGCTTCCATTTTCTCACCAACTGAGAGTTTGCACTGCACCAGGCTGCCAAGATATGCACCAAGATCAAGATGCCCCTCCTGGTGCTAAGGAAGCCAGAGACAGAAAGTAAAAAGCCATATGGCTTATTTTTGAGGCAAAATGTTGAGATGAGCTTAGGTAGGCACTCTGTTGCAGCTACGTCTATAGTCAGAAGTGCAAGAGCCAAATGATCTGCTACAAGAAGAATGTCAGAACAGAATGCTACATGAAGCTCAGTTATTAACGATATCTTTGTGCCCTATAGCAGTCTTCGCTTGTCTGCATTGTCTTCACCTGGACTGCTTGTTCGATGAGATAATAAATTCCTTATTTATTTATGATGCTGCTGTAGGGGGTGGGGCTGATGTTCTATTTCTTGAAGTGGAATGCAGTTCTGGCACACATATTAGCATTATTTAAAGTACTGTGGAACATTACTGAACAAATCCTACTTTAGATGAAAAATTAGTGAAGGTGGTTTTCCCTGTAGCCTAACAATTTTTCCATATTTTACTCTTTCCATTACAGATTCTTATTTCTGCTTCTACCATCACTTTTAAGCATGGTTCATTTATAATTTATTCTTTGCAAGATTTTGCATTTAATATAACATAAAGGGATGGCTACTTTAGAATAGTAGATGAGTAAATTAATTGTGAGATTGGGCTTGGGCTACATGAGAACAATTAAGGGTGTGGCATATTTGAGAAACCGCATTATTTGCAGGTTTGTGGTGGGGCAACAGTGGAGGGAGAAGGAGGAAGGGTCCATGAGGGGTTTCAGATCTGGAAATTTTGTATAATGGATTCCACCATTAGAAAAGGATTGGTTAGAAAAAATTTATATAGAATTAATAATTTTAAATTAATAATAAGCCTATTATGTTATAGATGAAAAGGAAGTGGAGGTATCAGCATTTTTAATACGAGACTACATATCTCAGCTTTAGAGATTCATCTAGACCTGGTGCAAGAAAGGTGATCTTGATGAATTATTTTCAATTGGTGGTTTTTTAGATTCCTAAGATTATCTAAAATTGCAATTATAGCCATTTTTTCCATGCTAAATTTAGAAAATACATTTCTTTTTGTTGTTACCTGAAAATACACTCTTACATGTATGAATCAACAAAAGATTATTTTCAGAGGAGGCAGGCGTGGCTATTGATTTACTGCTATCTTCAGTTGCAATATGACACAGAGAGAGGAGCCAAGTCATGGTTGAGATCACTACTAGCTCATCAGCACTCTTCCCTTGAAAAACCAAGTTTGAGAGTGAAAGGGGAAAAGTTTGCTGTGCCTCAAGCTTGCATTCTCCATGTCTGATCAGTTTGGATAGCTATTTGTTTTATTTCTGCTTTATTCATTAAGTAGTTGATTTTTTCGTAATAATTGAATGCTCATCATTTTGTTACAGGCTAGCCCAGAGTAGACTTGGGCTGCCTGTCTGTGGGACCACCCTCACGCTTAAAATGTAGTTTTCTGCAGACACACACAGAAAGGGTAATGGGTTTATTTACAAAAGGGGAAAGGAAAAGGAAATAACCCAGGGAAAAATAGAGGGATACAAAGTAACTGGAATACTTTACTAGCACCGCTAACTTAGAGCTCTAGTCACATTGTCAGAGAGCAGTTGCTTCAGACAGAGAGAACTGTTACCTCTCTCCAGGGTCAGTTGGAAAACCGCTCTCTATTTAGCCTCCCAAATCCCAGAATGCTGCTTAGCTCCGCCCTTAGGTCCTCGCAGTTCCCTCCTTGGTACTGCTGGGAGTTGTAGTTTTCCAATCACTGAAGTAGGGGGTGGAATCCAGAAAGCTGGAGTAGGCGGTGAAGTCCACAAGACTCTGCAGAGTTCTTTTAGGACATCCTTCCCCTTAACAATATGTTAAACTTTTAAATTTTATGGAATTATCTATTATAAAATAAGATTTTTCCCGTAACACTTAGGCTCCAATGATGAGACAGTTACATCCATATAATTTTGTATTTTTGTGGAGATTGCTTTTACATAAAATATTGAAGATCTGATGAGCACACAACAAAAAAATTTTCTTGTTGTTGTCTGGTGGAACTAATTAAATACATGGACGGACAAACAAGTCAAATCAGTATGCTCCTCTAATTCAGCCAAGAAATCCCATGAGAATGAAATCTGTTTCTGTTGATGTCTTAATTGCTGTAAGTCACCCTGGCGCTCTCACATCTAGGTAAACAATAATCATAATGCACACTTTTTTTCCTGACCTATTGTTTTTGGACTGGTGACCCAGAATTCATTTATCTTATATTGGGGGAAGAATTAATATTACTATATCTAAAAATATAGAAAAATACAGTATTAAGTAGATACATTTTACCAGCATAAAAATGACAAAGAGATGCTGACAGTAACATGGTATTCAAGGTGCATCCTGTCCAAATCAAGATGCTATTTGTATTGCCTCATAGAGAGAGCCATATGGGCAAAACACATGTACATTCCTGTAATTTGAAGATGCACAAGACTATCTAGGACATTCCTTTCTACATTCATCTTTGGGAAGGTGGGGTTGTGAAAATTATTCTCTAAATTAGGAAGCTCCAGGTTTTGGTGTGCTCAGACTGAGGCCTTTGGAGCAGAAGGCAAAACTAGAGTTACAGAGATACTACATTTGAATTTCCTGCCGGTTTTCCTGCTAAATACCCTTTTTGTGGCTTGGTTTCCTTGTTTGTGAAATGGGGAAAGTAATAGGAATCTTTCTATTAAGTCACTTGGTGATCATAAGGACTAAGTGACTATATATGTCTAGAATACTACTATGTCATAATAGGCATTCAGTAAGTGTAGTTGTCACTGTCATCACCATTATCATTATCATTATTATCTTTACCTCATGTATTTTTCTGAGTATGAAAATGTCCTTTATCTCATGTATCTATCTCTTGGATATGAAAAGAAATTGAACTTTAATAAAAACCTGACTCCATTAATTTGTACTCCAATAAACTTAAGGTGTTTGGATGGCCTAAAATGACAAAGATGTCCAATAGCTGACTTTCGTACTTGCTAATTTTCCCATAGGCCTTTCTTGATGCTGTTCTGAGAGGTGTGAGGGGTTGAAGTGTGCCCTTAGAAAGATATGTTGAGGTTCTAACTACCTATACCTCAGTGTGTGATCTTGTTCAGAGATAGGGTTATTGGAGATGTAATGAGTTATGTAATATGCGGTCATACAGGACTAGGGTGGGCCCCTAACACAAGTGACTGTATCATTACAAATAGCAGGAATTTGGACACAAAAAGAAGCTAGTCTGGAGACACAGTAGCAGATTGCCATGTGATGAAGATAGAGATCAGAGTCAGACATCTCCAAGTCAAGGAATACAAAGACTTGCTGGCAAATACCAGAAGTTTGAAGCATGGAGAGATCTACAGGTTTCAGAGGAAGCGTGGCTCTGTGGATAACTTGGTTCAGACCTCTTGTCTCCAGAACTGTGAGACACTAAATTTCTACTTTAAGTGACCCAATTTGCAGTACTTTGTATCAATATCCTTAAGAAACATTTACAATGGAGGCTGGAGACAATGAGGGACTATGAAAAAAAAAAAAAAAGACCACGTAGGAGATAACACAGCATACAGAATTAACCAAGAAGGTCATTGGAAGCTTAGCTTGATAGTCAGTGCAGTAATTGTCATTTTATTTTTTTCTCTGATTGTTTTTGATAAGGTCCTACTATCTGACCTCTTTTTCTCAGATTTAATCTATCTTCCAGGTTATCTTTTTTACAGGAATACATTCCTCACCATTGTATAAGCTGAAGACTTAAGAACATATGTTCTTTCCTGTGACACATTTGAACAAATTTTTGCCATATTCTTTCATTCATGTCTTCTTACATCAGAGCAGAGTGCCAAGGTAATAGGTAGCATTGCTTATATTGCTCAGAGTCACAATTATTCCTGCTTCTGTGGGTCTTTAGGAAAGAAGGCATTTAACTTATCTTTTGATTTTCCTGCCATGATGCTTCCCTCTTCCCATTTGATTATTTTCAGAGCAAAAGCAGACCCTACCCAACTACATATATGTACCATTTAAACTTGCCTAGTTCTAAAAACAGTTGTTAGGTACATTACATTTGTCAGGACAAGTCTAATTTTTCCACATGTATGGTCTTAGATCTAGGGTGACCAGACCAAGATTTATTTGTTTTCACATATGTTTTTCCCCTTGATAGCCCCGAAAATCCTTCCACAATTACCAGTAAATTCTATTTTTACCAAGCACAACTGACCATATAGTCAAAAAATTTGTAGATGCCTGGGCCTCCTGGTGCTTTAGGGGTTAAAAGTCTAAGTTCTATCAAGCTATCGATAGCCACTGAGATATGAATTCAAATCCTCACTCAGAGAGCTGACCCACATGGCACAGCAGATCGCTTGTGTCTTGCTTACTGCTCCCCTCAGCATTGTATTTCAATATATACACCTGGTTTGCTCCCCACTCTGTCTCAGCTGAATCCTCTTACCCGCCCCTTCTCTTGCACCTCTGACCTAGACTCCAGTTCTTATATGCATAAATAAATAAAAAAATTCTTTAAAAAAATTCATAGATGCCTAACCTGAAAGCAATAGGCAAAGTTTATAAAAATATCTTGAACATATTAGCTATTTTGCTCTTGCCCTTCAAGTTCTATCGGATAACAAGATTTTGTTCAAATCAGCAGGCACTTTTTTTTTCTTTTTTGGAGGGTGATATTGGTGGTAGTTTTCATGATTATTTCCCAAGATATATTCTCCAGAAAACTTGTAGTAAGCATTACATTCTTTTCATCAATGAAAATAAGTGGCCACTTATCTTATTGATTCCACTGTGCTACTTTGTAATATACAGTACTCACAGAAGTAGTTTTAAAAATACATGGTCTCAGGTGAGGACAGGAACAAGGACATGTGCCTGTGCATCAGCAAGGATTCTGCTTTGTGTACTTTTAAAAGAGAACTGCTAGGGTAGTGTTAGCTCCTCCTGTTCCTTGATTAAATCTTGATTAAAAGCAGTGCTGCAGTTGTAGAAGGGGAAGCAGTCTTCTTCCTTCCTCTGCTGTAGGTAACATCACTTGATTGCCTGAGACAGTTAAAGGTGCTTTGGTAGTAAAAGGACAGCAAGATTAATGGGCAGGCATTTCCATAGTAACAGCAAGGCACTCTGGGAGACAGAACCACTTGGGGGTGGAGCTATATGCCAGGATTTGGTCTCCCATGGCAACCGCAGAGTGTGGGGTGGGGAAGAACATGCTGCAAAACTTAGCAAAGGTCTGTTTAGTAGAGACAATGTATAATCAGAGTTGTCAATCTATTTTAAAATCCTAAGTTAAACAAATCAAATTTGAGACCACAAGCTGATGTAAAACATTTAAAATATACTGTACATCCACTGAAAATTTCTGAAGCATAAGCACAAATAGTTTAAGAACTATCCAATTGTGACAACTTGTTAGTTAAAAAAAAATCCAATTACCAGGATTTTTGTCCCAGAGTAGTTGCAGAAAATTACACAATTAGAGCAATTTTTCTCAGCTGCTCCACTACAGAAAACGAAAGTAATTATACAAAAATAGTGTAAAATACTCTTCACAACTGCAAGTTAGATTTTACTTTCTTTAGAAGAAATTCTGTTTTTCTCTGTAGATAACCAAAGTTGAAGAGATACGGTGGTAAAAAGAGAAACCAATAGCTAAGAGGAGAATAAAGAAGAGGGTAAAAGTGAGTAAAATACTAAATGACTTGGGAGTCTCCAAAAAGGTCTCAGAGACTAAGCATTCCAATTAAAACTAGTACAGAAATTTAACCCAAAATTGTATTCATACTGCTTTTATTAACATCAGAGTTAAAGTTTTTGAAGATCTCCTTTGTCCTACACAAAACTATCATATATTCAGGAGGCTCACGACCCACTTAGGAATAAGTTTTATTTTCTATCCAGGCCTTGTGAGTCAGGTCTATGCAGCTAGTATAACAGAAGGTGGGAAGTAATTTGGTGAATTGGGAATAGGTTAATTATTAATCAAGTCCATTAAAGTACATCTGTATGTTTGTATCTCTTCTTTCCTGAGAACACTTGTTACCTGAAAATATTCACTGAGATTTTGTTGAATATTCACTATAACTTTGGAAAACACATATTAGTGATTCAATTCAGTTTCTGTTCTGGTTTGTCCTTGTCTGCATCCAGTGGGAAATGAGCGCAATCATGTCATTTTTAATACGTGAAGGACTTGACTCCTGTGTCTCATGCAAGTGCAAGATCTATTTGCTGAGCATCCAATATTCATATCTAATGTCTAGATAAGAAGATTCACTAATAGGAATATCTGTGGAACTACCTGTTGAGTGTCAAGCCCCATAATGTGTGACTTTGAGCACTCAAGTCAGACTTGGTTAGTTAGTCATTATGCAGAATTTTGATATATGGGATTTAGAGAGCTGAGTCAGTCTCTCGCCTTGGCTAAAGCTTTCTCATAGGAAGATAGTGTCTTTTATAATGTAATATATTCAAGGGAGTGCTTATCCATCACTTTTCTAGCCAAATTCTATTGGCTAGAAGTGAGCCACACTGTCTGCCCTCAAGGAGATTATACAAATGCGTGGCTCATGGGGCACCTTCAAGTGTGTCTCCTAAAGGAATTTAACTGATAGGTACTATTATGATGATGGCATATGATGGAAATTGAATGATAAGGCAGTAAGAAATATTTTCTAACATGTATGGTCACATTGGAGTTCGATGTCATTCTAATTCTCAATAGCACATTGACAAGACTCTTTAGATTACTGCAATGCAGGGAAAAAATATCTGTCCAACTATGAGAAATTTTATAATATCAGTCCTTTTACTGATCTTTATTTCTGTGAGAATCACCCTATCATTGAGTGTGTGTTGGATCATCCTTTATTTTTATTTATTTGGCTCTCAAGTCTGTACTTTTATTATTTTTTATTGAGATAATATTGATTTATGTCTCTGTTTGTATTTGGATCATCCTCTTTTATTGCTGTATAGTATTCCAAGGCATGGCTAGACCATACTATCCTTTCTGTTGCTGAATGTTTGGTTTGTTTTCAGTTTTGGGCTTTTACAAATACTGCTGCTATCACTTTCTGTGTCTGTGCCTTTTGGTACACCCACATATTTCTTAATCTGATAATCTAGCATCTATAAAAATACGTAGAAAATATAATACTTAAGGGTGAAATATTGAAAACGTCTCAATCAGAGATAAAGTGTTTTACCACTTTGACATTTATTAAGTATTCTTTTCTAGGAAAAAGATCTAAAAGAGAGGAGAAATAAAAGTGCTGTTATTTTAGACTACCAAGTTTTTAGAAATTTTTAAAAAATGCATGTAACTATTACAGCTAATAAGTGTATTTGCTAAGGCCACTATGTTTCAGTCAGTTGTATTTATACTGGCAACAAACAGCAATTTTATTAAGAACTAATCTATAATTACAGTATAAAAAGATCAAATGCTTAGAAATGAGTCAAGTAAAGGATTTATAAGACTTCTACACAAAAAAATATTAAATAAACAGATAAATTAAATAAGACCTAAATAAATTCACATATATCATCTTGTGGATTTAAAGATTCAACATTGTTAAGACGTTAGTTCTCTCCACATTGATCTGCACTTCAGAACAATCAAAATCCTGGGAGGTTTGGTTTGAGGACCTTAATAAGCTGATTTTAAGTTATTATATGAAAATTAAAAGAGTCGGCAGCAGCAAAGAAATATTTGACAAAGAATAAGTTTGGGATGTATATACTACCAGATGTCAAGGCATATTATAAAATTAAAATATTTAAGACAGTCGGCCCTCCCTAGTGGCGCAGCGGGTTAAATAAAGCACAGCACTCAGAAGCTTAAGCCACTTCCGCATGAGTTCGATTCCCGCCTGCCCTGGAGGAGATCCACATGGCTGGCAGACCTCTCCTGACCTGCCCGCTGCTCCTCTCAGCAGTGTACTTCGTCGGTCTGCCTGTTCTGCTCCCTGCTCTGTCTCTGGTGAATCCTCTCACCCTCCACATCTCTGGCCTGTACCCAAGTTCTGTATGAGGGTGGACAAATAGATCAGTAAAAGAGAACACTGCCCAGAAATAGACCCATACATACAAAGTCACTTGATTTAAGACAGAGATTCACTCAGCAATTCAGTGGGAGAAAAGAATGTCTTTGTAGTTGAAAAATTGATGTTGCTATAGGGGAAAAAGTAAAAATCTATTCCTACCTCATTCTATGCACAAAAATTAATCTAAAGTAGATCACAGGTTTATCACAAGTTTAATAGTAAAAGCTTGTAAGTTTATCAAAGAATTAACTGTATAGAAGGAAAGCTAGGGGAATATAATCTTAAGGGTAGACACATTTCTTAGGACAATATGCATTAATCATGAAAGAAACGAATAAATTATACTTTATTCAAATTAAGAATGTCTCTTCATTGAAAGGCATCATTAAAACATGAAAAAGCAAGTCGAAGAATAGGAAAGGATGACTGCAATACATTTACAACAAAGGACTCATTTCCAGAATATAAAAAGAGCTCCCACAAATAAATAAGGAAAAGAAAGGTAATCCAGTAGGAAAAGAATGAAAGCAGTTACTTCATAAGAGACACCTTTATGGCTAATGAGCATATGAAAAGAGACTAGTCACCACAAATTAAAAAGTCACTTAACAATTACCAATTAAAACTCTGAAACCAGTAGACATTCTCCAGAAGTCCTAAAGCAGGAAAAAGTGAAAATAACTGACAAGCAAACAATAAAAATTTCCCATAGTTCCAAGCATTGGTGATGCTGTAGAGCAGCTGGATCTTGTATACGCTGCTAGTGAAAATATAAGCTGGTGTATGCCTTGCAAACATAGTGCAGTATTTAATGAAATATATGCATATTCAATAACCCAGAGATTTCATGTAACAGAATTCAAGAATAAATCCACCAAAAATATAAACATGTGGACATCAAATTATTTCAACTGAATTAAACTAATTGTGGGTTTGTTTTTACTTGCTAAATGGATCCATAGATCTAATCAACAATTCTTGTCTACTGGAGCATTGACTATAATCTGTTATACCCTATTCATCTCACACATAGACTGATTTTTCATTTATAAACATTGGTCATAGTTTTGGCTTAGAGTGTAAAAAGATTAAGTATCTGTCTTTGTTCTTAAGGTTTATTTTACTGTAGCATATTTTACTATCCATCATTTTACTACTGTTTGGAACCTAGCTCAGTTTTAATATTTAAAGACATGGTAAAGTTGTAGATTCATCAGAGGATGTGAAGGTGGATATATCAGGACATCTCCTTGATGGTTTGTATGGAAGTTTTGGTAAAGATTCAAAATGGCAAATGCAACAAGAAATTAGCAAGGGTTTGAAAATCTTGGCCAATTAAATTGAAGTTCTTTGGATATTAATGAGTTGATTTTAAGAACAGCAAAGTAAAAAAAAAAAAAGGACAAAATGAAACAAAAAGCTTCTCTTTATGATTAGTGGTTTTCTTGGAATTTGAGAACTCTTCACTATCTCTGAAGAAGCTGGAGAAATGAATGTAATTTACCCACCATCCTTACTCTTATTTCCATTAATATATATTTTTATAGATTTTTTTCTTTGCTATTCTGAGTCATTGAATATGCATATATTTATACTGTATAATATGCTGTATTTTTTCTTATTTAGCCTTTGTCATTCACATAATATTCTGCCTCCCTTTGAACATTTGGCAGTAAAATGAAGGGGCAGATTTTACCCACACATTTAGTACCCATTTCCTCTTCCAACCTGCATAATTTGTGATTCCCATTACCTCCATCCATTTGTTAATTTTCCTCCACAGAAACCTATATGCAGGAAAAGATTGATTAACTTAGTGAAGGATAAAACTTGCTTCTGATAATACTTCATATATGTATCTTGTAAATGGTTTCCAGCTATGAATAAAAAAGATATAACTAAGGTGACTTTAGCATGTAAGGGATTATTTTTGTTATGTAATGAGAGAGCTAAAAGCTAATAGTTGATGTTTTTTGGTATAGTGATTCAAGGTCCTTTTTAGTGTGACCCTAAGATGACTGAACTGTTCCTGCTTCTACCATCATATCTGTAGACCTGGGAGAAAAGCTTAACATTGCTAGTGCACTTTAAAAATTTTCTAGAAGAATTCCCAAATGATTTTTGCTACATGGGTCATAACTGTGACTGTAAAGGAGGTTGGTTGATTGATCTTTTATTTGACACATTGCCATCAGAAAAATATTTTGGTTTTTCTGAGTATGAATATAGGGCCATTCATTACTGAGCCTGGAAATCTCCATCTGTGAAAGTGGATCTCTCCTGCTCTGCTTTGATACTGGTGATTTTTTATTTTATTTTATAACAGCTTATTTTTACATCATTTTGTACATTTTTTCCCCATCTCAATTGTAATCTCTGCAGGTTTCCCATCACCAAGTCATCCGTGTGCCATCACCATAATCCCGTGCACTTCCCTCCCCACCCTCCCGTTTTTGATCCCATTCCCCACTCCATCCCCACAAAATGTCTCTGGTATATGGTTGTTCATTATTTTTGTTATTTTCTTGCCTGGTCCATTATACTCCTGCTCTGAGTGAAACCATCCAGTATTTTTCTTTCTCTTTCTGGCTTATCTCACTAACCATGATCTTTTCCAGCTCCATCCAAGTTGCTGCAAAAGACATGTGTTTCTCTTTTTTGGTTGCTGAGTAATATTCCATTGTATATTTATACCACATCTTTTTTATCCAGTCATCTACTTTTGGGCATTTGGGCTCTTCCATGTTTTTCCAATTGTAAATAAAGCAGCAATAAACATGGGGGTGCAGGTATCTTTTTCCATCAGTGTTTTTGTGTCTTTTGGGTAGATACCTAGGAGTGGGATTGCTGGGTTGTAGGGAAGCTCCATGTTTAGCAGTTTGAGGAACCTCCAAACAGTTTTCCATAGTGGTTGTACTAGTTTGCATTCCCACCAGCAGTGCAGGAGAGTTCCTTTTTCTCCACATCCTCGCCAACATTTGATGTTGCTAGTTGTTTGAAGATGTGCCATTCTCACTGGGGTGAGGTGGTATCTCATTGTGGTTTTAGTTTGCATCTTCCTTATTATGAGTGATGTTGAACATTTTTTCATATGCTTGTTGGCCATCTACATTTCCTCTTTGGAGATGTGTCTTTTTAGCTCTTCTGCCCATTTTTTGATGGGGTTGTTTATTTTTGTTGAGTTTCATCAGTTCTCCGTGATCAGTCCTTTATCACTGCTTTTGTGTGAGAAAATGTTTGTTTGTTTTTTGTAATGTCTCTTTTGGTGTACAGAAGCACTTTAACTTGATGCAGTCCCATCTATTTATCTTTGCCTTCACTATTGTGGCGTTGGATGCTCTGTCTTTAAAGATGTCGCTGAAGTGTATGTCGTGTAGTGTTGGCTTTGCTTCTAGGTATTTTTCTGTTCTTATGTCTAGGTCGTTAAGCCACTTCGAGTTGATTTTTGTGACTGGAGTGAGGCAGTGATCTAGTTTTATTTTTTTGCATGTAGCTTCCCAGTTTTCCCAGCACCATTTGCTGAACAAATTTTCTTTGTTCCATTGTGATACTGGTGATTTTTATGGGAAATTGAGAAGGAAAAAGTTCCCCATGACTGTGCTATGCCATGATCACATCAAGGTTCTTTGAACCCCCTCAAATGTAAGAGTTGATATCACAGTTCTTTAAACATATATGTAGTCCCTTTCTATCAGTGTACTATATGCTCCTGCTGGGCTGTTTGCCTGTGTTAAGGTATCAGTCACTCTGTTGTCTTGGAAGGACCACTTACCACTGATAATCAGTATATTTTGCTGATTCTAACTCCTTTTCCCTCATGGTAAATTCTCTAAGGAGGTCTCTTTTGCCCCTGGTCGCCATTGGGCAACCCAAACACAACTATATGAATCTGATATGTATGGAAGGATGGGATCAAGTTTTTTCCAGTGAACTTTCCTTAGCAAATATAGAAGTCATGAGATGAATATACATATGACTATAATATTCAAAATTTTAAAACAATTATCCAAAGGATAAAAATAGATAATTTTGCTTCAGAAAAATGCTGTAGTTTCAGTAGAATTTAAGATGTAACTGACTTTTGACCATAAACACAAACCATTAGCAGGACCAGGCCTAATAATCTATCTTAGTTATTCCCAGTGGGTGTGTATTGGTAGGGGGAATAAATCCACTTAGTCTAACACCTTTTGACCACCAATGATTCTGAATACATTGAGGAGTAAAGAAATAGGAGAGGCAGATTGAGAACCAAAATATAACTTCTGTCACTAATAAAAGTCAGTTGGGAAGGTGTAACTTTATGTCTATTAGACAAGACTGATAGAGTAACTCACATTGCCACTATAGTGATGGACTGGGCTAGCAAGAAGGCCATTGTTGAACTAAGAATGCGAGGCCTTTCTTTCAAAAGTATGAACCCCTCACCACCCCCACCACACACACTCGGTGGTGTGAATAAAGGGCTGGGGATAGCCCAGTGTTTGTCGGTTTAGGAAAACATTTCCTCATGGAACCTGTTGGTGGCCAGTGGCCTTACCTCCCAACACTCACTCACCTGCTGGTTTAAAGCTAACAGGGTGGTTATTATACCATCTTCCTTCCAGCTATGTATTCACCTGTTTGCTTTTTCTACTTTATTTGAAACTTCCTAGATTCAATTCCCTCTTCAGGGTCTAAGCACCTGATTCTCATGGTCCCATCACAATCATCAAGTGCTCAGTTGTTGTAAGTGTGGCTTTGATGCAGAGAGACATCATCTTCCCCTCGACATATTTTCTTCCTCTGTAAATCCGAGGAGAAAACTTCCCATTCAGAGCAGAGCTCCATAGTGGAGGACGTAGTAAAGTGGATTAGCAAGAACCTGCAGGGGCCCTAAGTAACTGCACTCCACTTCAAAGGCCATTTGCCCACCGAGCCCTCTTTTTACTCAGGGCCTTGCATCTAAAGATTCTGCCCCCCTAGAATATTCTGAAGTGGCTACTGAAGAATCTTGTGAAGTCAAGACACAAAGAGCCATTCTGTTCTCAGAAATGCCTACATTTATACTGCTGAGAGTCTCGCACTTACATATTACATCTCCTGCTCTCTATCCTGCTGATTTCAATCTGGCGGGACTGCCACATGTCTTTGTGCTCTGCACCGCACATGTGCATATGGTGCATGCTAAATATAAATGCTGTTTGGCAGGATCCTTTTTTCTCTTCCTTTGTTTCTGAAAATGTGGTGAAGAAAATGTGTAATGTGTACCCCCCTCCAAAAAGAGAGACTCTCAGGAAGTGGAATTATCTTGACAAGTCACACATTTTGCATATCATGTTAGCATGTGGCAGTAGTGGCAATAGTGACTCTCCACAGCTTTGTCTGGTCAAATTGGGGGTGCTGAGGTTGTTGGTATCCTCTCCTTAATAGAGGGCATTACTGAACTTTCCTGCATTGCTGAACCATTTGAGTTTCAGGGGCTGACTTTCCAGTGCAGCCAATCCCCCCCCTCTACTCACCTAGTAGTTAGTTTAGGTCAGTGTTTGCTGTAGTAACAAATAGTTCAAAGTGCTCAGTGGCTTAATACAATATATCCTCATTTCCCATTCATGCCCTGCATCCAGTGTCAGTTCACAGCTCTGGACCCAGACATCTGGACCCAGGTCATCTGAGGCTTTGTCTTTGAATTATATCTCCACTATCTCTGGACATGGTCAGGAATGAGGCATGACACACACTTGCTGTGAGAGATTTTCTGGAATATGGTACATGTCATTTCTGCTCTTACTTTATTGGGCCAAAAAAGTCCTGTGCTGTCCTAACTAAAGAGAAGAGCAAGGAACTTATGAGTATGTGTATCCGAAAGGAAGAGAGTTATAGGTATTTTGCTACCTGACTCCCCTCTCCTGCCAGAAATACGAAGAGTGGATAATTGCTCCTACTCTTGTGGAGGCACCCAGGTACTTTATAGGTGCATTAATGGTATAACTGGAGGCTGCTTCACAAAAGCATCTCATAGGATAGGACTGCCTTAAACAGGGCTTAGCTTTTTAAAGAAGTCATGACTTAAAAAAAAAATCTTGGACTAGGGATAATGAGGTAGGTGAAAGACCCAAAGGCACACAGGCGCTCAACTTTCAGTCTCTGCAACTAGGCCACAGTCACACACACAGTGTCCCAGAGTGGAACCTGTGTGAAAACTGGTAGTGCTGGAGCCTTTTAGGAGCTG
Organism: Condylura cristata; assembly: GCF_000260355.1. Taxonomy (NCBI): domain Eukaryota; kingdom Metazoa; phylum Chordata; class Mammalia; order Eulipotyphla; family Talpidae; genus Condylura; species Condylura cristata. Next base: position 44,335,044 of record NW_004567108.1, read on the forward strand.
ATCTCCTTCCTCCTGCCTCTGCCAGGTTTCGGGACGATTTCAGCACTCAGTCCTCCCCTCCCTGTTGTTTGGTTCTATTTGAACCTGCTCTAACATCTTTGGTGGATGGCAGGGGCTTCAGCAATGCCTGATTGTAGGAGTGTGTTTTGTTAGGTCTTAGGACTGTGGAAAGTCCCAGAGCCACTTAGCAGGTGAAGAATCATGACTGTGTCTGTGCCAACGTCGAGGACCTGACATCTCTGGACAGATTGCAGTGGGCATGTGAAAACCCCCAAGGAGGATTTCAGATTCAGAGTGCAGTTGAGAGGGCTTTTCCTAATGACACTGACCAGAACTGGCAGGACCACTTGAGGGGGGCAGTCTGCATGTTGCTTCTCATGGCCCACCCCAGACAGATCGCTGCGGTAGCAGCAGAGAGACGCGGGAAAGAGCAGCAGGCCTCTCTGGAGAAACCGAGGAGAGGTAGCAAGACTGATTTAACTGTCCACAACTGCTTGGCACAATGTGCATCTCAGCAATTTTTAGCAGGATTCTACTAATGAATGTGGAACCGAGGGACTGGCAGCTCCATTTCCTCTGGCATTAACATTTTTTACTTTATTTTAATGAGGAAAATGAGATTCTTCTCAGTTTCCTATCACTGAACCCGGTTTGGGAGGGTATGACATTTAACAACAGTGCTTTGAAAAATATTAAGCATTATACAAATATGAGGAATTGTTGCTGTTATTATTCGGATGGAGCACACATGCAGCGTCGAATCGGCCTTAATATTGAGGGGATATTTAAGGGATTAGGAGGGACTCTGAAACTATTGGGTAGCGACTCAGGATGGCCTTCGTCAAAATGGACCAACTAATCTGGCCATATTAAACCCACTTTTAGAAGCTAAATACCCAAACTCTGTGTCAACAAACCACAAACGCAGACGTAGATCATAAAACTTGATTATCTTGCATCACATGCAATGCTCTCATAAATTATAAAGTATGTCAGGCGATTAATTCTATTTCCAGGCCTTAATTTGATTATCTTCTCAGTGAAAGGAGGAAAGGGGTTTGGGTAGAAGTGTTCCCAAATTTTTCATTTTGTAGAGGTGGCCAGGGTGGAGGAAGGGAAGACAGCCGTTGTGCCTTGTGCGTGGACTTGGGAATCAGTCCAGATAATTCCGGAGAGGAAGATGTGGGTGTCCTTAATTCAGACGCAAGTTTCTTTGAGAAGCTGTAGTTAAAACTTACCAATATGGATGGATGGAGAGTAAGGTCAGTGTGAACTAGTGAAAACTTGAATTACTATTTTGAAAGGCATCCATTGGCGTTGTTTTTCAAGTGTATAGAAGGGCAAAACTAATGGGTAGGAGAGAGGGCCAAATGCAGGACCAGCCAAGCCTACTTATTATCCTAATTACTGTTTGCATGCTAATCATTCAACTCTTTAAAAATACAGCTACTATTTGCCTTGAATTAAAAAAGAAATATTAATTCACTTAGCAAGCGCCTTTTATTGGTCCGAAGAAAATTCCAGCGATAATGAAGACAGATCCCCGGTTTTTGCAGTGTTTGTGCAGTCAGAGCCATCAGGAGGCTAAAGGTCTCTCCCACTTCGCCTACTTGTCTTTCTGTTCCACGTGCAATGGGTAAAGGTTGCACAGTTTTTGAGGATTTGAAGCCATTCACTATTCTTGATAATAAAGCCAGATATTGGTATGTGAAAAAAAAACCCTCACAATTACTTTAAGCCTTTTGTAGGGTTTCCTTTACTATGGAGTGAGCCAGGGTGGTTCAGTAAATAAAACTTTCACTGATGTCTTTCATCCCTTTGGCATTTAGTTGCCTTGCTTGGCTCTTCCTCTCCTTCTGTGGTCTCTCTACTGTCTCTCAATGAGATTTCAAGTTCACCAAGAGCAAAGCCCATGATCGTGTAACTCATCTCTGTCATCCTCTTGTCCTGTAGAGTGCTGGGAATAGAGTGGTGCCTTAGTGTATGAGTCCTGTAAGAGTGAACGAGTGCATCAGTTGATACTATTAGGGCTAATAAACAAATTCACATGAAGCAGCAAGTGCTTATAGTACATTAATATGTTGGGCACTGTAATAAGGGATGATCTTTAAACCTCTGGAACTAGATTCAGTTTTGAACTTTAGATCCTGGAAGAGGCAGAATACTGTCTCCTCGAGTGGGTGGTGATTATCTCTCAAATTAATAGCTGCAACTATTATTTCCTGTTATCAGGCACCTACTAATGTGTCAAATATGGAACATATCAACACTTTATTTTTTGTGATTGCTATAATAACTATTTGAAATAGTGCATACAGTTCTTTATTGAAGGGAATTGCTATTGAGGAAAGTCCAGATATGCCCAGGATCACACAGTGGGTAAAATGGGAGTTTAAGGAATTGAATTCTGACTGATTCAAATCAGTGGTTTTCCCATGTCACTACTCTGACTATACTTTCTATAATTGGAACTTAATAAGTGTTCAAATGAGCACACCTTTACCTGCTCCATTTGAGATCCCAAATGGAATCCCAAATACTCTACTTCCTTGATAATCATTATCATCAACAACTCATCTATGGAGCACCTGGTACCAGTAAGGCGCTAAGTTCTTCTACAACAAACAGGTGTTGGTATTGACATCATAGCCCACCGCTGTCCCGGAAATCGGGACTGCATAGAATTTCTTTCTTATTTGTGAATGCTGTTCATTAAATGTGTAATGTTTTTCATGTGAATAAATTCAGAAATCTGAAAGAAATTCTCTTATAGACCATGTTCAGCTGTGGTTATTGTTGTCATCCACCATGGTCCCTGCTAGCAAAGAGTTGGCAGTTTACTTTGAGACACAGCATTTATGTTTATAAATAAACAGCAATGTAAATGCATTTATCACTTATTCACATCAGGGTGCAAGCACTAAATAGCACCAGAGTGGAGAGATGGGGGAGCTTAATAGACTAGAGCAATTGAGAAGGGTTTTCTTGGTGGAAATGCTGCCTGAATTGGGTCTGCCTGATGAGAAGGCTTGAATAAATGTGGAAAAAAGGGAGAGTGATGATAGGAATGCAAGTGACATAGAAAAATAGACCCTATTCCAACACCTGTAGTCTCTGGATAGTATCTTACTTAATTTTGGTTGCATACTGGACCCCACAAGAGGTTTTCATATAGTGATCCTTTGTACTTCAAATTCCCTCTGTTTTTAAACATGTAAACCATTGTATATTAGATTAAAGAAAAGTAAGTAGTATTTTCTCAGTCAGTGGATTCACAACTGCAGGAGATTGGAAAGTTAAGCGCTGTAGTTAGGACTGGATTAGATTTTCACTAATCATAATTTAGCAATAATATATTAATAGAAAGGCAATCAATGATCAAGCTTTAAATTGAAGCTGTGATAAGAATGTAGCATTTTACTTTAAGATCAATTTTGTAGAATTTGCTAAACATTGGAAAATATTGGTATTTTCTTTTTAAAATAATTGCATCTGGCCTACACTTTGCTATGCCTGTGAGTGCCTGGCCTGAAATGAATATAGTGGACATACCAGATTTTATTCTGTTTTAAGTGAAGTATATTCTACTGGGCAGGATAATGTAGGACATCATTTCCTGGAAGTGTCGGGACCTATTATTTGAGTCCAGCATTTCTGAAAGTTTGCTTGTTGCTATGTTGCTAATCTCACAATATACTTCATGTTACATGAGTTTTCTGTTTCATTAAGTTTGGAAGGAGTCTTTCACTTGGAAATTTGCAATAGCACCATTTCTGGTAAGCCCTGTTGCCAAGAAGCCTTTAAAAAGTTATTTGATCACAAATAATTTCTGTGTTCTCCCACATCTCCCCTAACCCTAGTCTCAGACACTCATCATACTCAAGGGTCAATGAGGACTGTAGGAGGTGGAAGCCAAACTATTTTAACGGAGAATTATATGAAATTGATTAGCAGGTATTGCAGTACTGAATAAGCACAGAGAATACTTGAGATAGTAACTGCAGGAAGGGAAGGATCTAGAAACTTTGAGAAGGGTCTCTGCAGAGCTGATATTGCCTCTGGACAGAGGCGGCACCACCCTCTCTGTTTAGTTCAGGACCTTTAGGTCAGCATTGCCTGGCTACAGTTGACACCAGGAAGCAATATCGGGCTGGGGTTCTGCCTGGTACCGCTGATCTTGGTGAGGCAGGTTCTGGAAGTGTGAAAAGAAGCTGAAATTGGAAAGTAACTGCTACTGGCACCAATCACAATGCTTTTCCTGTCAGCAGTCAAACAAGAAAGAGCTAGCCCCCTCTCCCTCCTCTGCCTTCTAACATCTCTCTAGCACCCCTTATTGTCAGGATCTAACATGAGCCAGTTGAGAAAGGAGAAATGGGACTTGCTGTGTTCCCACCCCAGTGTAGAAAAATGGGTATGGATTTAAATAACAATAATAAATATAAGTGTATATTATATGTAATTATATAGATAGCTTAATAATTGTCACAGCTGATCACTTTAGCTACTTAGGCCTCTTGATACATCTTTCTACACATATCTGAACTCCCATAGAGCAATAGTAACAACTTTATGCTTTTGGCTAACAGGATGCAAATATCTTTCCTATGAATAAATATGTTCCCACTCTCCCAAAAGGGGTGCCACAAAGTCCTGACAGCCGTCTCTACCTCTGGGAAATGTTAATGCTTCCTCAAATTCAGTCATGGACTCATCTGAATATTTTGTTACCAAGCAGGAAATTATAAAGTCATTCACCACCAATAGTATTTATGTGAACTCAAAAAGAGAAAGAAATAGGAAGAGAAAAATAAATTTTCCAGAAATATTAAACAATTCATTGGGGAATTTGTTAGGAAATATATTTTTAACTACACCTGTTTAAGATTAGCTTAGACATCAAGCTTCAAACCCAATTATTTATAAGATAAAATGAAGAATTGCCAATTGATTGGTGACTTTAAGCTCTTTAGATATTATGTACAATCTATTCAGGCAACAATCTTGGCCTTTTTATGAAAATTACCTATGTAGGAGTGAAAAGGAAGTTTTCCCTTACTCCTCTGCCTTATCACACTGGTCAAACAATGAAATTAACATCAGAACTGTAAGTACCAGAAAAGAGCAAATTTAATTATGTGTGTGTGGACAGTCAACATGGATATAAACTCTAAAATCAGTGGGGCAAAAATGAGGGTATATATTTCTTTAGGTGAGGAATGGGCTAGTCCCTGGCTTGGGGCTTCAAGAGGGAAGGAAGGGGACTCTCATGGCCAGGAGAAAGTGACTTAAGAGGGAGACCAGATGCTCAGTAATTACATGTTGGTTCTGTCTTATAGAAATAGTTCTCCAATGTAAAGTTATTGCTGGTAAAATTCCTAATTCTGAGTAATGTGCTCAATTTTCATTCTTCAAAGTAGATAACAGAGTGGTAAAAATTTCTCCTGAGCCCTCAGGGCCTCACTTGACATTAGCTCAAAATAATCCACATGCCAAAGTGACACACTGTGGAAGGCACTTGTTGGACATCTTTGGGAGGCCTAGCTGCACTCCTCTAGGAGACCTAGACGTCACCTGTTATTAATTAAGTGCATTTAAAATTTTTATTTTCCTGATTACCTCGCTATTCTCAGCTCTCTCATTAGTGATTGGTTCTGAGTCCTAAGCGAGAGATTTCTACCGGAGGCATGATGGTAGGTAGGAGAAGCTGGCAATACACTGCAGAACGGGGGCCGTTGCACTAATGAGGGTGTCACACTGTAGTTTCCAACATTGGCAGAAGCAGCTGGTTTTAAAAATGTGTGAAATGTGACCTTCAAATCACTTCCTAGGTTCCCACAATATTCTAACTTTCTTTGGGGGACTGACAGATGCCTCAGCTTATTTAGCTAGAGGGCCAGCCACCAAGGGAGTGAGAAGAAAAGGTATAATGAGATCATAGAACTTGGTTTCAGTTATAACATTCCACCCCCTGTGGAGAGGAATTTGCATCTTAATGCACATCACCTGAGAATACAGTCTGCTTTTTAAAAAACTGATCTCAATGGTTGTACCAAGACACCTGCCTTTCTTAGTGTTTGGGATATACATAGTCTCTTTTGCAAAGAGATGTAAAGTCTAGAGTTTGGTTATCTTATCTGTCTTAGGAGGTTTTTTTTAAAGATTTATTTATTTATGCATACAAAACTGGGGTACAGGCCAGAGGTGCAGGGGTGGCGAGAGGATTCACCAGAGACAGAGTGGGGAGCAGAGCAGGCAGATTGACAAAGTACACTGCTGCTGAGGGGGGCATCTGGCGAAGACAGGAGAGGTCTGCTGCACCCTCTGGGTTAGCTTTGGGGAAGCAGATAGAATTGAACTCACACTGCAGTGGCTGTGGATACCTTGCAGTGCTGTGCCCTAACCCGCTGCACCACGAGGGAGGGCCCCCTCTTAGAAATTTTTAGTGGAGGGTTTGAGGTTCTAAAACAAAATCTTCTATATAAGAGTCAATGTCATGCAACAACAACAAGAAATAAGAGTGGGGGAGCCCGTGAAATTAACATCTTATGCAAGAGGTTGTCTGAGTTTGTAGAAGGAAGGCAAAGGACACAGTCCATTGAACACAAAGATCACATAGAGGGTGGCGCTAACAATGCTTTGCCCACCAGTAAGTTCAGAATTTTTGGACTTGGAGTTTAATTCTCTTCTCCTGACTTGGGAAGACATAATCTGAGTGTAGAGGCCCCATATTCTGGGGGAGTTTCCAGTGCTTTTCTCTAGTATACTCAGGTCAGCTGATTTCCTTGGTTTAGGTCAGTGCCCAGCAAGGACCCACGAATCACCAGTGCTTGGGGCAGCTCGTTATCTGGGGTAGGTAGTGTGGCCACTGTCTTAAGTAATCTGCTTTATAACTCTCTGCTTACATTTTATAGAATTAGAAATTTGTTTGCTTAGTAAATACTCATTGAACACAAACCTGGTTTTTGTTGCCTCTTGTCCTTGGGTTCTATTTTGATCACGTTCTACTTTTACTTCAGGATTGCATAGGTCAGATCCAACAACCTTTGTGCAATATCTAGAAAATAATTAAAACTGGATTGGGGATGGAGTGTTTATCCTGTGTCTGCTAAGTGTTACATATGAGTAGTGCTGCAGACTAACCATGGTAAATGGATAGACCTTCCTCAATGGTAGAACAAGTTAGAATTGTCAGAACAATCTGGTGACATTTCTTGTCTCTCATGTTCATAGGATCTCATCTAACCACTTGGGTCCACATTCTTGTTGGACTTCTGGGCTTAGATGTCCCTGGAAGACCCACCAGACCCATTGTGCTTGGTGGCCAGCGGCCTTCCTTGGTGGTTTGAACACCTGGGGTCAGCCAAGGTCTATGTCACAGCTCCCTTTCGACTTTCCTACTAAAGATTGCCCATCATTGTACCACAAGAGAGGGCCCTCTACTTGGAATTTTTTACCTTACCTTTAATTCCTAAACATTTACACAATGTTCCTAAAACTTTTTGGTGCAGCATACTGAGCAAAAGCCTCCCTGGTGGTGAAAAAAAAAAAAAAAAAAAAAGATTGCCCATCATGAATCACTTTTATTGAGCTACTTTTTCAGGTACTACAGCAAAGTGTTGTGATTCTTTCTTATCTTTTTTCATGTATTCCTGGAGATTCAGGCTGTTTATATTGGAGAGAAAAAGTTTAATTTCCTTTTTAAAAAACTGTGATATTGGGCCCTCCCTGGTGGTGTAATGGGTTAAAGCACAGCACGATGAACATATCTGATATTTGATCCCTGCCCTGGAGGTGACCCACAAGGTGTGGCAGACCTCTCCTGACCTACTTGCTGCTTCTCTCAGCAGTGTATTTCAGTCAAATCTGCCTGTTCTCCCCACTCTGTCTCTGGTGAATCTTCTCACCCATCCGCATCTCTGGCCTGCACCCCAGTTCTTATATACATAAATAAATCAATCTTAAAAAAAAAAAACAACAACAACAACAGTGGTATCTCCTTATTTTTAGAATTATTTTAGACTTGATCCTTGAGTGGTAAGGCTCTTTCAAGGTACTGAGTCTTTAGGCCACAGTCATGATAGAAACTTACTGGAAGAAATGCCATACTCACCTATTCATTCATTCAGCTCACGAATCTCTATTCTCTTCCACTTTCTTTCCTTCTTCACCGCTGTTGAATTAACTACTGGGAATCCAGTGGTGAACTGGATAACACCTCTACTTAGTTGGTTGGATAGACAGTGAGCAGCCGTGCCAGTGAGTGATGTAAATGACCATGGTGAGGTGAAAGTGGGATGGACATGGCTTCTGAAATGCTGACAAAAAAGACGCATGCTGACAAAAAAGACTCTGCTGAGAAGGTGAAACATGAGCATGAGGAAAAACCAGTCATGTGACCCCTGGGACTTGACTGCTTCAGCCAGAGGGTGACTATGAATAGGCTGCAGGCACAGGTGTGCTCTTCCCACCCCACAGGCAGCCTCTGCTCTTCTAGATGGCGCACAAGTCCACGTGGGAAGGAGGGATGTGAAGAGGCTGGAAAATAGCCCAGGGTCACCTGCGAATGCCTGTGCATGTAGTTGGTGGTTCTTACTGATGGATGGGCTTTAAGTGCTCTAGACCAGCATGGGGACTGGGTGATTTTCTTGAAATTTCCCCCCATAGTCAAATTTTTCCAGGACTAAAAATAACAAATTGGCAATCTAACCACACATGTTCTTTTGTAGCATCCAAGGACACTACCCCTAGCATGATGGATAATATTATGAGCTGTCTCAGTTATTTGATGAGTTGTGTTATAAAAGTGAAGCAAGTTTCATCTTGGTGAAATGCTTAGTGGAGGAAGCAGTATTTTCAGTCTGATAGTTACCTTTTTCAGTTCTGTTTTTTTCTTCATGCAGAAGTAAGTACAAACCACACATCTTACAAAAAAGGACTCTGCATGGAAGAGGGAGGGTTGGAGGTCGAGGTATGCTGATATCCTCTCTTTACAGTTTTGTTACTCCTGTTAGTATGAGAAATGGTATTTATGGGCCGATGGAAAGAGATTGAGAACTTTTCTATCAACAGCTAACTGCCCCTCGGTCCCAGCTCACATCCTGTGAGGTCTCAAAGGCATAGAAAAAAAGGTCAGGTAAATGCATGATCTTTATTACTTTTAAAGGGTCAATCAAAAGTTGCCATATCCCTGGAGAACTGGGCTGGACTACATGGTAACCTGTTACCTGCTTCTCATTTCTATTTAGCTGTAAACACTTTTTAAGGCTGAAGGTAAAACTTTGTTGCCCAGAACATGCAAGTTAGCCTGAATGGTCTTCTTGATGCTTTAAACTATTCACAGATATACTGAGGCACATTGAGAATTTTAAGAATTTATGCAAACAAAAATCCACTCAAATCAGGCAAGCATCTAACCTAATCTCTCTAACTCTAAAGACTTATATAAGACAAAAAACTTACAGGCAGAAGGGAATGGGCACAAGGAGGTATACTGGCAATGAAAATAGGCTGGTTATTGCAAAGTCACCTTCCTTTAGGTGATGGCAGGGGTCTGTTGGCGCTTAACTCACCTATGCTGAGTTGATCCCTTGTTGACTGGTATAAGATTCCATATCTGGAAAAGCCAAAAATGTAATTGGTTTAATTAAATATCGTTAACACAGTTCACTGAGGCGGGGCTTAGCGGTAGTGATTCCATTTTTCATCTTGTTTTTAATACTTTCTTAGTGTCAACCCAGACTTCTCCAGTTTTCACTCTGTTGGTGAACAGGAGGGAATGAGAAAGCACATTTCCCCTCTGAAGGTAGAGTTAGTTTAATTTGCTCAGCTTCTTCGAGGAGGACAACACCCGGGTAGCAGGGTTGGCCCACCTCGCTGTTGCCACAATGGTGAAGGCATCGTGGCACCATGGTGCTCTTCATACCTTGACCCTTTCTAAATAGATATTCATTGACATATCTAATTTCAAATTTGAAATCATTTTTCTTACTGAGTGTTCCCCAAATTGCATAAGGTGAGGTCCCACACAGCTGGGATCTGCTTCTATATACTTTCCAGTGGGGCAGCTACCAGAAGCCACTGAAGACTTACAGGCACCAAGAAGGGTGAAAAATACCAGGGCCTTGGTATTGCAAATACCCTGCAATACTGCAGGGCCAGGCTGCAGGAGCCATCAAAAATGTAGCATAGGAAAGGATGAACTGTTGCAAAAATAGTATGGACAACTTGTAATATCTTTTCTCCAGATTTCCCCGTAGTTAATATTCTGCAACACAGACCTTATCATTCTTTCTCTGTGTGTGTGCATGCGCACACATAACACACTCTTTTTTTCCCTCAACCACTTCATGGGTCGCAGACATGTATATATTTATTGAATGAAAGATATCCTTGAATAAAGTCACAATGCACTCTAACAGGAAATTGGCACTGATTTCATGCTGATATATAAATCAGGAATCCAGTTGAAATTTCACCTGTTTACACAATCATGTTCTTCACAGATTTGAAAATCAAAACCGGTATCACATGCTGCATTTGTCATCATTTCTTTTTAGTTTATTTCAACTTGGGCCTACTTTTCATTTGTTCCTTGCTCTTTGAGGCCTTATAATTTTGAAATGTCCAATTCAGTTACTTTGTAGAATAGTCCTAAATTTGAATTTGTCTGATGTTTCCTTGGCATTAGATCAAGACACTGATTTTTCTTCGCCAGGAATACCCCGGAAGATAAGAGGATGCTCATTGATTTGTTCTGTTACTGGAGATGCTAACTTTTTCACTTAGTTAAGAAATACTATCTACCAGATCATTTTGCTATAAAATTAATTTATAAGAATTTGATGACTCTGTAATTAATGTCTTTCATTAGTGTAAACATTCTTGGATGACCTCTGCCAAAGTCAGTCATTACTGTGTTGATTGCCAAGTAATGCCTTTCCGATTCTATCATTCCTTGTATATTTATGAGTTGACAATCTACTATAAGGTAGACTTTTTCTTTATTGACTAATGTAGATATGTGTCCATTTATTTGTATATTTGTGGTGTTATAATCAAAACTATTTTGTTGTAATGCGCCAGGTGTCCCTGATTTCACTAGTGAGATGCATTGCATTTTGATCCTACATCATTCTTGAGAACTTCCCTATGTTCTGTCACAAAATGTTCTAGACTTACCTTTGCTTTCCTTATCCTAGCTTTGGAATCAGCCATTTTTTCCTTAATGGTTAATGATATTTAAAATCCAAATCTAGGGTTTACTTGTATTTATTGTATGGTGGGTGGGCATTGCATATAGATAGAGAACTAGAAAAGAACTGTATATCTATTCATGTACACACACACACACACACATCTCTGGTTATGTATAGATTTCCCTAGCCATGTATATTCAAACCATTACCTTATACAATACCAAACAATCATATGGTTGATTCTGACCTTCTCCTTTTCCATGTTTGAAGACACTGAGACTCTTACTTCCCACTGTCCTCAGTCTTTTATTTGCCAATCCCTGTGTGTAATTCATTTCTAGATCTGTGTGCCATCACCTTGGCCCTATACTACCGATTTTTGCATATGAGAATTCCTATCCCACTACATACCTATGGAGAGTCCCCTACTCCAGTCCAGTGATAGTTAGTCCAGGAACTGCCCCGCTCCTGGCCCTAGTTGTTCACTGGCTTAGAGTTCCCCACAGCCAGTGTGTGACCCCCCCCCCCGCCTCCTCTGGCAGAGTCCTCCCATAGTGCTATGGCAGGCAGACCAGGAATTCTTTTCATCTCCAGGAGTACACCCACCAAGAATTGAGATTTCTCTCAGCTACCTGCCCTCATGTAGTCTGGTTGAGAACTCCTTAGAGTCTTAGGGAATTGCTGGTCAAGAGTAACCACTCACTTCCATTTTGTCAGCTCATGCTATACACTCACTGGTCAGAGGTTTAATAACTGAAGCTAAATGGTAAATTAGCAGAATCTGCTCAACATTATTGTTAAGGGACCCTTTATTAATCAGGAAGGGAAATACAACAGATTAAACTTGAGGGTAAATATGACCACAAACTAAAATCATTTAATTATGTTCTGTGCTGGTCATTTGCCTGCTTACTTTCCAACCTGCCCCCCACCCACATGCTTTCACTGCTCTGTACTAAAGGCAACTGCATATCCCAGGCTGCTTGCCAGCTAACTTCCAGCTTGGCTTGTCCACTCGGAGGCACTGACAAGACATTGAAGCGCAGTTAGAAGAAGATAGGATCAAAACTGGGGTGGGAAGAGTGCATAGAACTATGGTGATGGCAAATGGTGATGGCACATGGGTGAATTGGTGGGGGAAGTCCATGGGGATAACAACTGAGATGAAAAAAATGTACAAAATGAATGATGTTATATGTATATATTTCCCTTCTGCCTTTGGGCTGTTTCCGTCCATGCCTATTTCTACTTTCTACATAATAACTCTAGTTTCTGTCTGGAAGACTTGCCATTGTTTTAGATTATTCCAGTTGATATATGTTCCTGGATTCCTGTAGCATGTCTTCTCTCTCTGGCCTACCAGCTACAAATATGGGAGTGGTTTCCTGCTCTTTCCAATAACTTGATTCCCTTCTTTTTGATTTTCAGCTCATACATCATCCATATAACCAACTCCCTAAATTAAATTCCTTCTTCTTTAAATGCGGGGAATGTTTTATGTTTTTCTAACTTGAACCTGAAAATTGCCCAACAAATTAACTCTCTTTTTAATCCATTTGTTATATAAATTTGCTGTTACCACATTTCTCCTGTTTGGAGAAAGTATGTCTGAGAAGGAACTGAACACAAAGGAAAGGGACTCAAAGATATGAAGCCATAAATCCTGGTGACTTTGCGTCAGTGTTGAAACCAGATGACACAGGGACTTTTAGCTACTTGAGCCAATAAAACCACTTTTTGTTTTAGTCCTAGTTGTTATATCTCTGTTGGATCTCCGTTATGTCAAATTAATTACAAATGATAGGTCAGTTATTCACTTATCCATACAGATGACACAGATTCCTTTTGAAAGTTTCATTTTTTGATGGAACATATCTCATTGATTTACTTATTTCTGTTCTTAAAAGAGGAGACTTTCTTACAGCTTCTCCCTTTTATTGGTCTTTCTGTTTTTTAGTATGTGATTCCCCTTTTCTTTTCTCAGCTGCCACATTCTGACAGGGTCTCATATTTCCACTACATCAGTGGAAGGGACAAAATAAAAAATTTATGTCATCCACATGACAGACCTGAAAAACTAGCCTCTCATTTAAATATTGCAAAAAATTGAGTTATATGCTACATAAGTGACAAGAGAATGGGGCTCTTAATCTATGTGAAAGGAAATTGGATTCAAGTTGTTTTATCTCTTGCAGATGTTCAACATTATTTTTGTCAGCTAGTAGTTAAGTTGAAGAGAGACATCTTTCTCAGAATAGAAACATGAAATAATAATGTCCTCTAGCATCATCTCATCATGTTAAGCCATGAGATGGATGATATCCTGATGTGAAGAGATGCAAATAATACTGAGTTTTGAAGTATTTGTTGGGAGTGCAAGAGAGGCTGAAGTTTTGTTCTACAGTACTCTGCTTCTGTATGAAAAAGATGAAGAATCATGGAAAATCTTTGCTAATGAAGAGAAAGGATTCTAGCCACAGTTTTCATCTTAAGAGATTGATTTTGGGCAAGAAACAGTACAGCTTTGGGTTAAAGTGCCCTTGCAGAGCACTGGTAGCCACTAGTGTGGCTTGAAGGCCCACATCCTTAGAGGCCATAGCTCAGAGTGTGCTCCTAAGTTCTCTCTCACCTCTCTGTGGCTTCCTGCGGTGACTTGGTCAGGGTGTGCTGTGGTCTCTGGCCTCTTCACCCTCTTCAGTAAGTGCTTTGGCTCCTCTCTCCTGATGTGGGTCTATTTATCACTCTCTGTGATACTCTCAGCTGAATCATTGCATACCTTCTCTGTTAGTTAAGTCCTGTCCGAAGTTAAATGGATATAATTCAGGAAGGTTTCTTTGCAGCTCCAGAGCAGTGGAGTCCATGATAAAATGGGCTGCTGGAGACATGGCAGCTAGTGGGCTGGACACTAGAGAGATCCTCCAGAATGGTGGCTTACAGAGAAACTGCTGTCTCAGTTTCCCTGTCTGGCACCGTCTAGCATAAATTGAGACTGGAATCTGACTCAGCTTGCCTGGGCCCCTGAGAGTGATGGATTCTTCTCCCTTTACCAGCCTCTATAGCTATTCTTAGAGAACCAGGTGAAAACGGGTGGATTTCTTCAGGCCCCAGACTGTCTTGTTTAACCTCCCCTTGCTGCCTTTCTTCCTGTGTTGGCGATAGGTCCGCATGGCCTACATCTCATTAATGACAGCGTGGCATGTGCCTCAGGACTTCGGGTACCCCTGTGTGATGCACAAGCATTAGAACATAATTAATACAGGAATGAATGACTTTTCACTTTCATCCTAACTCCTACTCTACTTTAGCAGATTTTGGAATGTTATTGTGACTGTTTTTGTAAGTGGCATTCTAAAAATAATAACTATTAAATTACTTAATATTTATTTAAATAAGTATAGTTTAACTTAGGTTATGCACAATTCTGTGCTGAGAACTTTTCCTTCATTTCTTAATACTTGCAGAGAGATATTGTCTTTATGAGTTTTTAGCTGAGCAAAGAGCCTCTAAGAGGTTAATTTTCCTCAGATCACATAGAATTGGGATTCAGGTCCATATCTGTTTGCTATTGAAGTTTGCACTTGTCACTATGATATTATCTTGACTCATTTAATGATATGACATTATCCTGACTCCTTTAATCACTAAGCATATGACTTACAACTTTTTATAATAATTCATGGTATGAAGGCAAGTTCACTATTGATTAAAATGAATGAGTTGGGGGCCCTCCCTGTGGCGCAGCGGGTTAAAGCACTGCACTAAGAAGCTTAAGCCACTTCCTCATGAGCTCAATTCCCGCGTGCCCCGGAGGAGATCCACATGGCACGGCAGACCTCTCCTGACCCGCCCGCTGCTCCCCTCAGCAGTGTACTTCGTTGATCTGTCTGTTCTGCTCCCCGCTCTGTCTCTGGTGAATCCTCTCACCCTCCGCATCTCTGGCCTGTACCCCAGTTCAATATGAATAAATAAAACTTAAAAAAAAATGAATGAGTTGGTAGCTACTTAGTTTATAGAAGAAATGGGAGAAGTGGTAGTTGGAACATGAAATGCAACTTGATTTAAATTTTATTGCGTAGTGTATTCTCAAGATACACAAGAATGTCTCCTATGTCACCTATACATGTGTGTATGCACATATACACCCCTCACAGGTCTATACACACTCATGCCAATTTTGAGGGCTCATTATACTGCTTTATGTAAATTATCTGCTGTCTTAGATTCAGGTTTTCTTGAAAGCAGAGCAGAAGCTGAGTCAGCAAGGTATAAAGTACTGATCATTCATTTTGCTGTACAAACCCAGAGCTGCTAAACTGGTATAAAAGTAAAGTGAGGCGAGAGAAGAAGCGAAGCCACTCCGTGACTGCATTGACAGCGCTTCGTAAAGACCTGGCGAGGCCAGGCAGGGGCCAGCAGGTGTGCCTCACCAGCGTGTGTGGCTGTTCTACCACGACAACAGAGAAGCCATGCTTCGAAGAATTGCATGGTATGCAGAAGATGAGCAATTCCTATGTCCTTCCTACTGCTATATTTTCCTGGTTAAAATTTGTCCAATAGACAGTTTATTTCCTCACACTTCAGCAGTTGCCAGCATACAAGATCCTGGATCCTGTGAGGTATTCACTCAGGCCTGGAAATGGGGTGTGGCGTGGTCATGTGCATCTGAAGAGTGCAGTGCTGTTCCCAGTGTTATCTCATTAACAAAACCCAAACAACACATGTAGAGATGTCAGGAAGGGCAAAAATGCCAGGCTTGTGGTCCAGACCTGTGACTGCTCCTCGCCATGGAGCGAGGTAGCCATGGAGGAGGTCGTCTTGGGGCAAGTGGTGGCCCCTTTGTGGGTGGCAGGTGGGCGACATTTGTGTTTGAGGTATCTAGTTATAATTCACAACTCTAAGAGATCAGTAATATGTTTCTTTAGAGCTGAGCAAATGGGTTGATTTGGCCAAAACTTCCTAACAGTGAGCAACAACCCTGAGCTTGAATCCCAGTCAGTTTACTTTGAAACTCTATTCTCTGCTGCCAGGATCTCCCTGCACATTTTAAAGTAAACACCTCCTCCCAAACTGGAAGTAATCAAGTTCTTGTGGAAAATCCTGAAAGGCTAAGCAAGCACATATATTACTCCATCTCAAATTTGCATCAAAAACAGGATAACCTATTTAAAAATAATTTTTCTTTAAAAAATTATTTATCTGTGTATACAGAAATGGGGTACAAGCCAGAGGTGCAGGAATGGTGATAGGATTCACCAGAGACAGAGTGGGGAGCAGAATAGGCAGATCGACGAGGTGCACTACTGATGTGCACTGCTGAGGGGAGCAGCTGGTGGGTCAGGAGAGGTCTGTCGCGCCATGTGGGTCACCTCTGTGGCGGGGGATTGAACCGGCATTGAAGCGGCTGTGGCTGGCTTGCAGTGCCGCATCCTCACCCATTGCACCACCAGGGAGGGCCCTAAAAATAATTCTTCTTTTTTAATCCTTTGGTTTTATTTTACTAATTTAAAATCATGATTATGATGAGGAGCCAATAGCTCCTTCAGATTCTCTGGGTGTCCGTGACACAAAAAAGTCAAAAACTTGCAGACATAGGATGCATCCTGCACTCCATGTAAATCTGACCTGACTCCTGTCTTCTTGAGGCAAAGGCAGGTGGCTACTGCATCCTTAAGTGAGCCCTCTGTCAGCAAGCACTAATGTAGAGGTGTCAGTAACGCGCTATAAGGCCCTCACTATAGTGAGTCTGAGGAGATGCTGGAGGGAGGCCTGAGGTGAGCCAGTCCAGCTGAAAGCAGCTCAGGCTGCTCACACTTCATGTGACCTGTAGTCACCCAGCTATCTCTGCTCCTCGAAAAGGTGCCCGCGGAAGCAAGGTGCAGGAGGGTGAGCTTTTCCTTAGTGAACTCAAGGGGGCTTCTTTACTGGCTTGCTTTTCCTATCAATTAATAAATATTATTCTCTTTATTCATGTTTTTCTCTGGGAAGCAGTAGTAGCAGCGATGGGTTGGAAGAGAAGTAGCGTGGTGATGAGACTGACTGCAGTCTGGGTTCTCCCCTTTGCTGTGGTCAGCTGAAAGTGTGCGCTTAGTGACTGTCATTCCTGTCTACTTTGCCTTCTATGGTGTTTTGCATGTTAGGTGGGAAATGCATTCACTAAGTCAAATATTTCATTTCTAGTGATAAAGATCTAATATCCCATCACTTCCTCCAGTTGTAATGCATTGCCTAAGAGGAAAACTTATATGAGTTTTTATGTCATGAATTATGTGCACAGTGTATAATTCTCCTCTAAAGCATACTTCTGAGTAGTGCAAACTGGCCATTGAAAAGCTCCACCTTTCCTACTTCTTACCAGCCAGGGAAAGTCAGAGGAACAGATAGAAATGGAAAGCTGGGGAATGCTTTGAACTGGTATAGCCAGCACTAGTGATGAGATACCCGTAATGTCATCTACAGAGGGCACTGCTGTGGGTGCTTTCTAAGTCTGGATTTGGGTATGGTTGTTACTCTTCCTCAGATGCTACGGTTGAACAGCACTAAGGTACACAGACACTGATGGCCAGACATGTGGATTTCTTTTCTTTTTTATTTTTTTAAGATTTTATTTATTTATTCATACAGAAATGGGGTAGAGGCCAGAGGAACAGGCGCGGTGAGAAGATTCACCAGAGACAGAGCAGGGAACAGAACAGGCCAACTGATGAAGTACACTGCTGAAGGGAGCAGCGGGTGGGTCAGGAGAGGTCTGCCATGCCATGTGGATCACCTCTGGGGAAGGCGGGGATCGAACTCATGCCAAAGTGGCTTTAGATTCTTAGTGCTGCGCTTTAACCCGCTGCGCCACCAGGAAGGGCCAAAATATGGATTTCTTAATGGAACTCTTAATCCTAAAAATGAGTGAAGACACAGTTTCATGTGTTTCTGAGCTATGTTAGGGATGTGTAAGACTAAAACTCATGGGCTGAAGTAATTTCTTTCATGGCCTTTATTCTCCCCTGTAGGTGTGTATCTTGCCTTTTAGATTACTCACCCATAAACACATGCCTTGACATTCTCCTTAAAACCCTTCAGCGAATGCTCTAAATTCCATGTTGAGGGGAGGTCCCAAAGATGAGGTGAACACCAGAGCAATACCCATAGAAGTTCCCATAGGCCCCAGTTTGAGGGGAGAAGTGCACCAAAGCATAAGAAATAAAGATTTAGCACAAGCATGTAATTCATACCATGTTTTCCAGAAAGATCACACATGATTTTTTTTCTTGTTACATTCAAATCCCACTTATGTTCTTTCTTTCTTCCTCAATTGCAGAACTTCTCCAGATTTCTCATAGCTATAGAGTAACTTGATGTTGGTAAGGTAACATTTAATCCTTAAAACTTTGCTGGCATTTAACCAGTATTAAAGTTATAAAATATTCACATAGCCCAGCATATTAATTTTTAGACACTTGGCAATTAAGCCACATAAAAATGGGACAAGACCCCTATTATACATGTTCAGAATTGGCCGCTTAGACTGGTTCAAAGGCAGCAGTAGCAACAGGCATTTATTTTACTGGACATTGAACATTATGATCTGTAGGCACATTATGATTTTTATTTTTTGAGTGCAAAATCAGCAAGTTTGCAGATTGAAGGATGACTGATAATCAGAATTGGATAGCCCTGTGGGTAGACTCTGCCAAGACAATAGTAATTTGACAATAATAACAATAGTGATGAAGAGAAACTGTACTTGGAAAGAGGGAAATATTTTTTTGAAAATTAGCATAAAACATCCAGCATAAGAATTGCCTACAGAACTGAAGAACAGGTACAGAGAAATTACTCCTAGAGCCTGAGATTGCTTATAATAAATATTATGGTCAGAGAAAAAGATTTCAAAGAAATAATACATTTCAGAGAAAAGATTAAAAGACAGTATAGGAAAAGATGGGAAACAAAGAGACACAGATAAAAAAAATCAGGGAAAGCGCAACAGAAAACAATTTTACACACACAGACATCATCACCCACAATAAAATGGAAAAGAGCAAGAACATAAGAAAGTTTATAGACAAGATACTGGACTCGGAAGAAACACTTGCCTAAGCTAAAGTGAAAAACGACACAAAGCAGTAACGGCTGCTGACAATGTTTAGGAGTCTTGGGGCTGCTTGAAATGTCCTTTTTGTGTTCAAAGGAGTAGGTGGTTCCTATGTTAATCTCTATGCTTGCTCTTTGCCATTTTTGAGAGGGAAAACGCACTGAGAAAAGATGTTTCTGCATATCTTTGGTTTCTTCCCTGACAGCCATTCAGGTGAGGGTCTGTGCTAGGGAGGGGCTGTCTGGTGGTCTGCTTCACGTGGCTGCTTCTGTGCGTCCCCTGCACAAGCAGTGGAGACCTGCCGTGGAGAGGCCTCTCGGCAGTTGCTGCTCTTTCATGGAGGAACAAAGCTCTTTCATTTCTGCATCTCTTGTTTGCATCAAAGTTGCAAAAATTATATTATGCCTAAAAAAATTCCTTCTAGTATATGAAACAATGGCCCCTTTTCACTTTTAAATGCACTAAAAAAATAAGCAAATCTCCTGTCTTCATGGGCTCCTAAGCAAAGCATATGCGCTCTATTTGGAGAATGCAAATGCCTCAAGCTGCAGCATTTCTTTCTCCAGCTCTCAGCAAGTGGCCATTTAGACTTAATTGCTGCTCACAGCATAGTCCAATTAAGAACGGGCATCAGCAGGGTAAGGGCTATTTGTTAATCCATAAAAGGTATGAGAGACAGGACTTGTTTTGCCTGCGGTTTTTATTCACATGTTTGGGTGAAAATCTAAACAGCTGGAACTCTCTGGCAAGTGATATGTGTGTGTATTTAATCTGT
Source organism: Condylura cristata (assembly GCF_000260355.1). Lineage (NCBI taxonomy): Eukaryota > Metazoa > Chordata > Mammalia > Eulipotyphla > Talpidae > Condylura > Condylura cristata. The sequence goes on from NW_004567108.1 coordinate 44,355,100, forward strand.
CGGGTATGGGCGAGACAAGTGTATGAATGTATTTCACAAAATCACTTTCTCCCAATAGAAAGGGAAACTTTGTCAAGATATGGCTGAAACCTACCAAAGCATGATGTTTGAGATTGTGGTGGGGGCAGAGCTAGCTTGGAGGCAAAAACAGCTAAACTGAGGTTTTTTTACCCTGTGACATGACCAAGGCTTGAGTCTGAAGAGAGCAATTTCACTGTTAAAGTGCAAAATTCTCTCAGAACATATTGTGGATTGTTGTTTTGAGCATTCTCTTTTAAATAATGGTTTTGTTTCTTGAGAATGTGCTTTCTGTACATCGTTTTGATGTGGTACGTGGAGAACATGGAGAACTGCCACTCTGTGCTGGGGACAGGATAAATTGACAAGAAATGGTAAGAGTGGGAGTGACGATTTGCCTCTTGTGACATGATGAAAAGAACATAGGGAAACGTATAGATTATAGGACTTAAATATTCTCAGCTAGCTCAAAGGTTTCCACACTTCCTTTTGTCTGAGAAAATAATCTGGTGCACGGCCTGTCATGCTGAGAGGTTGCCTCCTGGCTTCTCAGGTATCTAGAGCCTTCAATTTCAGGGAAGGGATAGGTGAAAAACACACCTGAGTGACCCACACCTGCCCTTTCAGGCTGCTGTGAAATCCTGGGGTCATGTGTCCAGTGGTGATGTCTCGTCATTAAGTAGCACTGGTAATTGGGGAAGGGAGGAAGAAAGGATAGTCGATATTTTTGCCTTCCCAAAGGCTGAGTGAGATTGGATACCAAATATTGTCCTAATTTACGTGTTTTTTTTTTTTTTTGGCTTTGAAGGTGCTATTACCATTAATCTTATTTCTTCTTCCCCAGTTTCTCCCTTTCTTAGCCCCCCAATCTCCTGGGGACTCTGCTCCATTCATACCATGGCTGGCCTCCTTGGCCTTCCTATACAAGCAAGAGAGGAAGGAAGGTGTGAGCAATTAGCTTTGCATCAGGGGCAGTTCAGTGGTCAATCAACATGCCTAGCTAGGGCTAGAGATTTTCTATTCTTCAGCTCAGTGAAAGTCCATTTTCTCCTGTTGGTTTTGTTTTTACCTTATTGTCAATTGCTAGCCAACATAACTCTGATGAGTGAAACCTTTGCCAATTTCAGGACTGTACCTCCCATCAAATTAATGATTCTCCTCTGGAAAATGCCTGCACTCACCTGCCTCTCAGTCTGCATCCTGGCAGGCTGCTGGCTTCAGGTAATGATATTTACCCAGCTCATTGAAATGTCACACTTAGGACTGAGCCCTATAAATTATTATTGTGCTCATGTTATATTGTAAAGATAAAGGTCAGATCAGAGCTCAGATTTATTCACACCCATGATACTTTTCTGAGCATTAATAGAAAAATAAACTATCAGGTTTTTCAGTTAAAAGTACATGCAAGTGAATGTGTGTGTGTGTGTGTGTGTGTGTGTGTGTGTGTTTCCCGATGAAGGAAAAGAAATATCCACAGAACCAGTAGCATATGGAGAGGCTGGCTCATATAAGGTCTATAAATACTATAAATACTACCTCCAGTTTTTGGTACATTTCCTGACAATCCTTGACAAATAACTGGACTAAGTAAAAGGTCAGGGACAAGTTCAGGAAAATGAAGGGAACTACCCGGAATTGATCACTGCATAGGACTCATTTCCCACCAGCCCCCACAGAATATACCCCCAGTTCCTCAGGGGAGGTCATCTGGTGCCTGGAAAACCCCTTTGGAGCCTAGCACCTTTGTGTAGTTAGTCATAAAGCATGTGACTTTTACCTTAGCTGCAGATTTCAAAGAGCAGGAGTGCAGCCAGTACTAGATGCTGCTATTAAACCCAGGGAGGCCACTCAGTCAAGGGGGGGATGGTGAATGCTGATATGGATCTTGGAGGTAGTGCTGCTGAACAGGGTGATTCCCAGGAAAAGAGGAGGGTCCAGGTTCTCTGTCCCATCCAGAAGGAGGGTGGAGCTGAGCAGAGAGAAGAATCTAGAGAGGACTCTGAAGAGGAAGGAAGCAGGATGGAGAGCCAGAAGTTGACCTGAGGGAGTCACATGGAGCAGAGAGATACGTGAGGAAAAGTTTGCTTGCTTCTTTGTTCTGGACTGTTTGAAACAGATGTGGGTGAGAGACCCATGGGGAGGTTCACTATGGCAGCATTTATCTTGAATTTGATTTTGCTCTTTTCCTCCCAGACTTGTCTGGCCACATCTGAACCTTAGATTCAATGGTGGGGTTTGCGTCAATTAAACTGACAAAGGACTAAAAAGAGAAAAAACAAAATTTTATGTATAAGTACCTCACATGTATAAAACAGAGTATTCAGTGATGAATATCTCAAAGGGGTGGTTAAAAATTAGGTTTATAAGCCATAGTTTTGACCTCTCTCCCTTCTTTTCCCCTGCCATATGCCTCAGCTCTATGGTCACCTTGTAAGTGTTGTCTCTTTCCTGAATCTTTTCTTCAGTTTCTCTATATTCCATCTATAAAAGAAACCATCCAATATTTATCTTTTTCATTCTGACTTATTCACTTAGCATAATCCCTTCTATTTCCATCTATGTTGTAAAGAGTGCATAATTTACCTTTTTGATCACTGAGTAGTATTCCGTGGTGTCTATATACTGTATCATCTTGAGCCAGTCACAGATGCACATGTGAGAGATCTGTGGAACTGGACCTGAGGAGAGAACTCAAGTTTGGTACCAAAATTAGTGACTATGTAAGAAAATAAATAAATAATTTTAATATTAATAATATAAAAAAACCTTAAGTTTGTAGACTATTGTAACAGAATAACAATACATTTTTGAAGATGTGACAAAGAAAATGTTTTGGGGGCAGCATGCTGTAGAAGGAGGGAACTAGTGTGAGATATGGGTTAGTTAGTGTCTTCTGTTGTGAAGGGGCCTCTCTGCCCTCCCCGAGTTGTCCCTGGAGTTGTCCCTTATTCTTCCCAATGGAGAATAAGGGAGTGTACAAATTATGCTTTGCTTTCAGGCAGTTAGTTGGAGGGCAGAAGGCTTTTCTCACATTTGCTTCCTCTCTGCCACCTTTAGTTCAAAATAACCCTTCTACCAATGCTACTATGAATGGAAAGGGAGCTACAGCTACTACCTATTGCTCTCTTGTGCAGTAAAAATACAAATGTAGAGAATAGTTATAGAGGTAAAGAGAAGAGTAGAAACTTTACATCATACTCTTGTGGGGTCATTTCCCGCAAATGGTCAAAGACATTACTTCTTAGGTCCAGAGTAGGCTTCATGTCTCCTTGATATGGGAGACAGAGGTTAGTCAAGGCCTTGGGAAGTTGGCACCATTACTGAAAGAATGAAGATCATTTTGCATGACAGCAGTGAAGACCTTGAAGGCTAGGAGGAGAGGCTGCTCTTCCCTTCCCCAGTTGAAGAAGAGTTGGTTCACTTTATCTTAAGCTTCTGTCCTTTTTCTAATCAGAGAAGAAATCATTACTTCCCTTTTCATGAATGAGAAAAATGTAGTTCTAGTTCCATCAGTAAACGTGTTCTCTTATCTGAGAATTTCATCTTTATTCTCAGGTGAATGACGGGGACACTCCTCTTTGTCTGTCATGGGAAGTCCCCCCTCTTTGTTCATAATGCCCTGGGTTGCAAAACACGGATAAGTAATTCTGGTCTGCTCCATTTTTCTTTAGAATTTACAACTATATAAATTCTCTGTACATATGTGATTAAAATGATTGTTTTTTCCTTTGTTAACTTAACTGACGATTTGCTTAATTGTCCAGCCCAAGAAGTGCCAAGAGGGGTATGGGATGATCTCATTCAATCTATGAATGATGTGCTCTTTATTTCTTAGTATGACATAGATACAACTTTGTGGGGCTTTTTGTTGTTGTTGTATTGATGCCTCATATCTGGGTCATGAGGTGTTATCCATAAAAAACCCTCAGTTTTCATTTAGAGATGCCTTTTCAAGGAAAGTTGCAGAATGTCTATAGAGAATTTTGTTCTACTGACTTTAAGGTTTGTGGGCCTGTGTGCATATGCATGTGGATGTGTAAGTAGAATTGGCCTTTTCTTGTTAGTAAAAATGCAATCTCTGTGCAAAGTAATGCACAGATTTTATTTTGTATATAAATAAGTTGTGATCATCACCTTATTTATATATTCAGATATATTATTAGTTTCTGAATGTGAAACAATGATTCTGCAACATGCATCTTTTTGTGACACCTAGAGTAAGGCTCTTGAAATTGTTTAGTCATTCATAGCATTTCTAATGGAGACTGACTATTTAATTCCCTTCTTTGAGGAAACTTGGAGTCTGATAAGTAACACGTCAGAAATGATTATGGAAAAGCAAACCATGAATGTGTCCCCAAAGAGTAAGTATATCTTTGGGAAATGAGAAGAATCTTCTGAATTTCCATCCTGTCACACTTTAAATTGAGAGCCATTTAGATAAGATCATACCCTATGCAGGAGTAGTTTTAAATTGTTCCTCTATCCTGCAGCCCTTTCTTTTGAATGTGCAGACAAGAGAGCCTACTATGTTCTAATAAACTTTTTTATATGACTTAAGTGGGAGTGGGGTGGGGTTTCCACAGAATTTGGAATAGACTGGTGGAAACAGATTTTAGAACAGTATCTCTTCTAGGGCTTAGGCTATGGGCAAAACATCTGTTGGAGGGAAATGTGGAGCCACATTTTTGCTGAGAGGGAAATAAATACGGGGGCAATGGGTGTTGGGAGGTGAACAGACACATTTCCTGCTGGAGGAAAACAGAAGGTCAGGTGCTGAAAGGGTACAGGGTTCGTTTCAAGTTTTCCAAGCATTAAAGACAAAGGAGAAGTGATTGAAAGCTGCCAATAGAAGAACGAGGAATTACACGGGTCTCGTTCTTTCTACCAACATGCTTTTCACTGTCAGAAGCAAGCAGAAGCAAGTACCTTTATGGAATATTTATCAGTGCGTTTACAGGTTCACGAGCCAGCTTCTCTGCCCAAGCCAGGGATTCTGGACTGGATATTCTTGGGCTTTCCCTCCCATACACTGCATAGCCCTAGGCTCATGTGTCCCTTACTAGCAAGTTCTCTTCATCTGAAAAGTGAGGACAATACTATTTATCTCCATCAAGAAAGCATGAACATTCTATGCTTTTTAGATTGTTTTCATGTTGTACTTCAGGGAGAGGGTTATTAAAACTTCCCAGTTCTGCCATGTAGAGATAAATTCTTTATCTATTCTATTGTTTACTTGTTATCTGTTATTTGTAGGCATTCCTTATTTGTACGGAAAACTAGTAATAGCCTTCATATAATTTTTTCCAATTTTTGTTTGTCATGACATTTTTTTTTTAAAGATTTTATTTATTTATGCATACAGTACTGGGGTACAGGTCAGCGGCTCAGGGGCGGTGAGAGGCTTTACCAGAGACAGAGTGGGGAGCAGAACAGGCAGATCTATGAAGTACACTGCTGAGGAGAGCAGCGGGCGGGTCAGGAGAGGTCTGCCACGCCATGTGGTCACCTCCGGGGCAGGCGGGAATCGAACTCATGCCGAAATGGCTTTAGCTTCTTAGTGCTGTGCTTTAACCCGCTGCACCACCAGGGAGGGCCTGTCATTTTTTTTGCTGTATTTTATGTCCTGAACATTTTAAAAATTGTTGTAGTTGACTTGAACATTTTTCATTTATTGTGCCTCTAAAGTCCCATCCCATGAAGAGATAAAAAATGTTTCATGTTTTCTTCTAGTATTTTTATAGCTTCACTTTCCAACATTTAATTATGTGGTCTATCTGAGTTTATTCTTAATGTGTGACATAGAGGTCCAGTTTTATTTTATTTTTCCAGATGTTTACTCAGTTGTCCCAGTGCCATTTCTTGAGAAACCTATTTCTTTTCTTCTTTTTTACTGAGGTAACATTGGTTTACAGTACTGTATGTTTGCTGTGCTACCACACCATGTACTAGTAACTCATCACCACACTCACTAGACATCTTCCACCCTTTGCTTTCAACCCCCTGCCCCAACAACTCATGTCCTGCACCTTAGTTTTGTACTCAGGATCTAAGGTTTGTTTTGGTTTAGTTTTTCCTGTTCCTTTGTTTTGTTTCTTTACAGTCCAGACAAGAGTGAAATAATTCATCATTTACCTTTCTCCTTTGAAATCATTTCACTAGCGTAACTCCTTCTAGTTCCATCTATGTTGCTACGAGTGGAAAGTTTTCATTTAAAAAAAATAACTAAGTAGTATTCCATTGTATGTAGCTACCATGTCTTCTTTATCCAGTCACCTGTCACTGGGTACTTAGGCTATTTCCGTATCCTGGCTATTGTAAACAGTGTTGCAATGAACATTAGAATACATATGTCTTTTCAATGATTTTATATTCTTTGAATAGATGTTTTATGGCATCGTATGGCAAGTCTGTTGTCCAAATATGCTTGTTTGCTCACTTTTTCATTAGAACTTGAACTCTACCTTATCTAACTTACAAAACCATCTTATAGTAATTTTATAGAGTTTACATTATATTTATAAGCTACCTTAGGGAGTATTGACATCATTATTATGTGGAATTTGCCTTTTGTTTTCCAAGGTAGTGTGTGTGTGTGTGCACGTGGGCAAGCCTTTCAGGAGCACATCACTGTTGTTATATGTATCTTACACATTTCTTGTTTGTTGTTAGCCCAATTGACACTTCTCATTTTCACAAATAACTTTTCACTTGCTTCCCTTGGATTTTCTAGATAATCATACGCTTGCAATAATGATACTCTATTGTCTTGCAGTTTACATATTCAGGCAGAAATATGAAATGAAAGATCTGGCATTCACCCTACAGACAGTTTAGTTCAGTGGTGTCCATTTGCTTCTCCATTAGGGATTGTATTGTCCTTCTCTACCATCACTGGGGCAACAGCAGAGAGGGATGAAGGGAAGAAGCAAGGGAGGCTTCCAATGGCCACTTTTCTCTTTCTCCAGGATTTATGTGTTTCCTGTGCATATTTCATTTAAACATGAGCTCCACTGTTAAAGTCAATTTGAAACCCCTGAGAATAGAGCTTGGAAAATCAGGCAGAGCTGGATTTGGAAGCAGCACACCCTGGACAGCAATCCGTTTTGAGTTCTAGACATATGCCTGGAGGTGTAAGGAGTTGAAGTGAAGGATGTTTCCTAGATCTCTGCATGATTCATGGGATTTAAAGGGAAATTAAGGCAGAAAGATGAGTTGCATGGGTGTGACAACCACAAGAGGCATTTGTAAGGTCAAATAGAGTCACAAAACTGCTTTCTAGGAAGATGGAACCAAGAAACTGCGAATTCTTGTTTTGATAACTAGAGTATACACATTTCACCTTCCACTTTCTATACCTGTTACTCATGTTTTTAAGGGATACAGGAAGATGTGTGGTGTGTGTTTTTTAAGATTTTATTTTATTTATTTATTTATTTCTGTAAATGGGGTACAGGCCAGAAGTGCAGGGCCATTGAGAGGATTCACCAGAAACAGAGTGGGGAGCATAACAGGCAGATCGATGAAGTACACTGCTAAGGGGAGCAGCGGGCAGGAGAGGCCTGCTACACCATGTGAATTACCTCTGGGGTTGGGGATTGAACTTGCACTGAAGCAGCCACAGCTTGGCTTAGCTTCGCAGTGCAGTGCTTCAACCCGCTGCGCCACCAGGGAGGGCCCTGAACAAATATTTAAAGCAAAGTCTTTTTTTTCCTTTTTACCTGTCTGCAGCACTTACGGAAGACTGTCTTTTTTGGTGTCTTTAGCAAACTGCCCAGCTAGTAGCAGAACCAGAATGAGGAACCAAGTCTCCAGACTCTTGTTCCTACATCCTCTCTCACCATGAAACTCCTTCTACTTTATAAAGAAACCATAATCGTGCCTATCAATTTACAAAGGACTTACACAAAGATCTTGTCTTCCCACTACCTCATTTTCTATATTCAAATAAATCAAGGATATGGTTTCTCTTTCTTCCAGCTGTTATGAGACTTGCTGATATAATGTGTATGATCCTTTGTGTAAAGGTATAATGTAAACCAAAATTATATTAATAAGATATTGCTAATATTAATCAATATGAAATGCAATAGTGTTCTGGGGTGAGGAAGTCAGGAAAAAATGCTGTAGACTCCTCTGGGATCTGTGAGACCAGACACTTCCCAATGCTTCTTGGTAAATACTCAGCCTAGAAACGGTCCCCCAAAGTGCAGTAAAACATGCAACTCTAATGTTTGTGTTAGGTGGAAATTATGGTTTGGAAAACTCTAGCAAACCTCTTCAATCATGAAAACAGTGAGAGATTTTAAATTTCATGTAATTATCCAGTCAGAATGGAAGCTACATCACATTCTGTGCTCTATGGGGTAACTACTTAAAAAGGTCAGGGATCTTCTAGTCCTCGTCTATAGGCCATATTCTAATTGGACTTCTTAATGTGTCTGACAGATGGGAAATAGCTCATTTTGACCCCCAACGTCCAGTCTTTGGTTCACATAACCTAATAACACGAGATTATTGCTTTTGATTTTCTATAAATCTGTAATAAAGACTCTGGTTCCAAGGATAGTAATCAAAATTTTCTTTTTTTATATCTTTCTATTTGGCTAAAAGAGCTTATACTTACAGGCATCCTCTCATTAAACCAAGAGAGCATGATTCTATTATTTCCATTTTGCCAAGAGAGTTGCTCAGTTATGTGAGATCTGAGTAACTTCTCTGAGTTCAAACCACCAGTAGAACTGGGAATGAAGCCAGTTCTGATTTGCTGGACTTTCTAATCTTTCAAAATGCATGGAACCCTGTCAAAATTTAATTCTGACTTTACAGAGCTCCAGAGCCACCTACCTTTTTTTCTGTCTCATTTTTCCTGTTTTTCAGGGGCTATTCATTGGACACAGCCAGTGCCAACTTGCACTAGGAAGATAAAAATGATTTTCTGGGAATGGGGAGGGGGGGAGCATGATAAACTAACTGAAACCAAAACAAAAGTCAGACTAAAGCACACATGCTTTCACAAGACTGTTGAGTTCATAGGATTAGATTTAGCATTAGATATGTAAAGATAACTTAAAGAAGTGAAGAAATAGCATTGCCTTGAGAAAGCAGCTGGCTCCTGCCCCACAACTGTTTATACTTAAGAAGTGTAGCACAGTATTCTATCCCATCCTGAGGTCCCCAGAAATTCAGAGAAGTTGCTCAACTCTCATGTAACTCAATGCCTCATTTAGCAAAATGAAAATAATGACTATAGTTTCTTCATTTAATGAGAAATGAGAAAATAGCCATAACTGTGAGCTCCTTGCAGCCAAATGGAAAATGTAAAAGTGAAAACATCTCAAAAGAAGGGTATTTAATGTTTCTTGTCACTCTATGTCACGCCTTTTCCGACAACTCAATAGTTACTAGAAATGCAGTGATTGTACATTTTGGGATTGACCTTTTTCATGTGTTTTGTTCACTAAGCACCTTTTCAACATACTGTGTCACAGAATTTCCGTGTTATGCTTCCTCCAACTCCAAATGGATTCAACAAACTTATTTTCTCAGCTTCCACTGGAGTTAGGACACATTGGTGTTAGATTAACCCTGGCAAGAAACACACTTTCTCTGCGATTTAAGTTTACAAGAAAGCTCTGTGAAGAAGGAAAGGTCATTCTGAAGGGAGGGTGGGGTGAGGCGTGCTTTCAGAGGCAGCATGCTGAGGTGGTGGTGCCAGTGAGGCCACTCCCTGGCTCCGTTGCCGTCTATGCCTGTGCCAGTGGCAGGACAGTCCTCACCAGTGTAGCCTGACAGTTTAATTTGGGCATTATTTATGGCTTCTGACCTTTGTGGAGATTGGGAAGGCTAGCTAATATTCTTTAATCAGTTACATCTTTGTTTAAACAAGCGATGGGAACTATGCTGCTCACAGCCATGAAGGATGCACAGTTCCGTTTTCTGTGAATCTCTGTTGGAAAATGTTTTCTCTGGGAAGTCTCTCTCACAGGAAATCTCCTTGTTGGGTGTTACTGGGAGAGATAGAGGTTTCCTCTGCTGACATGAATCATACTTGAAAATGTGTGTTCAAAATTACTCAGTTGTCTCTCATGCTCTCCTGTAAGCTCCAGGAGAGCTGGGAAGAAACACACCTTTTCTTGTTTTTTCTTAAAGATTTATTTATTTATGAGGTACAAGCCAGAGGTGTAGGGGAGGAGGGTGAGAGGACTCATGTGAGACAGAGTGGGGAGTAGAACAGGTAGATTGATTGAAATACACTGCTGAGGGGAGCAGCGGAGGAGACGGAAGAAGTCTGCGGCACTATGTGGGTGGGGATGGGACTCGTACTGCAGTGGCTGCGGTAGCTTCATAGTGTTGCGCGTTAACCTGTTGCACAGGGAGGGCCCATGGAAACACCCCTTTTCTGAGGTGTAAGTTTACAAAAGAAAATAATAAGGAGGAAGAGCCCTCCGGCAAGGAGGGCAAAGAGCTGTGCGCGTTTTAGAGGCAGCATCTACCATACTGTGGTGCCTGCACTGCCACACTGGCCAGGGTTTGTGCTTTCCTTTCTCTCTGAAACCTAATATATTGTATGGCAGATAGTGATCACTCGGTGAATGCTAACTTCGATCAAATTGCTGGCATCTGAATGATTCATGCCATAGTTAAAGACCAGTTTTCTTCATTTAGTCCTCATCAGAGATGAAAAATAGCTACTCATCATCCTTTTTTTTTTTTTTTTTTTTTTTGCTTAAGAATAGGATTAGGCCCTCCCTTGTGGCGCAGCGGGTTAAAGCACAGCACTGAGAAGCTAAAGCCACTTCCGCATGAGTTCGATTCCCGCCTGCCCGGGAGGTGACCACATGGCGCGGCAGACCTCTCCTGACCCGCCCGCTGTTTCCCTCAGCAGTGTACTTCATTGATCTGCCTGTTCTGCTCCCCTCTCTGTCTCTGGTGAAGCCTCTCACTACCCCTGAGCCTCTGGCCTGTACCCCAGTTCTGTATGAACAAATAAATAAATCTTAAAAAAAAAAAAGAATAGAATTAAGATAACTTGGAGCAATGTGGAGATCACTAGAGCTTTGAGCATCATGCCTGATACGTGTGTTCTTGAAGTTGCTCTTTTCTTTGAAACTACATTTTTAAAGATAAAAATAGCACCTTTTAGATAAACATGATTAGATTAGCTATGTGCTCTCCACTCACACCTTCTCAAATAACATATATATATACGGGCTCTCCCTGGTGCTGGAGCGGGTTAAAGCACAGCACTAAAAAGCTAAAGCCACTTCAGCATGAGTTCGATCCCTGCCCTGGAGTGATCCACATGGTGTGGCAGACCTCTCCTGACCCGCCCGCTGCTCCACTCAGCAGTGTACTTCATTCATCTACCTGTTTTGCTCCCCACTCTGTCTCTGGTGAATCCTCTCACCAACCCTGCACCTCTGGCCTGTACCTCAGTTCTGTATGCATAAATAAATAAATCTTAAAATATATGTATATAAACCCCCAAGAACAAAGAGAAAGGAAGCATGAGCATATGAAACCCAGCATATGAAGGAGCGTGTGAGGTAAGACAGGGCAAGGGGAGCCAGAGTGCGGGTGTTTCTGGGGAGCTCTGAGTCAAGGAGTCATTGTCCCTCTCCACATCATGGCTCTGCATTAGACACAGGAGAAAGTTAGGGGTGAGGGGCAGGCAGTGGTAACCTGGTAAGTGTTTCACAATCAGCTCTCTGAAAAAGAAAGAAAGCTGGGCAGGCAGGCAGGAAATCACAGCCTTGTAGCACTGAGCTGACTTTTGGCAGGCCTGGGAGCACACCCTCCCTGCCAGGATTAAGCTACACACATGATCTCTTCGAATGTGGGATTGATTGAGAATAAATGTGTGTGATTGGCTCTTTGGACTGCCAGTAACTATTTCTGGCACATTGAATGTAGGGCCCAAAATAGGAAGATTGGTCCAATTTTTTTTTTAAAGACTTATTTATTTATCCATACAGAACTGGGGTATAGGCCAGAGAT
>NW_004567108.1:44367425-44414952 GCF_000260355.1 Condylura cristata
TGCCATCATTTCCTTCTGTGCCACCATACATTCAAGGTTTGGAAAGCAAAATGGCTCCAAGATGGAGCACCAAGTCATAAGGAATGAATGAATAGCACCCAAAAGGAATTATTTAGGACTAGGATGTTATTTTTAGTGTCTTGTATGTGTGTCTGTATAAAATTTTAAGTTGCTTTAAAGGACTGTGCAAACAAAATAAGAGAGCTTTGTGAAGGTTAAATTATTAGAACACCAATAGCACAAAGGGCATAGAGGGAGAAATAAACCCATGTTTTTGTTAAGTTTCCGAGATTGTTCATGAAGCATGACAGTGCTATTTGAAGATAGACTTTCATGACTTAAAGACACATTTTAATAATTTCTAAACCAATTGGTAAAAAAACCAGGAGGACATATATAAAATACATCAATACTAAAAATGCATTCACCCAAAAGAAGCCAGAGATGTGGAAATGGAGGAACAAATGCGATAAAAATAAAGCAAATATTAAGGTGAAAGACATTAATTCAACCTTTTTAGTAGATAAATTAAATGTAAATGAATTAAGCACATCAATTAAAATTTAAAAATGGTAAAAATCCAGTATCTTACTAGTTAATATTGCACTAGCTATATTCAGCAGCTCAATTGCTACCTGTGGCTAGTGGCTCCCATAGCAGACAATAGAAATAAAGAAATTTCCATCATCACAAATTTGGGACAGTGTTGGAAGCCAGGGGTGTCTGCTCTTGGGGCAACAGTCAGAGACACACTACCCTGCCGAATGATCTGAGGTGGCAACAGATACTTGGTCACAAGGCATAGAGAAGATGCTGTCCCACTGTGACCTTCTAGCTAGAATATTGCGCTCAATATAATTTACTGGGCATAGCATGCAGCTTCCTGATACTGTTGCAACTCCTGGCATCTCCTGATACCTCCAAGATGTTAACTGCTAGGAAGGCATCAGCCTTACTCTGCAGCCTTACTCAGCCTTAATCTTTACCTGCCTCCAGCCTGTTTGCCATCTTTACCTGCCTCCAACCTGCTTGAGATTATGTAAACAAACGCAGCCCACCTCATTCCAGCTTTCACTAACACATTCAAATCCTGTCATCTCCTTACGTCCTCCCTCAGATTCTCTTTGACTCAGCTGGCCCGTGCTAGAACAGAACTGGTCTCAGGAGTGACTAACTCAGAACAAACCAGGAGAATGTAGCCCTCGAAGAGTAGGATTTGGAGTGATAATATGTGAATTTCAGTAGTGCAAATGAACAACTGAGGTAATTCAGGCAAAACAAAAAGCTGATCAGGAAATTAAATGTGGTTATAGTGCTCTTGACTATAGTGAACAGTGTGGGTAAAATTGTCTCAACATTGACATTTATTTTAAATTGATGGATGACTGTATTGGGAGGATAGGGGAACAGAGAGGTGGTAGGGTCAGAGGAGAAAGAGAGAGAGAGAGGAGAAAGAGAGCTAAACCTCATTTAGTGTAAAAAGAAGCAAGTAAGAATAAGAGAGGATAGCAACTAATGTTGATGGGAATGATATACATGTAGAATAATGTATAGGTAATTTAAAAGTGACTAGCATGGGAAGAGGTTGAAGGAACTTTGTTTTGAGGAGAGAATTTCACTAGTAGCTTTTTGGAGGTGTTTGGGTTTTATACATGGGTAAAATATGTGTATGGAGAAATCCAGACAGTATCTAATTGTTTGCCACTGTAGTGTTTTGTAATAACAGTGTAATTAATGGAACCATTGGTAATTTACGGAGCCTCTAAGTTACAATGAATTTGCCTCATCAATTAAAGAATATAAATAAATGTCAATAAAATATATATTAAAAGATAGAGACTCGTTCAGAAAGCACAAAAGACTAGATTGTAGACAGGGCATGTTAGGTCCCAAGACTATAAGAAAAAAATGAAACAAAAAGAAATGCTGTGTCAGCTAGGAGTCCCAGGTGGGAAACTGAGTAAATGGCAGGACATGTGCTTTATTCAGAGCCTGCCTCTTCCTGCCATGATGTGGTTCAACAACCCATAATTCAGAAAAGACAGAATTGCCTTTTGGAGAGAAGGAACCCAATGTACAGGGAATCTGAGCTCCAGGCTCTGTGCAGCAGAAGAAATGTTTATCTCTTTGCACATGGGGGTGCTGAGAAAATCCTGGCTTGGAGTCAGCAGACCTAGCTGGGATGGCAGCTGTGCACCTGAGGCTGTTGACTGCAGGTGAGTCCTTACTGTACCTTTCTGTTAGGGTTGCCTTTGCACCCTAATCTGGAAATTGTGAGCAACACAATTAATATCGAAGACTTAAAATGATGTTGAAAACATTAGTAATAATTAAAATGTAGTCATTACTATTATGTGTTTCCTAAGATTGGTAAAGGTACCTAAAATTTTGTGCTTTTAATTTGAAAGATTTCCCTTGAGCAGAGTATTACTCTTTGCGTAGAACTGCCCAGTGATCATATATACACGTTCATCCATGGACCCAAGAATTCCATCATCATACAAAACACCATCTCTTCAGTGCTGACTTAACTTTTCGCTGTCTTTCCTACCTACTCTTACAGGCAGCAAAATTGTTCCCAGTTCTATATCTTGCAACACAACCCACTCGGCAAAATGTTCCATCAGGCAGTTAACTGAATTGTCTGCTCAGATGCTAAGTTGTAGCAAAAGGCAGTTTTATACCCGGATTGAGATTTGGCAGAATATCAGGAAAGATTCACGTTTCATAAATATGACTTAGGACACTGGTTGGGAACCATTGACTTAACCTTTCTGCAAACGTCATTTGTGATACTGGAATGGAGCCCAAATAGGATATTTCTCCAGTGCTCAACTCTCAGTGGGGTAGGCATGAAGATTCTCATTTTGCTGAAGAGGAAACTGATGCTTTAGAGAAGTGAAGCCAGTGGTTCTGTTTGATGGGAGCAGATATTTATATATTTCCCCATCCCTGTTCCTGCTTGTCTCCCTGGATAAGCACTCATGTGTTAGAAGTGTCTGAAATAATCTTGTTTCACAGGAGACAGAGAGAGCTGCCTTATCATGACAGTTACCTGAAGCCATCTCCCCCCAAAACAGCATATTGGAGAACAACTAAACAATATAAAAACAACCAAAACATGTTGGAGATTGTGAAAGGTTAAATCGGTTGCCAGCGGTTATTGTAATGCAGATATCTAGATGCAAACTTTGAGTGGCAGGTCCCTATAGCATCCTAAAAGATATCATTCCTTCGTCCTTATTGGTCTTCTTTAGGGTACTTGAAAGTATTTGGAATTTGGGAGCGGATTCCCTTCTCTGCCTAATGACACCATCATTTACTCTGTGCTCTGAGTCAAGAATCTGGGGACCACTGCAAACTCTTCCCATGTCCCATAACGAGTTCTCTTTCCTTACACCCCTCATTTAGTCACCCACACAGCCCTGCTAACCTGCATTCCAACATACCTCAACTCGTCCCAGCCAACTGTCGAAGAGGGTGTGGCTGTCTGGTCTGATTGTCACCTGGGACACCTGCTCCATCCTAATATCCACGAGCCTTCTCCAGCAGTGTTCTGGGGTGGCCCGGCCCACCATAGCCAGCTGGGCACTGCACGTTTCTCCCACTGGATGTTTTTTCCCAACAAACCGCATGTGAACTCTTGCTTTAGTGTTCAGGGATTCTCACAAGTGTCCCATTTCCGTTGTTCAGCTGCCTTACTCACTTCTTCCTCAAGAGATCCATTTTCCATACTGGGACTATTTGTGCTTTTCATCTTTTATTTAAAAAATATTTATATTTACATTCAGGTTTTTTTTAGGGTACTTTATTTAATATTTCTCTCCATATTTCATATTACTTTTAGAAGCAAAAATAGTGAAATACCACTGCTCAAACTCTTGGTGTTTTGACACCAAGGGAGAGATGCCCTAGAAATTATTTGCATAAAGTAAATAAACTTTGTCATGAGGATAGTGATGGTGAATCATATTATTACTAGTGGCAGTTATTACTTACAAGTAGCACTAAAATTAACCAAAGAACAGGAGTTTTGAAAGAAAGACTATAAATGTTTCTTGGCCTCACTCCTTTTACCCTCTTTCTCTCTCCAGATCTTGGTATTAAGCTTTCCCGAGAATACCAGATTTTATCTGGCATTTCTTTTCTACTTCCTTAATTATTAGTATAGAAAAATTTTTTTAGCTGTCATTATCATTATTAAAATATATCACCTAACACATGAAAGTATTAATGAATATGCTTTTATACCAGCGGGGAAGGGAAATTTCCTGGGCCTCAATTTATATTTTATGTTATTAAAACTTCATTAGAAAAATCATTAAAGGACAGGGAACAATCTTTGATTTTTTTTGGGGGGGGCTGTTTGTAGTCTCTTAACAACCTGTTTTAAATAGAAAGCTACAAAAATTTTACTACTCTCCCGATTGGAGTCCATTTCTTTAGGGGAGGTAAAAATCAGTCAATTAAACATCAGCCACCTGGAAATGCTCTAGATACATGAGAATGACTTTCCCCCTACTGCTCATCAATTGCTTGTCAGGATTGGAGACCAGTTGCTCCTGGAATGTGGGTCTGTGTGTTTTACTCAAGTTCCTCTTTGTCCTGTTAGGTTAAAACTAATCTGCATCACTTTCCATTTTCAGTCACCAACTATATCTGTAGCTGCAGTGACATTTTTACACAAGGAAAGATGTATGCTGCCCATCTGTCATGCAAGGACAGAATGTAGCTAAACCGTCTATCCTGTCTTTTACTACTTTGGGAGTGACAAAAACTCAGAGGACTCAGTTCTGTTTCTCCTTGGAGAATTGGTGGCAAGATATAATCTTTTATATGTTTTGCTGCTAAAAAAGGAGTGATAGGTGAGCCATAATCCATCATTTGCAGAAGCACTTCCGCAAGAGGCTGTGGATCTGGGCTTGCAGTGCCATCAGCCTCTGATGTGAGTGTCTGGGCCCATAAAAGCATCACTGTTTCTGGGCCCTCCCTGGTGGTGCAGAGGGTAAGAATTGCAAGCTGGCCGCAGCCGCTTCAGCATGAGTTCGCTCCCCGCCTGCCCCAGAAGTGACCCACATGGCGTGGCGGACCTCTCTTGATCCACCCGCTTTTCCCTTCAGCAGTGTACTTTGTCAGTTGGCCTGTTCTGCTCCCCACTCTGTTTCTGGTGAAGCCTCTCACTACCCCTGCACCTCTGGCCTGTACCCCAGTTCTGTGTGCATAAATAAACAAATATTAAAAAAAAAAAGCATCATTGTTTCATGCCTGACTCAATGGATCAGGGAGACTCTCCGATTTCAGTAGGTATATGGTAGAGGGGACGCCAGCAGGTCTGGATAGTGGTACTGGCCTCATCACTGACTGACTAGGGCGTCCTAGGCAATCTCTTCACATTACTAACATTGGTCTGTGCATCTCTAAACAGACAGGGTTGGGCTTCATTGTCATTTATAAGGTTCTGTTTCCCTGCCATTAACAAAGAAGATAGACATTCTTGCCTTGTTATGGCTGGAATATGGCCATTGAGCTGCTTTCAGAGGCAAAGACAGTGTCTGGTGTTCGTCCTGACACCCGCTTTTGATAAACAGCACAGATTTTCAGTAATCAAGTTTTCATCCTGTGAATGTAGATTGAAGCAAAACTAAAACCTCATAAAAGACTATAGCCTGGCGTATGATCAGGAAAATCCCCCAAATGGGGTAATAATGAACATGATCCTTCTTTGCTTGCTTGGCAGGTTGTACTATGTCGCCTGTTTTTAAAACCCACCCCTTTGCCATGTGAACTCATCCAGTCCTCTGCTGTGGTCAGGGTGTGCTCTGTGCTCTGCTTGATGTTGGGTCTGGCCACTGACCTGTTTTGGCCAGCTGTTACCCGACGTGCTGCACAAGCAGAGGCCTGTGTGTCCTCACATTACGTCACATGTGCATTGTCGAGCGCATGCCGTTCACTTTGAAAAGCACAAGACTCCAAAGGCAGCTGGTCCCAGGAGAATGAAAGATTTATTGAACAGACCTAAGCGCAACTGGTAGCCAGAAGCAGAATTGACCTGAAGACCCATGAACAAGGAAAATAAGTATTTGTTGTGAGTCACTGAGATTTTGAAGTTGATATGGCACAAAAGCTGAGCAGAATATATTTTTTGTAGGATTTTAAAATTCCACAAGTAGTTATTCCTTTGGCTTTGTTTTCTTAAAAAAAAAAAAGTGTTTCTCTGGAATCTTTTTTTTTTTTTTTTAAAGATTTATCCATTCATGTATACAGAACTAGGTACAGGTCAGATGAGCAGGAGTGTTGAGAAGATCCAGCACAGTCAGAGTGGGGAGCAGATCGACGAAGTTCACTGTTGAGGGGAGCAGCAAGTGGGTCAGGAGAGGTCTGCAACACCATGTGGGTCAGTTTCGGGGCAGGGATTGAACTCCCACAGAAGTGGACACAGCCAGCTTCGCAGTGCTGTGCTTTAACCTGCTGTACCACCAGGGACAGCCTGGAATATTTAAAAAAAATTTTTTTTTAACAGTTTATTTTTACATCATTTTGTACTTTTTTTTTTCACCCCAATTGTAATCCCCGTGGGTTTCCCATCACCAAGTCACCCGTGTGCCATCACTATAGTCCCATGCATTTCCCTCCCCACACCCTTTTTTGATCCCATTCCCCACTCCACCCCGCCAAAATGTCTCTGGTGTATGGCTGTTCATTATTCTTATTATTTTCTCGCCTGGTCCATTATACTCCTGCTATGAGCAAAACCATCCGGTATTTTTCTTTCTCTTTCTGGCTTATCTCACTAACCATGATCTTTTGAGCTCCATCCAAGTTGCTGCAAAAGACATGTGTTTCTGCTGAGTAATATTCCATTGTATATCTGTACCACATCTTTTTTATCCAGTCACCTACTTTTGGGCATTTGGGCTGCCTCCATGTCTTTCCAATTGTAAATAAAGCAGCAATAAACATGGGGGTGCAGGTATCTTTTTCCATCAGTGTTTTTGTGTCTTTTGGGTAGATACCTAGGAGTGGGATTGCTGGGTTGTAGGGAAGCTCCATGTTTAACAGTTTGAGGAACCTCCAAACAGTTTTCCATAGTGGTTCTACTAAATTGCATTCCCACCAGCAGTGCAGGAGAGTTCCTTTTTCTCCACATCCTCGCCAACATTTGTTGTTGCTAGTTGTTTGAAGATGTGCCATTCTCACTGGGGTGAGGTGGTATCTCATTGTGGTTTTAATTTGCATCTCCCTTATTATGAGTGATGTTGAACATTTTTTCATGTGCTTGTTGGCCATCTGCATTTCCTCTTTGGAGAAGTGTCTTTTTAGCTTTTCTGCCCATTTTTTGATGGGGTTGTTTACTTTATTTTGTTGAGTTTCGTCAGTTCTCCATATATTTTTGTGATCAAGCCTGAAGTAATTTAAAAAAAAAACTTTTTTTAAGTAGGGAAATGGACTTATTCTTTTCAGGAGACCATATTGCAGGCAGACAGGAGGCAGGGAGGAAAGGCAGGGATGCACTAGGTGCAGGAGCGAAGAGACAAAAGATGTACTCATGGGGATGGAGGAGCTGCCCAGAGGAGACTACAGAAGCCAGTAGCAAGTGCTGCGCGCTTCATAGCTGGCTTCATAGCTGAGTTTAGGGCTCCTTTGGGCCAGAAAGGCGGTGTCTGACCTGAACATCCTTCCAGCGTCATGACATCTCAAGGTTGTCCCGAGCCTTCTTTCTGCACTCTGCACACGTTCTCCCCGGGCAGGTCCACATGTGATATCCCGTCTCTCCTGGTATCTCTTTCTCTGTGGCACACAGCTCCCAGTCACAGAACAACCATGCACATTTGATGATCTCTATTTGCATGACTACAAACCCTAAAACTCAGCAGTTCAAACCAAGCTTGTGAATGTCTTCTCTGCCCAGCACGTGCTTCTGTGCCTTCTGTCATCATCATCTTAGTAGATACCTCCCTGCCCATGGTTTGGATCAAGTGAGAACCCGA
Organism: Condylura cristata; assembly: GCF_000260355.1. NCBI lineage: Eukaryota > Metazoa > Chordata > Mammalia > Eulipotyphla > Talpidae > Condylura > Condylura cristata. The sequence continues at coordinate 44,375,414 of NW_004567108.1, forward strand.
GTGCCTAATTGACTTCTCTCTCCCACCCTCTCTCCTCTCACAGCCATTCAAACTTTTTTAAAAGCTAACCACCTATAACTCATCCTTGGTGTGACAATAAAGTCGAACTCTGAAGGAGGACAGGCCTCCTACCCCTCCAGCTCATCTCTTCCTGCTCCTCCCCTACACTTTCTGATATAGCCCTGGTTAACTTCTTTACTCTGCAGGCTTACCGTGGCCTTGCTGCTTCTGGGATTTTGTGTATGCTCTTGGCTGCCTGCCTAACCACCTTCTCTCTAACCTTGTTTTTCTGTTAACTCCTATTTGCTCTTCAGTCATAGTCTGTAGGTCACTGATAACTAAAGTGCAGGTGAGGTTTCCCCATAGCTCCACTTGCTGGATGTGTGGCCACACCTGAAGACATCTGAGGATGTCACAGCTGGGCAAGGAATACCGCTGGCCACTGTGGGAACAGAGGCCAGGCAGCTGCTAAATATCTTATACCATCCCACCCACATCCAAGATTCCTTGAACGAAGAGTGATCTGTCCCAAAATGTCAGAAGGTGCTGAGCCAGAGAAATCATGGTCTAGATTTCGCTGTCTCAAGGAAGTCCTTCCTGACCTTCCATCATGGGCTAGAAGCACTCAAAGTGCTCTTCTTGGACTTTTCTTAGCTCTTTCCCTATTGCACTTACATTCCTGTCCACTTGTCTGTTTCTTCCTCTGGAATGTGAACAACTGAAAGACAGGTGTATCTTTCAATTCCTAGTCCCAGCACAGCTCCTGGCACTAGGCATGCACTGTGTATTTGTTAAATGACTTAAAAAAAAATACACACAAGTCACCCTAAAAGTGAGGGTCTTACTTGTCACATTTTTCCAGAAAGTATGTTGCTTGCACATGGTACAGAATTTCTTCAGAAACAGCTATGGCAAATGAAACCAGCCTGTATGATGAAGCACAGTTCTGAAAGTGCCCCTGCTACACTGCCAGGGAAAAGAATTCTTTCAATATTCTTTTGTATATGTAGGCCATAATCAATTGCTAAACTGTACAGGGAAATGAGAATTCGAGTACTTATTTTGTTTTCTAGTAGCTTCTTTTGCTAATAATACCTGGTTATGGAAATAGCCATACATTGAATGCAGTGTGTGTCACAGAGTTGTTATTTCCATAACCTAATTTTTTACATTAAATAATAGTTGGAGCAGTTTGTGTCACGACTTTCTCTGATAGGTGAAAATGCCACATAATAAAAGTTAATGCAATGTGAGCCAATATGTTTCATCACCCAGCACCATCATCTATTAATCCTGAGATATTTTCAGGGAATTGCCTTAAATCCTTTGGTGGTTTAAAGTAGCTTCAGAGGGATTAGTGGCTTAGAGGTAATTGTTATTGCTAATATTTTATTTGAAATGTCCTGTTCAGCAAAGGTAATGTGACATTTTGCTCACTGGAACTGCTGTCTTTCTAGGAAAAGGGATGAGTCAAAAGGTCAGTGCTTGGAAGAGGGAGCAAAAAGAGTCCATGAGACAAAAGACAGTGATCCAAGTTGAGGTGACCAGCATAAGTCAACTGAGTGGGAACTGACTTTTATATAGAACCTAGGAGCTGGAGTTTTAATTTTCTATGAATGGTGAGAATCAGCTAGACAGTTTAGTTAATGAGGGCTCAGAAACCTGAACTTTACTTTAAAAAAAAAATTAAGAAGAAAGAAGGCTGTCTTACACCTTTTCCGCTGAGACAATAAATGTTGTAGCTACTCAGAGATATCGATGTTAAAGTTGTTCCAGCCCAGATAATGGTGTTGCTCTATAGCTCTGGTGGGAAAGTCACATTGGTGAGTAACAAGGAGGGAGGCAATGAGAGAGTGAGAAGTGAACAGATAAAGTTTAAGATGGAAAAATCAAGGAGAAATATGGTTATGCATGTTTTGCAGTAATGGGTATATAAATACAGGGAGAGGATCACAATGATTATATTATTGAACCAAACTCCGTGTGTGTGTGTGTGTGTGTGTGTGTATATCTTTCCCAAAAATTGAGAATTAAGTTAAAAAGATAAACAAAGTATTTTAAAAAGCAAATTGATAAGAAAGTGAAAGTCTTTGTTTAATGAGGAAATGATTTGATGCTTGTTCCAAAGAGGTCAAAGCTAGTCAACTGTGGAGTTGGCTGGGTAGCTCTCTACCTCTGTGAAATACTTGGCTAGCTATATCTCCATGGGCACATTTCTAAATCATCTTTGTGACTCAGGGTGGTTTAATAATTCTACAGTCTTAATCATGGCAGAGGCACTTCATCACCAGGGAATGATGCCTAGAGGTTTAATGATAAGAAAGTAATGGATATGCTCATTGCTCAGGACCTTTCTTCTGAAAGCAGGTACATGTTAAATTCTTTGAAGATAAAAAAAAAAAAGTAATAATAGGCCTCTGTGTTGCACTGCAGAGTTACCTTTGGCTAAACTCGTCCTCTTGGCCATTTATCACGTTGTTCACTAAGCCCTGGACACAGGTGGGAAGCAGATTGAGTCATTTGTAAACCCCATTAATTACAGATATATAAGACATATCTTCTCTTATCCTCCTTTCTCCAAAAGGCAAACTGTGATTTGTTCTCTTTTCTACGACCTACACAAAGTAATCTTCCCAAGTAATATTAACATTTAGAATACACAGTTCTTCAAATGATCACTGGACCCATTGCTTACTCATCCCAAGCACCAGATATTAATAATATTTTAAAAACATCCCTACTTGGCTTCTGGAGGTCACTCCAGAGACTCGAGGAGACTATACTGAAAGAACAGGATACTTCTTTGTTCTTGAGGAGGCTTTGTAAGAGCAATTGAATAAAAAAATTGAGGATTTTAAAGTATTTTTGGCTTATAGGGTATACTTTGTGAGTATACTTAGTTTCAGTCATTTTCATTAACTAGCCAGTCCTGTATGCTTAGCTTGACCACAGTCCTATAGAAGGCATTCCTATAAGACCCAATAGTGACCAAGATCTGCCCACTAACTGGCTGATAGAGAAGGATGTACTTAGCTTCTTAATCTACCCTTCCCTTAATTCTAATCTCCCTCCTACAAATATTCCACATAGGCCAAACCATTATGTATCATTATAAAGAAATCAGTGGAGCTGCTCAAAGGTAAAATTGCCCCTGGCCCTTTGACTTCCATTTTAGGAGTCTTTAAAGGTCACTGTGGGGCTACAGTAGCTCATGGCATTGTAAGCTAATTTAGAGGAGTTGGCAGAACCAGAAGGTTTTCCTGACTGGAGTGGAATCTCATGTTTTGGCTATAGATCATGATTGACTGGGGATAAGAAGATCAAAGTCTGCTAAGTTTTGAAGAGAGTTCCATTGCCAAAGACATCCCAAATCTGGCTAACAGTGGCTGGAGACTGCTTTGGGGTCTTCTTCCAGAACTAAAAATAATAAGAAATACACTGCTAAAATAGTTTCAAAAATGTCTTATCTTTGCTGTGGTCATAAAAGATGAAGGTCAAGAGAACGCTTCTGAGGTAGCAGTTCTGGGTGTGTACATCTCTCAGCTTTTTGAGATTGCATGTAATTATGAGCATGATTAAGTGTTCAATCACCCATTAGAATATAATTCCTATGAGTCTGTGTCGGTGTTGTCCATGCTATGTTTTTTATTGAACCTATTTCCTGAGACTTGAAATGTGGTCAGTTATTAAAGAAATGTATGAGCAAAGGGAAGCAAGTGACCCACTCGAGGACACAGAGAATCAACAGCTGAAGGGAAGTGAACGGAAGAATTCAAGAAAGGAACTCAGAATAACAGTCCCAAATGAAATGTAGCCTTTCTCTCTAAATAGAATGGTAGAAGAAGTTTATAAATAGAATTCAGTGATTTGATAAAATATTTCTGTACTAAATGCTAGACCTGGTTGGACTAGGTACTAGAAGGAAGAAAAATTATTGTTAAACACATCTATAAAACAAAACAAAAACTGGTGCACCTATATTCATAGAATATGAAACAAGCCAAAGGTCCGTCAGTGAATAATGGATCAGAAAATGTGGCATTTACACGCATTATTATTATTCAGCTGCAGTAAGGAATGTAATGCTGATACATACTATAACATAAATGAACCTTGAAGACATTACATAAGTAATAGAAACAAGACATGAAAGGCCACATGTTTTACAACTCCATTCATATGAAATATACAGAATAGGCAAATTCATAGAGACATAAAACATGATTAGTTGTTAGAGGGTGATGGAGACGGGAGAATGGAGGAATTGCTAAATGGGTATGGGGTTTAATTTTGGCCTGATAAAAACATTTAGATAGTGGTTATGATGGCATGACATGGTGGAAATACCAAAACCCACAAAATTGTGTCCTTTACAGTGGTTAAAAATGGTGATTTTTGAGTTATTTGAGTTTTACCTCAATTAGACATTAAATGTTAAAAGATATTAATATTTATATTGCTCTGCAATGCTGTTTAGAGGAGGAATGGAAGTGCAAATTATTTTTTAAAAAGGTTTAAAGATTTTTTTGAATGGAATTAGTTTTCAATATATTAAAAATAGACTTAATTGAATAATTATCTATTCATCCAAGCTCTTAATAATCAAGAATTTCATTTATTAATCAACATGATGGCAAATAACAGTATCAAATAAATAGCAGAATAAAACTTAGCCTGACTGTGTTAAGATTGCAATTTAACCTTTTAGAATGTTATCTAGGCTTCTGCATCTCAGTTTCCTCATCTGAAAAAAATGAGTATAATACATCTCTAGTGAGGTGGTGTACATCAGCATTCTCAATCCTGGCTGCCTATAGCTTGTTGACTTTTTATTTGAAGACAAGTTCCAGATGGAACTAAAGATAAGTTCCAGGTTCCAGGTTTTTTTTTCTTTTTTTTTAAGATGCATTTATTTATGTATACAGAACTGGGGTACAGGCCAGGGATGGTGAAAGGATTCACCAGGGAGAGAGTGGGGAGCAGAACAGGCAGATAGACAAAGTACACTATTGAGGGTAGCAGTGGACGGGTCAGGAGAGGTCTGCTGTGGGTCACCTCCCATGCCAGGAATTGAATTCACACTGAAGTGGCAGTGTCTAGCTTGTAGTGCTGCCTCCTAACATATTGTGACACCAGGGAGGGCTGAGTTCCATGTTCTAATATATATAGATTGGATAGCGAGTTTAATATATACTTTAATATATACAAGGCATATAACAGCTTGCACAGTCTATGATATTTTGCTAAGACAATTCAAACAAAGACATAGAGTATCCCTAATTCTAAGGTGACTTGGGCTTCTCACCCATTTCACCACTTGAATGAAATGATGTGCAATTTCCTTGTATCTCTAACGTTTTAAGAACGGGTGAGTGCACATTGCATTTTGTGGTGTGAGCTTTGATGACAGGTCAATTTGTAGAAGTCCCAGGCAGTGTGTGAGAACTCGTGAGCTCTCCTGGTGATTAGACTGCAGAATTGTTCTTTGCTGTGAGGTTGCTGAAGTGAACATCTTCACTCTAAGCCACTTGGTTTAGCTTTTATTTATATGACTTTTTATCAGCTAAGGATGAATCAACAGTTCTCATTGGTCATGGCTCTTCCCTAAGTGACACTGAGGCAATGTATGGGCTTTTTAGTATTTTGATATAGTCAAACCCGAGCATTTATATCTAGAATCACCTGCTTGTTTTGTTTTTCATAAAGTCCTGAAAAATATTTTCTTTATATAACAGTATTTTAAATCATGTAGAAAGGTAAGTAATAAAACTATGAATTTCACTTTAGGATAGTATAGAGGGCATTATAAAATATTTATTATAAGAAGGATCTGGTCTGATTGGAGATCACCATTATAAACATAACCTGCAGCTAACTTAGGTTGAATGGGGAGAATGAGAGCTAGGAAGGATATTGTCTTGGTTTATCTAATGAGTAGTTACTATGCTTTGCTCTATATGCTGTCTCTCCTAAGGTAGATGGTGGTATTATTCTCCCTTTGAGAGATAACAATACTGAAGCTCAAGGTAGTTTATTACTGAAAACTTCTTTATTCACCCATTAGATGTTTTAGTGTCTACCCTGTGCCTTGTAGGTATTTGAGATAGAAAAGATCATTTCTGTCCTCAAAAAGTTTATACTTATAGTGAAGAGTGAGGATAAAGCAAAGCTGTAAGTAAACTAGTCAGGATGTCATGAAGGCACTTAAATAATATGAGAAAACATTCTCAAAATCACATGCCTAGAGAGTGCAAGGTAGGGTTCCATTGAGTGCATATTGCTTTTCGATGGTTGTGATGGCTGCTCTCCTGTTACTGGTACTGGATTGTAAGGTCATCCTATCTTCTGAGGTTGTCTGGGAAGATGGCATCTACATTCCAGTCAGATGAAGATTTTTTCTTTGTTCATATGATACTGATAATTATAATAGTTCTGATTCTGTACTATGCAATATTTTCGATTTTAATATTACTAATACTTGTTAAAATGCATTTCTCAAAAAACAATGTTAGATACTTTTCTGATTTTTCAAGTGTAATTTTTGGAAACATCCTTGGTTTTGTTCTCCTCTGTCAATGTGTTTGTTACATCCAACTCTGTGAGATGAGAAATGTGGGCTTAAGATGAATGCGGATAACTCTTAAAGTTGAAATAGCCGGGATCTGGGTCAGGCATTTGGAAGGGTGATTATAATCATTCCGGGGACAGGTAGGGCTCCTGTTGAAGAAGTGGAAAAACACCCAACACTTAAAAATAAAAGATGACCTATGAGCCAAAAGTTTAGACCATGAGACTTCCTAAGAAGAGCTTTTTGAATCTTAAAACCATGACAAATTATGTTTGACCCTTGAGAAAAGGATCAGTGTTAGAAAATCTGGTAATCGCTACTATTAGATGGAGAGAAAGACACATGGGAGTTTTTATATTCTAACACTTTGTTCAAGTCCTGTATTCCCTTAAAAAAAAAATAGTGATTAGCAAATACTACTGATACCATGTTTTAATCATGATTTCAACTGTCTAGAAAAAAAAAAAAACAACAAAAACAAACAAGATAGAAGAGTGCACTTCTCTGTCGGTCCTGGTTATTAGTTCCAAGGCTGTCATTCTCCCATCCGCATAGCCACACGCCCTGATGCCGTGACATTTTCTAAGAGGGAAACACGCTCCAAGGAGAAACAAAAGGCTTCAAGAGGGCAAGTGCTGTAAATTTCCACTTGTAAGACAGTTTTTCAGATATCCATGTTGGCATCATGCAGAGCTCATGCAAATGCATAAATTAATTGTGTTTATTGAAAACATGTCAAATACCTAGTCATTTTTTCACTCATTCTTTAGCTTTTATGTGATGTTCTTCAGGATCTCCAGAGATAATAATATTCTAACCTTAAGTTTACCATTTAAAGTGACTACAGCAAATAAAAGGTGACTTGACATATGCATAGAAATTTTCCTACTGTGATACTGGCCTATTATTTTTATAGATGCTCTATATTTTGATAGAAGCTAATCTAACATTCCCACTGTATATTGCTTGAAAGGCACACGCCTCCTCACAGTAATTAGCAATCTTACAATGACCAGCACGGTTAATTTCTCAAGCAGCATAACTTGCATTGATTTAATAAATTTGGGGGTTAACTTTAAATTGTTACTGTAATAATTGTTTAGTATTCACCACCAAGTCCAAACTGGTCAGCTTAGACTCTGGGGAATTCAGTATCTGTCTCATACACTCAGTTCATCTTCTGCAACTATATTGGCCAACTTGCAAATTTATCTGTAGTATGCTTGCATAGTTATGTGGAGAAAACAGCTACTCCCTGGGGGCTCTTGTCTCTTCTCCACCAATCAGAATACAGTTCATGATTCATTATGTTTGTTGGCTAGATTATTTAACTTAATTCAGTATAAATTATTTAATTCCTAAAGCCTTCCTGGTATTCAGTATGAATGAAGCAATTATTCCTGGACACAATCATCCAAATAACACCACATGGTTTTATCAAACCCCAAGACAGTCGTTATATGCCGGCTATCCACTGCTTTACATAAACTACTCATGCTGAGCTTTTGAGGCTTATAACATTACTGAAATTGTTTGGATTCAATAAAGGACTATATGTTATTCTATATTTAATGAGAGAACATCCCAATTACATAGCAATGTGTGAAATCATAAAATATTTCTAGGTAGCAACTTTGTCCTTGTTTTGGTAGCTTCCATTCTTTTACCATCTATTCTTGGCCCTGGGGAAGGGAACAGCTCCATTTGTACCCCCAAATGTAAGTCTGTTCTTAGAGGCAGTTCTTTAGCTAACTATCTTTTGACCTATTTCTTCCTGGTCAATTGTTGGTGGAAATAACATATAAGATCAGTCTTTTTTTTTTGTCTCTTGAACATAATTCATATGACCCATGTTCTAAATATGGGGTCCCTTATCTCAGATTGGAGTCTTCACAAATAGACTCTGAAGCAGAGAACTGTGGTGTTCCTGTGGGGAAGCAAAAGAGTCAAAGTTGGTAGATGGTCAGCCCTGCACCTAGGGTTCAGCTAGTCCTACAGGGAACTAGAGCTGGGATGACTCTTGTTTCCCTGAGTCAACTGGTCATTGGTTGTGGGTGCCACCTTGGGACAGGGTATAGCCCTGTGATCAAAGGCAATTCTCACCTGCTGTTTCAGCAACTGAGACCATGTGGGGTTTATTTCAGGAGAGCTTGGAGTAACACCTGACTACTACCCTCATTCTAAGGAAAATGGGTGAGGAATATTGACAGAGACATGGAAAAATAACGTGGTTTCTTTTCTTCATGGTTTTGGGTTCTTTACTCTCAAAGAAGTTCAACTTAGATATGGCAACTTATATTTTTATGTGTGTGTGTATATCTATATCTATATCTATATCTATATCTATATCTATATCTATATCTATATCTATATCTATATCTATATCTATATCTATATCTATATCTATATCTATATATGTCAACTTATAAGTCTCTTTTTGCCCTAAACAAGGCCAGGCATGAAATACAGTAAAACCCAGAGAGTTTCAGCCCTGGAGATTAGCAAACACAGTAATGTAATGCCTGCGAGACCAAGCTGAAGTCATGAAGGTCTGCTGAGGGACCTGTGAAGGAGAGGGCACTGAATGAGGAAAAAGCTCTTGAAATATAGGAGGGGATGTAGACTATTAAGCCACCATTTGTTTCTTTTCCTCATTATTCCTTATGAACGTGAGCAAGAAGCATGTGCTCTCTCCTTGGTCTCACTTATTCACCCTCCAGTCCTATAGGAGGCTCCTTCCAGCTTTCAGGTGGAGGCAAAAGAGAGGTTTGGTGATCAAGGAACTCCTTCTCCCGCCTCGACCATTGCCATTGCTTTCTTATCCATGTGTCTTTCTTTTCTTTCTTTCTTTCTTTCTTTTTTTTTTTTTTTAAGATTTATTTATGTATGCATACAGAGCTGGGGGTACAGGCCAGTGGTACAGAGGTGGTGAGAGGAGTCACCAGAGACAGAGTGGGGAGCAGAACAGGCTGACTTACTGATGAAGTACATTGCTGAGGGGAGGAGCAGGCGGGTCAGGAAAGGTCTGTTGCACCATGTGGGTCACTTTTGGGGTGGGGATCAGACTCATGCTGAAGTGGCTTTAGCTTCTCAGTGCTGTGCTTTAACCCGCTGCACCACAAGGGAGGGCCCTCTTTCACAGTCAAATAATTTATCCATGCATTTATTGACCTTCTACTTTGTGCCAGTTCTATTCTGGATAGCTTGGTCTTGACTCACTGCAACTTATGATACTTGTTTTTCTTCCTTTTTGATTTTTGTCCATTCTCCTGACTTCTGACTCTTAACTGGCCCCAATCTTGGGTCTCTGTGAATGTGCTAGATTTAGTTGGCCCTCTTGTGTTTTGCTATCAGAAATGACTGATATCTACTTGCTAAGTCAGGCCTATTAAGTGGTTTCTGAGCACTGCTTTGGCCTCAAGTCACAACCCATTTCCTTAAATCACAGATTCTGAACTGCTGGCACCTACATTCTAGAGTCACCAAATCCACTGTGAGCAAAAGGTAAAAATGAGAATTTCTGTGACACATGCTGAATGGGAAAAGCAGATCAAAGAGGCTGAGGACACTTAGAAACATGGAAAGTAGAACAACCAAAAGGGACTCATCATTTATCATAAATAAAAAATGAATCATTTGGGGGCCCTCCCTGGTGGCATAGTGGGTTAAAGCACAGCACTGAGAAGCTAAAGCCACTTCAGCATGAGTTCTATCCCAACCCCAATGTGGGGGAGCCACATGGCGTGGCAGACCTCTCTAGACCCATACGCTGCTCCCCTCAGCAGTGTACTTCGCTGATCCGCCTGTTCTGCTCCCCACTCTGACTCTGGTGAATTCTCTTACTACCCCTGCACCTCTGGCCTGTGCCCCAGTTCTGTATGCATAAATAAATAAGTCTTAAAAAAATAATCATTTGACTTTGTATACATAACTATTTGCCTCTTTTTCGTTTCATTTCTATTCCAGGGACTAGGCATAATTAACCAATTATTGTGCTTATAGTTTAGAAAACATTTTGATTTTTTGATTTTCTTCTGGTCCAGTAGCCTTAGGTCAGTTTAGTTATGGTTTAAAGTAGTCTATTTAGTTTTATTTTTTTTTAGGATTTCTTTTTCTTAAATTTCCTTGCTCAAAAATGTTGAACTTTAATTCTGTGACTTGGTCCAATTCAAGTTCTTATTTCAAAGGGAATTAGTCAATAGATTGAGTGTTCTTTTTTGAAGTTCAGTGCCTACTTAGACCTTTTCAATTTATCAATCTACCTCTCTGCCAACATGGAAGATAACAGTGGAACCACAATATCCTAAGAAGGTGGCTGGCATCCACTCCTGTAGACCCATAAGGCCATATGATATAGCTACTATTATTTCAAATTTACAGATAAGGAAACAGAGGGGCAGAGAGTAACTTTCCCTTTAACACCAGAAAAATCCAACTCCTGTGTTCTTATCCATTAAGTTATAACCACCAGGTTAAAAAATGCACTCAAAGATAACTGCAAAATCCTACTATAAATGCCCCCCCCCTTTTTTAAATGCCTGCCTGCTACTCTCATGTTAGAGACACTTTCTTCTATAATCTTTGTTCTGTTTATTCAAGCCAGTAGGCCACAGCTGGTGAAAATTCACTTGCTGTGTAGCTTAAACAGGGGAGCCTGCTGTTCTGTTTCACTTCTTTATTGCCTTTCCACATATCTTCCATTTTCACTTGAAGATCTATCTGGAATCCCTTGACTATCTCTGTTAATTCCCCACACCCCACCCCCTCTTTTACTTTTTTTTTTCCATTTAAATTTTGTAACAGTGTTATTTGAGTTAGCAGAGATAGAACTTCATGAAAGACTCAATATCAAAATTAAGTTGCATGCAAGGTATTATGGGTAAAATCGGGAGGACGGGCATTAAAAAATCTCTATTGAGGTTCACTAACCGAGTCTATTTGAGGCTAATGCAATAATCTGGGCTTGATTTATGATTATGTATTCTGATATATAAAATGCTGTTTATAAGTAGTTTAATAAAAGGCTATTGCTCCAAATTCCAAATTAGCAGTGAAGGTGATTTCTATTAGGGAAGACATTTGTGCAGATTTTGTTCTTGATGCTCAATAAAGTGAGTTCTTTTTCTTCATACAATACACACTGTTGACTTGTAGCACAGCTCTAGGGACCTGATATTGTATTCAAAGAGTAAAACATATCTCTGCTCATTGTTTATTTACTACATTTTGGGGTACATATGGCAAAATTATCTTCCTTACAGTTCCCAGTTCAGTTTTTACTTTTGATTATGTGTTAAAAATATGTGCATATGGTTCCTCAGTATCTCAGTTTAACAATGCGAATCTTCCAGCCTCTTTTATTAAATGACATTTCTAGTATTTTAATGAGGGTTTGACATTTTCACATGTTACAATTTTGTTTTATTTTTATATTCATTGAAGTGACTTTCATGCTGCCTTTGTGTGCTGTCGATTTACAATTTCTAAAGGTACTTGGAGACACCTTTTCAGAAAGAAGAAGTACATCAGGAAATCATTCAGAATTCTCAGCGTTAGTATTCAGAGGAGTGCATTTTTAAAAAATGACTTTCAATGCTTTAAGTGTAGGGCTTTTGTTCTGAATCACATTAAATAATAGATTCTTTTGAAATAGCAAAGGCCAAACATGATTTAGACCAGGGCTTGCAAAGTCAATCCCTGGAAGCCCTAGTGGGTCACACAAGTAGGAAAGGCCATCCCGGCAAGCTGCAGGACACCCTATCTGCAGAGCAGAGCTGTGAACTTGCCCTTCAATGTCCTAAAGGAATGTGGGAATCTGGATGCACTGGTGAAATAGTCTGACTTTTAACTTGGGTCATTTCTGGCCTGTTTTGTCTACCACGTGATCTGGCATATGCACTGTTCAGTGTGAAAGAGTGATGCTCTCAAATAGTCAGGGGAAAGTTTGGTTGGAGACTGTCTCTCAGATGTCTCAGAAAGCAGAACCTCAGTCCAGCAGTCTTTGGAAGGTCTCTGCTGGTTTTGCTCAGTCCTTCTCTTAGGCTCAAGGTTAGGGTTGTGATTGAATGTGCAGTGTTTCCTAATCAACTATCTGGGTCTCAAATATTGCAGCTAAAGTCAAATATAAACTGAGGATTAAAGCTGTAATGTTATAACTTGTATTGTGCCAGTTGTGTGAGTTGCCAGGTTTTGTTCATATAGTAAAGCTACATAAGATCCCATCATTGAGAGGGGCTGGGTGATGGATACATGGGCCTCTCTGTACTACTTTTACAACTTCTTGTGAGTCTGTAAAAAGTAAAAACCTGATTCAGACCAAAATTTTACTCTAACCTTCCCAAAGTGATAATCCACCCAAGGTCTTACAAAGGAGGTGGAGAAGAATGGCTTTGTGCCTCTAAGTAGACCATTAACATTCAGTTCATGAAAGAAGTCAGAGTGGAAAGGACAGAGGTTATAAGTTAAAATCTAAGAGAGAATTTCAGTGGTGGGATTGATACTGTGAATCTAGTTTTTTCTTCCTCTTTGGGGAAATTGTCTGTTCTTTGAAACCATCCAAGTGATTCTTTCTATACTGAGTACTGTTTTTTCCAAAGACATATTCTGATTTCCACCCTTAAATCCTGCTTATCACCTTTCAAAGGCCTTCATGTGAAGATCCAATCTCCCTTAGTATAAAAGACTGTGGAAGAACCCCCACTCAATGATTTCTTCATTTCCTCAGGCTGCTATGACGAAGTACTATGGACTGAATGATACCAGAACAGCAGACTTATTTATCACAGTACCAGAGGCTGCACTTCCAAGATCAAGGTACCCACAGAATGGTTACTGGTAAGTACCCTCTTCTGGTTCCCAGAGGAATTAAGTTCTTATTGTGTCCTCATATGGTGGAGTACGAATGAGTTCTAATCTCTTCTTCTTATAAGGACATTAATCCCATCATTGGGTCACACTCTTAATTTATTAATCCAGTTACCTCCCAAGCACTACGAAGCTGGAGCTTAGGACATCAACATATGAATTTTGGGGTAAGGAGAGACATACACTCAGACCATGTCCAATAAGCACGTGAAAATTGCAAATGTTTAACTCCTTTCTTCTAAAGGTTTTGAAATAACACCAATGAAATAGTATTTCTAATGATTTTAAATGTGCCTAAGATTAAAGGGAATTTAATTGCATGATGAGAACTTTGTGGTGATCTAGCTTGTGGCATCCGTTAGCTGAGAGAAAAAAATGCTTCTGTCTATAATAAAATTTACCAAGTTACTAAGTCACTTCTCTGATGTCCATTCCTAGCACAGAATCGAATTCATAAGTAGGTGCCATCCCCCTCCCAAATGGCTAATGGAATGAAGGGCACACATTGTTATCTCCTTTTCCAGTCACACGTAAACGCATACACACCATGTAGCTTTGGACTGTGAGAATAAAAAGTGAGAGATGAGGTGGAGGGCTGAGCAAATTAGGGGAGAGTTCTTCATAATAATTTGAACATGGACTGGACTAACATTTTACTGTGGCTAAGTTTTTATTTTTAATTTTTATTGAGGCAACATTGGTTTACATTGTATATGGTTTAGAGGTATAGGGGTCTCCCGCTTCAGGTGTGGTTACAACACCACACTCTCCACTAAACATGGATAGTTGTCTTCCCTAGTCCACTGTGCTCCCTCCCAGCTTTGTTGTCCCATGGTAGCCTCTGATGTACAGACAGATTTCTAGTGTTTGTTATTGGTTTGGCTTTATCTGATCTTTTGCTTTGTTTCTTTATATTCCACATATTAAGTGATACCTTCCCATATTTGTTTTTCTTCTTCTAACTTGCTTTGCTTAGTATAATCCCTTTATCGGCAGTAAATCTTAAAAGGAGAATGAAAAAAAAAAAGTTATACAATACAAATTACCCTCGAAAATTCTTTAGGTCAGTATTGCATTGGAGATGTACAAAACACATGAGTTTTTCTCCAGTGTTGGAACAGCTTGCTGTTTTCTTCTGTTGAGCTTCAGTTGAGGGTGGCTTGAATTGAATGGGTTATGGTATATGAAAAAGGTATTTTAAATGCCAACATTAACTACCCTGTGGTATGCGCTGTTGCTTTGAAAAAGGACTGAGACAATGTAAAGGACAGCAATTTTTTGCCTCCTCCCTAATCCTACATTAGTTTATATGACCATCTAGTAGAATGGTGGAAAGAAATCTCATTCTTTTTCCCTCTCATTCTCACTCAAATTTTCCTTTTGGCTCAGCTGGTGTGGCTGCTTTCCTCCAAGTTAAAGTGTGTGTACATATGGTGGGATTTCACTATACCCAGAAGCATAGAAGTGTACCTGGTCACTTCCCTGGAGGTTTGCTGCTGGCATTGATCCAGTTCAGGACTGTATGTCTACAGGGTAGGTAGTGCTCACTGCAAGTTGCTGGAAGTGTGAGTGAGCAGGCTGGCCAACACCGAGACATGGCCACTTTGATTAGAGTGGGGATACAGTGGGATGACTGATGTTCAGTCATGGAAAAAGTGGAATTATGTCTACCTCTTTTGATGTTATAGGATTTTTCAAGGGCTTCC
Source organism: Condylura cristata (assembly GCF_000260355.1). NCBI lineage: Eukaryota > Metazoa > Chordata > Mammalia > Eulipotyphla > Talpidae > Condylura > Condylura cristata. The sequence goes on from NW_004567108.1 coordinate 44,390,552, forward strand.
GTGGGTATTATGTGCTAAAGTAAGACCTGTTTAGGTAGTGGGAGAACTGGCTTTGGGAGAAAATAAGATGGGATTTAAGTCTTGCCTCTTTTTTTTTTTTTTAAATCAATCTATTAATCTATCAGCTATCTATCTATATCATCTATTTATCATCTATCTATCTATCTTATCTATTTTATCTACCTACCTGTCTACCTATCTATTCCAGCCTTATGAGGAATAGGTGATAAATAAAAATTGTATATACTTAAGGTATACAATGTAATATTTTGATATACATTTATGTTGTGAATTGATTACTACAACCATGCTAATTAATTTATTGTTTCACATAGTTCTACCTTTGTGTATGTGTTGAGATCTACTCTCAGCAAATTCAAGCATTTCTCAGCACATATCATCTGTAGTAGCTGTGTTGCATGTTAGGTCTAATTTATTTCATGAAACTTTGTACTGTTTGAGCAATGTCTTTCCTTTTCCATATGCCCCAACCCTGGCCCCTAGCAACCACTTTATTCTCTTTTTCTATGAGATTGACATTTTTAGATTCCACAAGTGAAATTATGCAATGTTTATAATTCTGTCTGTGGTTTATTTCTCTTATCATATTGTGCACCAGGATCATCTGTGTGGTGCAAATGGTAGGATTTCCTTCTTATTCAGGGATGAGTAATGTTCCATTCTCTCTCTGTGTGTGTGTATGTGTTTATGTGTGTTTTCTTTATCCATTCATCCCTCAGTGAATGTTTCCTTATCTTGATAGACTTACCACTTTGGGACTGTGAAATCTTTGGCACAGCACTCTAATAGTTTTTATGTTGATGACACATGATAGGGATTGTGTTAGTATTAAGTGGGAACATATATAAAATCATTTAGTTTAGGGCCTCGGATGTGCTAAGCAGACAAGGCATGGTAGTTCCCTAGCTACCTCCTAACCACATGAGCAAACCCCATTCATGAGGTGGGGGGTAGGAGTAGGAGTATGAGAAACAAAGAACAAGTGGAAAGCCCCATACATCCAGATATAAAGGGACTGGCCAAGAGTAGGTAGCTGGTATAGAGGACTCTGGACTGAGTCAAGAGACTTGGACCATGTCTAAGATCCCTTTGGGTTCTAAGATAATAACACCCTAAGACATAGCTCTATTTAAAAAAAAAAGGTTTCAGTCATTCTCCAGTGCTTTCCAGAATAACCTTTTTCTTTGCCTGGTCTTAAAGATTTACCACAAAATATTAAAAATACTGGTTTCTCTTTATGGTTTTATCCTCCAACACTTGCTCTAGATAACTCAACACTGTGGCAAATTGTCTCTTCCTTATCAGTCTCTGCATTTTCATCTCATTGCCTTTGTTTGTGCTGTTTTTCTGCTTCTAAATTTCTGCTCCTCTTTATCTGTGAATAGTCCTCTCATTCTTCACTGAATTCCATGTGAGCCATTTCCATAAAGTCCTTCTGTATCTCCCCAAGATATTTCTGTTGTATTCTTCTATTGGACTCTGTTCACTGTTCTTTAGGTGCCACCTGACAGTGGGCAATGGGGGGCAGGGTGTGTAGTACTTTGTAAACACAGTTGACTGTGCCTGGCCATTCCTATCATCAAAAGCCATGAGGTATCATATCTGCAGGGGATGAGTGGACTTGGCTGGTCATTGAGGGAAAGATACTTTAAAAAATGTTTTTGCAGAACTCTTAGAGAAATGCGCTGCTATTCACAGGCAGATTCTGGAAACAGTGAGGCATAGATGACATTTCTTTTAAGCAATATGCAAAGTTTCCCCCAGAGGAAAGAGATTAGAAGACAACATTAATTATTCTCAAGACTGTGAGTCCTGATTTTCACTAATTGCTTAAATTTGCCACCTGCCTATTCTGACTGGTGACATTCCACCGGTAGAGAGGAAAATCTTGCCTTCTGAAAGGGCCTATTGGACCTCTCCAACATGTCTCATGTGCAAGAAGACAGAGCATGAACTCAACAGCTTCAGTGAAGAATTCCAAGCCTAAGAGCCTTGACCCTCATTTCTTACCTGAAGAGGAATTCAGAAAATTCATCCTACTGTGTACCATAGCAGTCAGTAACATGAACCTCCCAGCCACACATGCTAGTTCAGGTTCCAGACTCTCCTCTTCCATCTGATTGATTTCTAACCTTGGACAAGTCATCTAACCTCCCAGTGCCTCTGGGTCTGGTTCTATTTGGAATTTGATAAAAGGTTCTCCCTTCTTCTGAGTTCCCTAGACTTTTTGGTCAGCACATATTTACTTCACCAGAGCTAGATCCCCTGGAAATACCAGTTCCAGAAGCTTCTTAAATCTCTTCCACCTTTCCCTCAAGGATCTCAATCCTCTTTTCCTGTTTCTTTATCCTACTTCTCTCCTTATCCCTCCCCCACCCTAACACTCTAGAATAGTTTGTTAGCGCTACCCTACCAAATACACCAACTGAGTGACTTACACAACAGACATTTATTTTCTCAGAGTTCTGGAGCCTGGAGGCCCAAGGTTAAGGTGTTGTAGTAGGGTTGGTTTCCGGTGAGGACTCTCTCCTTGCATTTCAGACAGCTGCCTTCTCACTTAGTCTTCATTTGTTCTTTTCTCTCTGAGCACACATCTTTGGCACCTCTCAATGTGTCCAGACTTTCTCTTCTTAGAAGAATATCATTTGGATTGGAGTAAGGCCCACCTAATGCCTTCATTTTAACTTAATCACTTCCTTCAAGGCTGTATCTCTACCTACAGTCACATTCTGAGGTACCTAGGGGTTAGGGCTTCATTCCTGTGAAGGGGTGTGTGTACAATATTTAGCCCATATCACTTTCTTTGTTGAAACCTACCTGGATGTTAAAATAAGAAACACCTGGACTTGCTTGGAGGCATAAGCTTCCCTAAGTTTATTTTTTTTTAAGATTTATTTATTCAAACAGAACTGGGGTAAGGCCAGAGATGCAAAGGGTGAGAGGATTCACCAGGGACAGAGTGGGGAGCAGAACAGGCAGATCGAAGAAGTACACTGCTGAGGGGAGCAGCGGGTGGGTCAGGAGAGGTCTGCCACACCATATGGATCTCCTCAGGGGCAGGCGGGGATTGAACTCATGCAGAAGGGGCTTAAGCTTCTTAGTGCAGTGTGCTTTAACCCGCTGCGCCACCAGGGAGGGCTAGCTTCCCTAAGTTCTGATTCTCTTTTCTATGCCCTTTGCATCTGTCTGGTCCTCATATCACATACTGATGGTGATTACATAAACTGTTCATTTGTGGAAGAAACTAGAGCAAGTTTTTTTCTTTAAGATGGTCCTCCCTGGTGATGCAGCGGGCTAGTACGCAGCACTGCAAGCAAGCTGTAGCGCTTGAGTTCTATCCCTGGCCGGGGAGGTGACCCACATGGCATGGCAGACCTCCCCTGACTGGTTTGCTGCCCCCCTCAGCAGTGAACTTTGTTGATCTGCCTGTTCTGCTCCCCACTCTAAATCTGGTGAATCCTCTCACCACCCCTGCACCTCTGGTCTGTACTCCAATTTTGTATGTATAATTAAATACATCTTAAAAACAAATATGCCAGCCAATAGTTTTTTCCTATAGTAAAACAATTTCTGAATTCTATCCTCTGCAATATTAAGCCTTGTTTCCTCCTTTCCTCCTTTGTTCTTTACGCCCCAATAAGACTTACATTTTGGCTCAGTCTTGTTTTCTTTCACAAGCTTTGGCTGCTCAGAATAACTTCCAAGTGAATCTATATCCTGTACTTCATATCCTTTTTCAAAATCATTGCTAAAACCCACCAGGATCTGCAAAGGCTTATTGCATTAATGTTCTCTCACATTTCTTGTTATCAGCCAAACTGGACTTGCTCACACATTTCAATTGCAGTCTCTGTAAGGCCAGAATTTCATTTCATTTTCTTGCTTTGTCTACTGTGTTTTAGCAGCTCAAAAGGGCCACGCATCCCTGGCACCCCATGAATAAATGAAAGCACATGCCATAATAATGACAATAGGGCATGCACTCCTCCACCTGCCTACAGAGCAAACTGCTCTTTTGACTATTTTGCAAAATCCTAACGACTCACTTGAGGTTTCTCCCCACCTACCTGATTCTGAGCCCAGTGAATTATAAACATATTTTATTTAACAAATTCACTTTTATTACTTCAGTCAGCTCCTATCACAATAGTGAAGGTTCTGTTTGCAGGTTCATAACTTGGCCATAAAATTTCGCTTCAGGCTGATACTTTGGTCTAATGACTCTTGGCACAAAATGTCATTATTAGAATCTTTTTCTTTTAATACCAAAGAAAGTAAAAAAAAATGCTTTGAGTTAAAAGAAAACTTTTCAGACTATTATTTTGTATTAAAGAAGTGCTCTTTCCATACCCCAACAAAAGAGAAATGTCAAAACTCAGCCATCAAGACTTGTAAAAGCACAATAGCACTGAACTTCCTTTTCAACATTTCTCAATGAGTGTGCTGTTGGAATTTGGGATCGGACAGTTTCCTTTGTGCAGGTGTGTTTTGTGCAAAGAAAGGCCATACATTTGTGCACCTGCTACCTGCTCTGCTCCCCCCGCCCACAGCCCATAAACTGGAAGAGCTGGGTTGGCCAAGAAGGACTCCATGCTCTGTGCCCTCTCTGTTTTCAATCTCACCCTCCAGGAGCATTGTCAACTGCTAGCTTGGAGTGACTTTAATTTACCCAGAATGAACTGCTAGACTAGTTGACAAATAAGTTGACTCAGTTACTTGGTGAGCCAGTGTTAGAATTATGAAATTTGAAAGGTCTAGACTGATGAATATTCAATATTCTGCTTTCTGCAGTTTTTTCTTTTCTATGGGTTCCCTCCACAAATCAGGAACTCCGGTCGCTCTTCAGTTACCTGAATCACTCCTGGTAGCCCTCCTTGCTGACACCTGCCTTTTCCCCCCTGCATCTATCACCTGTGCTCTCATGGTCCTATTTTCTATCCAACTTGCAGTTGCTGCTTCAACCAAACCTTTATGTGTATGAGACTTACACCACTAGGGTGATAATTTTGAGTGTGATAAAGGATAGACTGATAGTCTGCAAAACTTGATTTCTGAATGCCTCTGTCAGAGTATTTTCAGTAGAGATTAGCTTTAGGGCTGTGTTTTGAGTAAAGCAGGTGCGCCCCCCTCCCCGCCCCCACCCCATAGTGACTCCAGTTCATTGGGAACTTAAATGGAACAAAAAAGCTGAGGAAGTGTGAGTGGACTCTTTTCACTTGAGCTGGAATGTCCGTCTGTTTTCTCCTGCCCTTGGACCATTGGTACCCCTGGTCCTTAAACCTTCAGACTTAGGCCCGGCTTTATCCCAGCTCTCCAGGTTCTCAGACCTTCAGGCTCCAGCTGAACTCCGCCACCAGCTTGTGGAGGACAGATGGAGGGACTTCCTAGGCTCCAAAATCACATGAACTAATTCCTATAGCAAATCTCCTCTTGTATAGATAACTCTGCCTTTTTCTTCTTCTCTTTCTTCGGAAAAGCCTGACTAATGGACTCTGGACCAATCTCACTGAAGTTGTACTAGAATTCCTTATGTGTGTATTTTTTTTTGGGTAAAAACTCTCCTGTGTGATCCTGTCACCAAACATGTAGACTTCCCCCCAGGCCCTGACACCAAACAAATTTGAGTTGGGTGCCCCACCGTTTTATTCAGTTTTTGGTGTTGTGTTCTGGAGATAGTGCCAGCTTCTTCTTCTGCTTCTCCCAGCTGCCCATCTTAACTCTGGGCTGTTACAGTGCTTCTGACCCACTGGCAATAAGTCAGTAGTTCCCATGATCCTCTTCAGGTTTGATTCATTTTCTAGCAGGGCCACAGAACTTGAATGCTAGTTTACGATATAAAAAAGATACAACCGAGGAACAGCCAAATAGAAGCGATACGGAGCCATGGTGTGGGAAGAACAAAGCAGAGCTTCTGTGCCCAGGTGAGCCACACTCCAGTTCCTCCACATCTTCACCAAACCGGAAGTTCTCCAACCCCTGCCTTTTTTTTCTTTTTGACTGTTTATTTTTATTTATTTATTTATTTTAGTTTATTTTTACATCATTTTGTACATTTTTTCCCCCATCTCAATTGTAATCCCCGCGGGTTTCCCATCACCATGTCACCCGTGTGCTATCACCATAATCCCGTGTACTTCCCTCCCCACCCCCCCGTTTTTGATCCCATTCCCCACTGCACCCCTGCAAAATGTCTCTGGTATATGGTTGTTCATTATTTTTGTTATTTTCTCGCCTGGTCCATTATACTCCTGCTATGAGTGAAACTATCCGGTATTATTCTTTCTCTTTCTGGCTTATCTCACTAAGCATGATCTTTTTCAGCTCCATCCAAGTTGCTGCAAAAGACATGTGTTTCTCTTTTTTGGTTGCTGAGTAATATTCCATTGTATATATGTACCACATCTTTTTAATCTAGTCATCTACTTTTGGGCATTTGGGCTGCTTCCATGTTTTTCCAATTGTAAATAAAGCAGCAATAAATATGGGGGTGCAGATATCTTTTTTCAATCAGTGTTTTTCTGTCTTTTGGGTAGATACCTAGGAGTGGGTTTGCTGGGTCATAGGGAAACTCCATGTTTAGCAGTTTGAGGAACCTCCAAACAGTTTTCCATAGTAGTTGTACTAGTTTGCATTCCCACCAGCAGTGCAGGAGAGTTCCTTTTTCTCCACATCCTCACCAACATTTGTTGTTGCTAGTTGTTTGAAGATGTGCCATGCTGCCTTTTTTTAAAAAATTATTTATTGATGCATACAGAACTGAGGTACAGGCCAGAGATACAGGGGCAGTGAGAGGATTCACCGGAGACTGAGTAGGGATCTGCCTTTTTTTTTTTTTTTTAATGGAGGCTTCATTATATAGATATCATTCACTGGCTATTAGTGATTGACTTAACATCCAGCCCCTCCCCCGCCATGGAGGTGAGTCAGGGTATTGTACTGACAGTTCAAACCTTCTAATTACATGGATGGTTTTCCCTGGCAAATTAGACCCCTTCAACTTAGGCTCCAAAAAACATAACATCACCTCAGATGATGTTGAAAGGGGTTTGTTTTTTAAGTCCTAAGTTATCTTTGTTGGCTCTGTCATTTAAGAAATCCAAGGGTCTTATGAGATCTGTGCCAGGAACTGGGCCAAGATAAAATCCTTGTCTTTTACTTCTTGTATTTTATTACTTAAAATACAGTTTTAAAGGGAAAGACTGACATTTTTGATCAATTCAATCTTTCACTTAGATGCATTGTATGTTTTCCTTTCTATTTCTCAATACACTTATAGTTTTCTTGCTGTAGATGCTATCACTTTCTGTTTGGGTTCCTCATACATACTACTTTTGGTGGCTTTTGCAAACGATGTAATTTTCTTCTTGCTATCAACAAATTGGTTATGGCAGAGGCCAGTGTTGAGATGCCTCAAACATTATCATCTGCTCTTGCACACACTGCTGCTTTTCCAGGATGCTTTCTGGAATACCCCCAAAGTGGTATTCAAAAAGAGGTGCTCAGAGCCTGAAACTCAGGATAGTGTTCACAAATGCACTTCAGTACTATTTTGAGCTGGCTTTTGGTGAACAAATCCTTAGAAGAAATAAAAATAATTGCCTATTTTGACTAAATATGACTTTTTCTTGAATACTCACAATGGGACCTAGCTTCTGGAAAGACAGGAGCCCTTGTCTCTTAGGAGAAGTTCTTGTTAACACTTACAAAAGAGTTCGGAAGGCATGTTCAATAATGGTTTCTTTAAAATGCCAGTTATTTAAGTAAAAGGGTGAGTAGCTGTAGAAGGATTAAAAGATTTATTTTCTTTTGAAATCTATGGCTTCTTTAAAGTTCAGGGATAAATGTGCAATTGCCTGTGCCTTCCCCGCATCCTTCTAAACAACCAATGAACCTGCTCCGGAAGAAATTCAATTTCCCCCTGAAGGAGTGTAAGTGAAGAGAGGCTCACTCAAATTCAGAGACGGATTGCCTTGACAAGCTCTCCAAGAGGGAATGAAGCCAGATGGGGATTGAAATAGCTTAGGGGCCACCAATTGGTGCCCAGTTAATCGTGTTAGCTGTGCTTGGGATACAAGGAAGACAGAAATTGTAGCTAAGGGAGAGGTGCCCTTACAAGACTCAAGATCCTACATCATTGTAATGATGTCATTGCATGAATAATTCCAGAAATCAAATAAAGGATCTAATATCTGGTATTCTCTTTTTAGCTGACTGGGGGAGAATGAAGATGAGGGCCATTACTTTTTTGTTGCCAATTATTGTATTTCTATGCTTTGAGTTAAAAAAAAAATGCCATGAGAAGAGCATTGTCTTATGGGAAAAAACACCAGAAGTTAAATCCACTAGAAGCTGTTTTTTTTTTTTTTTTTTTTTTTTTTTTTTTTTTTAAACGGTACACATTTCTTTCAGTCACCTAGAGTTTGGAGATGGTCAGGGTTGGGGTGCTTGGATATAACTGCTGGATACTCCAGCAGTTGCTGATTTGATGCAGGGCATTGGATGAAATCACTCTAATAACTGCTGACCTTAACCCAAGTGTATTGTGAGGGCAATGTAAGTAGCTGGAAAGAAAAAGGTTATAACATTTGAGAGCTCTCTTCTTTTATTTGTTCCTTCTCTGCCCCTATAAAAAAGCAGCCACACTTACTTTTTGGCTAAGGCACTTGATCCCTGACTAGTAGCATCTGCATCTTCAGGGAACTTGTTTCAAATACAAATGATCAGTTTTGCCTTAGATCTATTGTGTTGGAAATTCTGGATGTGAGGCAATGTGTTTGCACAGACCACCCAGGTGATTCTGATGCCATCATGGCTGACAGCCCCCACACAGGGAATTGTATTAGTACTACCTCTTACATGAGAATTTGACATGCTCTTCTCTCTGGTCTCTGTCCCCTTCCCTTGGTGACCTGTTGCTGTAGCTGTCCTTGGTGTCTGACCCCATGGGACTGAATTCACCTTCGGATGGTCAGCCTGCCTTTCTCTACAGACTTTTTTGTAAGCCTGGTCTTTTCAGGTCCACAAGTGAAGTCACACTGAAATACTCCTCTGTGATGTCTGACCTAGGTGTCATGTTCTCAGAATACAGGTCCCCCAAGATTTTAGCAAGATATCGTCCATATCAGCAAGATTGATAAGTCACCATTAATGGCCATAAAAGCAGTTCTTTCATGATAGAGAATAGATAGCAGTAGGTTTCAGAATTTTAGGTGGAATGTTAGCATCAGAGAAAGAACCTGAAGGATTAGCGGTAAGTAGCGACTTGGTGAAATTACCGAGTTGGTGGCAGTATTGAGACTAGAATAGAGGTTTTCCAACTTCAGCTTTCTCTTTTCCCAAGAACTCTCTGTAACTGATTGGTGCTGATTAAACTGTTTCGCTCACTTTCTGCAAGTCATGAATGACCAGGATCTGGTCTAGAGGTCCAAGACAGTGACATACCTCCAGTGACATAAGGCTACACAATAGGGAACTAGAATCTTCAAAGAAATACTAAATGGGAGAGCCTTAAGCAGTATGGGAGAAGAAATGCTTTCAGGAGGCCTCAGTTACAAAGAACAGACAATAATTACCGGCTCCCGAGATTGAGAGGGAGCAAGTAGGCACAGCTCCTAACTTGCCTGTGACTTTTATAGCAATTAATGTCCCCAGGGTGGGCAGGCTGGTTAGTGAACAGATATGGTACTGACATCAGGTCTTCACACCAGGGACAGGTGAGCTATTATGTGCATACTCTGGCTAAGGTCTTACTGCTCATCTGTTGACTTTACAACTTTTCCTGAACATGCGCATGAGATGAGGGACATTGACCTATACCTTTTGTTTTGTATTGCTAATGAACACAGCAGTTTACCCTACCAAAGTTGTTGCCAAATCAAGTTCTCTATCTTTAGCTTTCAGTGAGACAAGTCAACTCTGTCCATGTAGCTGGAAGAACTTGCTTTCTTGTTGTTAGGTGAGGTCTTGTTTAATTTCCTGAAGATTTGGGCCAGAACAGTGGTCCCAAATAAGGAGAAACCATTGTATGGGGCTGAGTAGGCATAGTCTTTAGAGAATAAAAAAATGGCCAAAGGTCCATAGCAAGACTAGGGTTTGAGAAGAGATTGATTCTCTCTGCTGAGTCCCATGATGGACTGCAAGAGAAAACTGAGCTTTAAGAATCAGGGCTACCTCTTTAAAATGATTCTGGACAATAATAAAAACAGGTATCATTAATGAGCACCTACTTCATGCCAATTTGCTAGGCACACTTTTTTTTTTTTTAGCATATCTCATCCAGTCTTCACAAAATCTGCAGGGGAGCATTAGTGCCCCCATTTTACAGATGCAGAAACTAACAGTCTGTAATTTACTCAAAGCTACCCCATTAGTCAGTGTCTGGGACTCAAACACAGCTTACCAGAGTCAGTCATTCCACTGGAAACTAAACTGTATTATAAAAGAAGCTTCCTAATCCAGGACAATTTCAAGGTAATTTCTTTGTTTAAATCTCGAGTTAAACAGACATATCAACATTCTTAAGCAAAGATGACATGGAATTAGTGAAAATAAAATTGAAGCATAGGTTAATTGCAACCCAACTGAATACAAGCTCTTCTCACTGTTCAGCAAAGTTCCATGAGACAGGATGTGGAACATGCCATGTTGGAAGGTGGGAAGTGCAGTGGAGGAAAATAAAGCAGAGCAGTGGGGTGGAGTGGGATGGTGGCAATTTTACATAGATGGTCCCAGAAGTTTCACTGAAAGGTGACATCAGGACAAAGCCTTGTGGAATGAGGGGGGAGTTAGCTACGTAGCTAGGTAGGTACCCATATCTGGGTAGAGTGTTCCAGACAGGGAATGACTAGAGCAAAGGCCCTAAGGCAGGAGTATATCAGGCTTATTCCAGTAATAGCAAGGGAAATAGAATGGCAGAAATGCAGCTACCCATGCGCAAAGTAATAGGATGTGAGGTCAAGAGGTAATGGAGGGCCAGATTGTGTTTGACCTTGTGGTTTTGCAAAGACCATACTTCATCTCATGGAAATGTAGAACAAGTTTTCTGAACATTTAAAATTGTCTTGTGTCTCCTCTTCCTAGTATGTCAAGGTATCAGGAAGGGCACTGAGGAGACCACTGACCAGGACTGTAGCTGACCAAGCAGGCTGGTTTTAGTGGTAGCATCTGTCTTAGATTGGGTCTTCCAGAAGGAGACCCTAATTTAAGGATTTGTACACACGTGATTTATAAAGAAGTACAGGAGGCACCAAGAGATGAGTAGGGAGGGGCTTGGGCAGAAAAGGCATCCAAGGAAGCCTGATTACCACACCAGTTCCCTCCCAGTGCAGTGGAAATTTAGCCCTGAGGGCCAGTGTGGAAGATCCCCCTGAGTTCTCCCACCAAAGGAGTGGGGAAGCTGGGGTGTTTATATGATAATCTCAGCTAGTAAGTGGCTGAGAGCAACTTCTTGGGGGATCTTCACTCCTATACATTTCCAGTCTGCTTCATGGGATGACAAAATGGCTCAGCACCAGGATAGTCAAAGAGGCGTCAGTCCTGGTAGTTGAAAGTGAGTTTCATGTACTAAACTGGTGAAGGTGGGTAGTGGATGGGCACTAATCTCCTCTTAACACTTTCTAATTTTATCTCTTTGCCACTTACTAAGAGAGGAGGAGCAGGAATACCCCCCTCCCACCCCCCTCCACACACACACCAATTAGAGCCTGAAAACTTAAGGCCAGAATTCTGAGAGACAATAAGAGAAAACATGAGATCAACCTTACAGATTGCCTGCATCCACCTCTGTTTTTGGAGCGAAAGATAAAACACATATCAGTTTCAAACACCAAGCTCTTAAAAGGAGAGAGCATTTCTTGTTAATTGCTATTGTCAGGGTGAGGATTATTTCTTGGCAAACAGTGCAGGGAGCTTTCGCAGAGATGCTCATTAACATCATCTGTAATTCACGAAATCCTCCTCTGACAGATGAGCAAACCCTGTGATTCACCCTGGGGGGCACTGACTCTGACCTGGGGGAGGGAGCGGCCCTCCCTTACAGGGGCTCTCACCTGCTCCTGGTGTCCCCATGTCCACTCCCAGGTAATGAGAAGAGTGACCAGTGAGCCCCGCCCTCCTCAACCCAGCAGTCCAACTGGGACACATGACTTGGCCCATGTTGGCTATGTGGCCCTTGGGGAAGCTGGGAAGTCTTTGTATGAGTGGAAGTGGGGTTCAGGTGCACCCCAGTCAGTTGCTGGAATTCTGGTAGTTTGGGACAGCTTTGAGGGGCCAACAATACTAAGACTGGTTTTTACATTTGTAAAATGGTTGAGAAAAAAAAAAGGGGCAAAGAAAAGGACCCTGGATGTTTCAATGGCATTCAGATTTCAGTGACCATAAGTAATGCTTTTTCTGGAAGCCAGCCATGCGCACTGAGTATCATGTATTATTGCCTGTGACTGCTTCTGCTCCCCTGTGCAGGGATGAGTAGTCATGACAGAGAGCATGGTCCAAAAAGTCTAAATTATTTACTATCTGTTCTGTCGTAGAAAATTTAGCTATTCCTTGCAATATAGAATAGTTTGTTGAGAATCTGCTCTCTTGGCTAAACATTTAGTACCAAGATTGAGATACACATTGAAAGCCAAAAGTCTGCAGTTAGGTAAGTCCATTCTCAAGAACTGCTGGCATGTGAGAGTGATCACAGACGAGATCTTGTCCTCAAGCAGGCCCATCCTTGTGGCTCATTTGGAAGATTCTATTTGTTATTTTGATTCCTGTGGTTTTTAAACTGAGAAGCTTCTCCTGGAGTAAACAGAAACAGAAGGAGGAGGGATCTGGACAGACAGGCATTTTCTGAGTCAGTTTGTAGAACTGACCTTGTCTTTCTGTATTTCTATTTCTACTAAAGCTACCACACTGAGTGTGTGAGATTATTGGCATTCAGCTTGCACCAGTCTTTTACCTCATCACTTAATAATGTATATTTTGTAAATGAAATCAAAAGCTTGATAAAGATGTTGTGTGAGTATTCTACACTGTTGCAGGGCTGTGTAAAAGTCATAACAGTGTGTAGGTCTTGCAGTCTCTAAATTTGAATTCCAGCTCAGCCACTTACTAGCTGCATAATACCACCCTATTGCCTACATCTCCATTTATAAAGTACAAGTAGTAATGCTGTCTCCCTCCTAGGGATTCTCTGGGGTAGGTGACGCGTGTTTCCAAAGCAGCCTAGCGTGGTGCCTGGCAGAGAGCTCAGAGAATATTAGCTATTATTGTGCCTAAACTGGAATTTGGGAGCTCCTAGACAACATGTTGTGAGATCTTGGTGCAAACGATACTCACTGAAGGAGTACTTCACCAGCATTTCCTGGCTCAACCAGTTGACATTCACATGGCTTAAAAGCCAAGTGTCAGCCCTCCCTGGTGGTGCAGTGTGTTAAAGAACAGCACTGAGCATCTAAAGCCTCTTCAACATGAATTCGAACCCTGCCTGCCCTGGAGGTGACCCACATGGCACGGCAGACCTCTTCTGACCCACCAGCTGCTCCCCTCAGCAGTGTACTTTGTCGATCTACCTGTTCTGTGCCCACTCTGTCTCTGGCGAATCTTCTCACCACTCCTGTACGTCTGGCTTGTACCCCAGTTCTGAATGCACAAACAAATAAATCTTAAAAAAAAAAAAAAAAAAAAAGCTAAGTATCCTTTTTCTCTGGTCCTCACAATTACATCTTAATACAAAGTTCCTGGAATTGATCTGGTGAGATGACCTAATTCTCTAATCAGTTGTAACATTTAGAACCACATAAATTTGAGTATAATAATAAAGGTTGAATTAAAACTGAATTGGTAATAGATCACTACATGTCACAGAAATCAAAACTTTCAACATCTTTGCAATCCTCACTAGCCAAGTATGAAACTCTTGCCAAGAGGGTCAACATTTAATTTGCACAAATACTTATTGAGCATGCATTTATACAAGATACTGCATTAGTGTCGCAGTGCAAAGGTGAAGAAGGCACAGCTCTTTAAACCAAGGAACTCACAGTTCTAATGAACAAAGAGCACAACCTACCTATAAATCAGTCCATATCCCACACCCTCCTAGCCTGGCTGGACTGTGGGAGACTGCAGATGTAAGGGTGGGAGGTGTGGAGGAAACTAGAAATATCATCTTGGGAAGGCAGGCTTTTCAGAGCCTGTTAGAATGAGCTGTAGGCATTCCTGTAACAGTGTCCTGAAATCAAAGAACTCAGTTACTCAGAAATCAGTAGTAATCCCTATGTTCCTGGTACTGTGCCTCCTTTAGCTGGCCACGCAGGGTAACTTGGTGCTGGATGACATGTGCAGGGGGTCTGAGCTTGAGGCAGGGTGCTGGTTGGACGCTGGCTCTGGAGCCCTGTGTCAGTACCCAGCTGAGTGTAGTTTCACAGCACACCTCTCCTGCTGTGTCATAGTGGCCTTGCCGTGGTGCTGCTGAGCTGTGTGGCTGATGTGCAGCATGGGCTAATGTGGAGATGGCTGTAAGGTCCCACGAGGGCTCTGTGGTGCGCAAGACCAGTCCTGAAGGCAGCAGAACAATTGAATATCGAGGCTACGGAAATTTGTTAATTGTATGAATCTCACTGCGTTCTAGCAATTGTAGCAATTTGCTTGATAATTAGGAATTTAAGCTTTTATGAAAGAAAAAGGGGGGGGGGAGTAGAAAGAAGGCATACTTGTGCATGTAGTTCAACACGAGTTTAATCCTAAAATCACTTAAGAATCTGGTGCTGTAAGCTAGGCATTTTATTGTCTTGTTGACAGTAAAAAGACTTGGGGAGATGTGGAGACCAAGCCAGAGTCCTGCATCAGGAATTATCATGGTGTGTGTATGTGTGTGTGTGTGTGTGAGAGAGAGAGAGAGAGAGAGAGAGAGGCCAGCCATGACATCAGTCAGAACACTGAAGAAGAGTCTCCCTTTCCTGAACTAATGTTCATCTCGTAGCAGAGCGAGTGTACACTTTTCAAAGACAAAGGTGAAGGCACATATTTTTGTACAAATTTCTGAACAACTTGGCTTCTGTTTCAAGATATGCAGACCACCTGTTTGGAGCCTCAGGTGGTTCAAATGTGATGTATTGTCTAAGTCACCGGTGCTTTTTTGAGGTGTGTCAGGTGCCACCAGCTGTGAGGTACTAGGTGATGTGCATTAGAGCGTGAAAGCAGGAGAGGTGGAAGGAACTGTAGGTAACCCCCAAACAGCTAAAATGAATCCAGGAAAAACTTTGTCCTCAAAGAATTTAATGACCAACATTTTACTTAAAATGACATTTAATAGCCAGGGACAGGTCTTCTCCTCTACACATACTATCAAAGTGTAAACATAATGTAAAAAGAATATTTAAGGGGCTCAAACATAACACAAATTGTTTGATAAAAGTGGCAAAATAGTGGGGTGGGAGGAAGTGGTAGAATGCTCTGTTATTATAATCTAATCTGCTTCTCGGCAGAGTTCTTTTGCTGAACATTAGAATAAAAGTGACATCAGTTTGTCACTTAGCAAATGGCCCTCTGCTTCTACCGTCCATCCAGCAGATGGTCTAGGTGATGAAGTGCACTCCAGCTTGATCTTGTTTTTGCTGGTGGCATCTCCCTGACACGGCTGCCATCAGTGCCAGCCTCTCTCCAGGCCACCGCACTGCGTGTCTTAGCTCTGTCTCCCACCCCAGATCCTGTGTATCACACCGTCACCATGAGGCTCTGAAGGGAAATTGCCACCTTCTGAATATCCACACCATCCATACTTTTCCTCTCCATTTGTTCTCTGCAAGGTTGGTCCTTCAAAGTCCAGCACTAATGAAAAGCTCAAAATTCTGGTTCTTTGGAAAAAAAAAAAAAGATATCATTTGCTCAGCAGAGCCCTCCTCCATCTTAAGAATAAAAGTCATAAAACTGGAGAAGTAGAGAGACTTAAGAACCCCTTGTATGATCTAAAATTCAAAAGAAAGAGACTCTTACTCAAAGTGAGCTTGCAGCTGGCTAGAACATCCAGTTCTGCTTGTTGGACCTTATTCTCTCCCTCGCTGTGAGTGGCTGGAAGTGTGGGGTTTCCAGTTGGCTGGAATAGCTAGATACTTGCTATATAGTTTCAAATGTTGACCCCTCTTTCTCCTTAGAGCTCAGGTTTATTTATTCATTCAACAGATGTTTTTTTTTATATGGCACTATAATCAACATATAACATTTTGTTAGTTTCAGGTATACAACATAATGTCTTGATATTTGTACTTATACAAAATGATCGCCATAATAAGCCTAGTTAATGTCTATCCCCATATATAGTCACAATTGTTTTTCTTTTGACAAGGGCTTTTAAGATCTGTTCTCTTGGCAACTTTCAGCCATGCAGCACAGTATATATATCCCTCCGACGTAGTCATTTTGTAAAGGTTACCCCTTTTGACCTCTTTAACCCATTTTGCCCACACTCCTGCCTCCACTTCTGGCAACCACCAATTTGTTCTCCGTATCTATGAGCTTGGGGTTTTTTTGTTTGTTTGTGTGGTTATTTTTCAGATTCTACATATAAGTATGACATGTGGTATTTGTCTTTCTCTGTCTATTTCTCCTAGCACAATGCCCTTAAAGTTCATTCATATTGTTTTAAGTGGCAAGATTTCACTTGTTTTCTGTAACATTGATATTTTTGTTGATTTACCCCAGCTTATACTTGCCATTAATCTACTAACTGTAATTTTATTACTATGATTAATCCATAAGTCATTTAATCCTGAATAAGAACCAAGAGTTGACTGCACTCTAGAGGCCAGGGGAGGCAGCATTCATGCAAAGGTGGGGAAGATGCCACATCCCTAAAAGAAGCCAGGGCATATGCCTCACTTCCTTGGGTGCGCACCATCATGCCCGAGCAGTGCCTTGCTCTGCCTTTGAGCCACCTCCGAGTAAGCAAATGAAGCTTGAATATGCTGCACAAACGTAGGTAGTATGTTGGTGTTAATACATATTTAAATTGCCCTGACACATAAAAATAAGATACAATTCTGTTGTACTTGATTTCAGAATTATTACAACGTCAAGCACAGGGTACTGATATAAATGTAACCAACACAGCACCCTCACAGACAGTACCTGCAACCTACAACGAGTAACTTAACTCCTTGTATTGTATGCTGAGTGGCACATTGGGATGGGGATAGCATCTTAGTCCGTTAGGGCTGTCAGCCCCCAAATACCACAGACTGGGGGTTTAGACAACAGAATTTACTTTCTCACAGGTTGGCTGCTGAAGCCTGAGATCAAGGCTGGGCTTCTCCTGCAGTCTTGCTCCTTGGCGTGAAGCAGGCCAAGTTCTCACCATTGCAGGCCAAGTTCTCACCATTGCATACGCCTCCCACTGTGCTTATTCCTGGTGTTTCCGTGTCCAAATTCCCTCATCTTATAAAGGTACAAGTCTGATTTGATTAGAGCCCACCCGAATGATCTCATTTTAACTTAATTACCACCATAAAGATCCTCTCTCCAAACATAGTGAGTCTGGGATTAGGGCTTCAACATGCAGATTTTGGAGGCACACATCTCAGCCATAATAGGGAGAAAGGGGAGATCTTTAGAACAAAGCTATTAAAAAGTTAACATTTCTGTAAGGTTTGGTAACTTTTAATGCCCCGTGTAGAAATTAGTTTTTGTGATTCTATGGACTGTTTTAATGGTTTCTTAGTCTTGTAAATGAGAAAAGCTTTACAAGTTTTTCATCAGAGATGAGGGTTAACTAAGAATTTATATTTTTATGTTATGGCACAATAGTCATATGTCTTTGCTCCACATGTTCAGCTGCATAAGAAACATAACATGCCGTTAGTTTTCTAATTTTGAATCAAACCCTTGTCCTGTTCATCTGGTAGGAAATTCCAAACAGTTGCAGCTTCCTCCCTGTTCCACAAGACCACTTAGGATCCCATGAACCTCAAGCAGAGCAGAACATTAAAAATATTGCTGGTCTCAGTCTACACTGGCCACCTAACTGTTCAATAAATATTTGTCTGACTAATACATTCCTTGTCCGAGCCTCATGGTTTCTTACAGGCAAATGGCTTAGCTGTGTCTGTGTTAAGCTTGAGCCAAGAACCTGTCAGATTTGGGGGTTAGCTCTTCTGCCTTTGGAGCACTGTGAAGGAGTTGTGTGTGTGAGTCTCATACAGATAGACCTGCAGATTGCCATACCATCTCCTTTCAGTCCTGAGGAGTCTCTCTTCATACTCTGTTCTTGAAGCCCTTTATTAGTTATAATGGTATTCACCTTTAAATAAAGGAAAACCTAACTGTATACAAGTAATAGGTTTATTTTCCTAAAGTAGCAAGCCTAGGGGACAGGTAATCAGGGCAAGTTTAATGGATCAGCAGCAGCATCAAGAACGCTGTTTTCTGTTTATCTTCCTGTTCTGTTATCCTTAATTGCTCTTTTTATCCTCAGAATCTTAAAATAGACATCTCATGCAACATTTGAAGAAAAAAAACGAGAAGACCAATAGCTGTGTATCAAGCACCAGGGACTAAATTGATTCGTTCCTGTAAAGATACTATATCTTGGACAGCAGCTGCAATTGGAGTCATCACCTGATTAAGTTTACAGTAGTTCACAGTCATTCTCCAAGTTTTATCTGACTTCTGCACAGGCCAAACTGTAGGGATGTGATAGGCATTGCCACTTCTGCTTATTTCAAACCTGTGATTGTGGTCTTAATCTCCACACTTCCTCCAGGGATTCAGTTTTGCTTCTGGTTTACTACCTGATAGGAAGGGGAAGTTTCAAAGGCTCCCTCTTAGCCTCTCTTACTATTTTGGCTTTCTTTCCGTGGCTTAGAGAACCATACAACATTTCTTCTATTTGACAATGATGCCTATTCTAATTACTCATGCAGAAACCGGGCAAATAATCTTAGAGTGGGTCTTGAGAACAAGTTGGCCCACTGTGAATCAGAAGTGAGCTAAGTCTCTGTCTATCTCCTGACTGCTTTTAAGCTCCCAGGCAGACTGGTGGGTCACAGTAGAATTCTGAGTGCCAAGGAATTAGGCCAAAACAGAATCGGTGTCTATTAATCCCTGGAAGAAATGACTGTTTCTTTCTCCCAACAATCACTCTAATAAAGGCAACAGGTCTCTAAAGGAAATGCTTATTGGAAGAGTTACATCTTATACTGCCAGAGTGGTTCAGAGCCCTTCTTCAAGGAGATCCAACCTCACCTTCTGCTAAGGAGCTCTGAATCTATACATGGAGTTAGTTCTGTAAACTGGAAGAGACTGTAACTCACTGCTGGGCATCTCCATCAAGTTTTTGGGTTCTAGACTTAGGTTTCCCCCCTACTACATAGGTTAAACAATGACCTAGTAGGTTGCCCATATGTTTAATTTCTGGTAACATTGTGATAGCTACCTCCAAAGACCTTTGTGATTCAAAACATTCTTAGTATATTCCTGCAATACTTCATGGTAGAGTCATCTTGTCTTTGGCAGCTGCCATTTCATCCAGTTGAAGGCAAAGAACTTGTCTTAATGATGATCATCTGTGGTCATACTTATTTACAGAGAAGCACAACCACAGACTCTTCAGTGGTGTAGGCATCCTCCCTGTGAATGTTAGTGAGGGAGACTGTTTTCTTGGTTTTGTCATGGAACGTAGTTTGAGTGGGTATGATAAAGTCAAGCCAATATTCCTAGGCTTATGAATTCACTTTTCAACATCATGCTAAGGCAGCTCTGGTATCTTAATATTACCAATTGTAGAGCATTGTTGAGTCCAAGTTTCAGTTAACAAACAAGTGTCAACTACTTCCAGCTATAAAACTAACATAGCAAATTGAAAATCTCATAAAATTCAAAATCTCCACATAAATGAATTCTGCTCAATCTAATGCTGTAATTTGCTGCCCTTGATTAAATGCCCTTACAATTCAATGACACACATGTTCTCCAAACATGCCCATATAATTTTGCAAATTTTTAAAACTCCTTGCGTGTGTAAACTATTCCCCCTATGTAGTAGATAGCTGTCTTTTTGGAACATAACTTAGGGTTGACTCTAGTTGTCTTATTGGTAATAGAGGGTAACTGAGGTGGATCTTGAAAAGACTAGTCATCCCTTTCATAATACATATGCTTCAGATGAGGTTATTGAATGATTTTTTAAAAAAGATGCATACAGTACTGGGGTGCAGGAGCAGTGAGAAGATTCACCAGAGACAGAGTGGGGAGCAGAACAGGCAGGTCGATGAAGTACACTGCTGAGGGGAGCAGCGAGCAGGTAAGGAGAGGTCTGCCGCGCCATGTGGGTCACCTCTGGGTCAGGCGGGGATCAAACTTATGCTGAAGTGGCATTAGCTTCCTAGTGCTGTGCTCTAAACTGCTGTGCCACCAGGGAGGGCCTATTGAATGATTTTAAGTAAGAGAAAGTTGGTTTTCGCAAATACTGAAGAGAAAATTACTTTCATTGATAATGGAGGAGCAGTGGACTTGAGAGCTCAAGATTATCAGTTTTCTCTGTGCCCAACCAGATTTCCTTAAGACTTAAGTCTTTAAGTCTTAAGACCCATTACTTCCCAGTTGGTGCCATGATGTTCACATGAGGTGCTTGGTGAGACTGAGGCCTTAATTACTGTTGTCATTCAGAAACCTTAACAATTAAATTTTGTGTTTGACTTTCAACATTATTAGCACGATTGCCATATAGCCATATGGTGAGGGCTTTCTGGCTCTTGGGTAGTGACTTGATCTGGCAGTTAAAAGGTCTGAGCTTGTTGTTTTCATTCTGTAAGTGAAATGCTCAAGTATAATTTTAAAATTCCATTCCACACCACAGTGCTTGTAGTCCTCATTACCACCAAAATGGTCAAGTGCTCTAGCCACCTGGGCCTCAAAGTGCTCGCTTTAGTTGGTACATTATCATGAACAACCATAGGTGTTAAACTGACTATTACAATGCTTCTGCATTGTATTTAGTAGTAACAAGCCACTTGCACTGACAGGGAGCTTAATACTGCACTCAAAACTAAGAACATGACCAGACACATCCCCAAATGCCATTTTTCAGGTCTATGTCCTCAGACTACTCCTGGAACCAATTTCATACCAGTTAGGATCCAATCCGGAGACAGAAACCATACAATAGCATGATGGTCAATGTATGTACAATGTACAGAATTACTGATGGAATGGAGTAATGTGGAGTTGACCAGTAAGAGATGAAAAAAATTACAAATGAACATGATAGCATAATAAGAAATACATACTGTCCCTAAAGATGAGCTAGAATGCCTTAGGAAGAGACACCTTTCCCTGTAAAATTGGGATCCAGAACTCATTAGCAAGGTTGCACAGTCCATTCATTGAATGTCCAAGAAGTTCTTTGAGGTGCTGTGCTTCAGCACTCCCTGTAGGATTTCTCTAGAGGATGCAGGGTAAACCAAGTGGCATTGCATAGACCATTCAGTCCTTAAGATATCATTGTTCCTGGGGAAACTTTTAAAGGAAGGTGCTAGTGTTGAAAGCTGCCCAGAGGAAGGTGGAGTGAGTTCCTGAACACCATGTGCTGCAGGAGCCAGGGGCTGCAGAAACTACATGCAATAGGAACTGGATTCTGTTGACAGAGAAACCAAAACAACCCCTACTATGTGATACTGAAGGAAGAAGAACACTACCACCAAGAGGAGAAACTCCTATATGAGCCAATAATCTTCCAGGGATTTCTACAGAGAAAAGCTAAATAGAGAAAAGTTAAATAGCAAGAAAGAAATATCTGTAGGACCTAGCTAACATGGGTCATGAAGGTGAATTTGGAGCTGAGAGGCAATACATTACATTGATAATAGGCACACAAGTAATATTAACCATTTGCCCCAAAGGGAGGTTGGGAGATCTGGAGAGAGAAACAGGTCTAAAAGTTTACTCTATTTTCCTTTTCCTTCACCTTTTTTTTTTTTTAAAGATTTATTTATTTATGCATACAGAACTGGGATACAGGCCAGAGGTGTAAGGGCAGTGAGAGGATTCACCAGAGACAGAGTGGGGAGCAGAATAGGCAGATCTACCAAGTACATTGCTGAGGGGAGCAATGGGTGGGTCAGGAGAGGTCTGCCATGCCATGTGGATCACCTCCGAGGCCAGGGATCCAGCTCTCACCGAAGCAACTCTCACTGAAGCAGCTGCGGCTGGCTTGCAGTGCTGCATCCTAACCCATTGTGCCACCAGGGAGGGCCCTATTTTCCTTTACTTTTTCCTCCTCCTCTTTTGTTCCTTCTGAGGGTAAGTTGGTTCTGATGGAGTATGAGG
The DNA here is from genome assembly GCF_000260355.1 of Condylura cristata. Classification (NCBI taxonomy): domain Eukaryota; kingdom Metazoa; phylum Chordata; class Mammalia; order Eulipotyphla; family Talpidae; genus Condylura; species Condylura cristata. The sequence goes on from NW_004567108.1 coordinate 44,412,878, forward strand.
TCAAGGCCAGGATTGTCTGTTGACCCAGATGTTGGTGGCTGAGAATTTCCCACCAGAGCATGGTGTTGCTTTGGTTTGCACAAGGCTGTCATGGCCTAAGGAACCACTGTGGGACAGCCCAGGCCTCATCAGTAGTGACAGACCAGGGGATGGTGAAAAGTGTCCTCCTAAGAAATGGTTAGGATTTTTAGTTCTGCTTATTTGAAGCCACTCTGCTTCTTCTTGGCACTGAGGAACTCCCTCTGGCAATTCAGCAGGGTAGGAGACCTCAAAAAAGATACACCAACTTCATTTTCATAGTATAGTGGGATATTCAGCAACTAATTGGGAAAGTGAAAGGTTTTAATATTCCAAGTTAAAGTTAGTAACACCAGCTACATGAGGAAAGAACATGTGGCCATTTCTTGCCTGGCACTTCAATCAACGTTTCCTGCTTGCCTCGGCTCTCATCCAAGGCAGGTATGTTTCATAATTTTGTCATCTGAGACAAAAGCCCTGATGTCATCCAAATGTATAAGGTATTGGGTGAACCCTGTCTACTGTCAAGTCATGTTTAATTACCCAAATCAAGTGGTCAGGTGGAGGAGGAGGAGATGACTGAGTGAGACCTGGATGGTGCTTGAACATTGTATTTCATTTCTCAGTATATTGATTCCTGCTTCACCTGTAACTAATAGGAACAAGTTTCACCAGGTAAGGAGAGACAAATAGCAATAGATGTTTGTCTAGGAAGACAGTAAGTGTTTTGGGGCTTAGCCTTATTTAATGTGGGTGACAGATAAGAAAGGGATGGAAGGAGTCATGTATGGTACGTATCTTTTAATAGTGTGTGGCCAACAAGTTTTATGCTCTATTTTGTTATTCACTTAATACCATGACGCCCATTTTGGAGATGTAGATTCATCAATTCATAGAGGTTGAGTGAGTTACTCACTAGGAAGTAGCAAATAACAAAATCTTTTGACCAGATTTGGCCTAATTCTAAAGATGGAGCTTCTTGTTCAACATATTCAGCAACAATAGGAATGACTGAAAGCAAGAAATTGGAGTAAGTTTAGACAGTGTAAGGGTAGGTTAATGCACAATAACAAATGCACCCTCAAAGATGTTATGGTTCAAAACAATAAAATGAATCATATCTCACATCACAGATCAAAGTGGATTTATCATCAGCTGATGGTGTGTCTGGATGTGGTGATTTGGGTACCAGCACCCATTCCATGCATGCATCTACTACTCCCTAAGGAAATCTTCATCTCAACAGTGGAGAAGTGCAGAGAGAGAGAGAGAATGAGAGAGAGAATGATCACTTTTTTTAAAAGCCTTGGCTTAGAGGCATGTGGACATTTGACATTTGACTCCTTTTGGAAGATTCTGTGACCCCCACTAGATGCCAAGTTGGTTGAAATAAATTATTTTTAGCTGGATAGCCACCTTCTAGTTACAGACCACTGATTTTTAGCTGGATAGCCACCTTCTAGTTACAGATGTGCTCTCTGTCACCCGCTGGCAGATCAGGAGGTATGCATGATCATCATGTCACATTAATCTTATTTCTGGGGTTAGGGACAAGACTGCAGTTGAGATATGATAGAGTATTTTTATAATTTTGAATGTTATATTAGGTGAGGAATAACAAAAGGATGTTGCAATGGTTTACTTAGTATTAACCTGACTGGACTAAGGCTACTACAACATATTCCTAGATGTGTCTGTGAGGCTATTTTCAGGAACAGATTAGCTTTTGAATCAGGAGACAAGTAAAGGAGAGCACCTTCACCAATGCAGGTGAGCCTCCCCTAAACCACTGAGGGCCTGTGCAGAACAAATAGGCAGAGGAAGGTCAATTTCCTCTCTCTGCCTGAGCCAGGACATCCATCTTCTCCTATCCTTGGACATTGGCTTCCCTTGTCTGCAGGCCTTCAGACTCAAACTGAATTACACCACTGACTTTCCTGAGTTTCTATCTTATAGGCAGGATATTGTGGTACTCCTTGGCCTCCATAATTGTAAGCTAGTTACTATAATAAATCTCTCTCTCTCTCTCTCTCTCTCTCTCTCTCTCTCTCTCTCTC
>NW_004567108.1:44415052-44473126 GCF_000260355.1 Condylura cristata
CTCTCTCACACACACACACACCCCTGACTAATAGAGAAGTGAAGAGATTATATAATACTCAGAGCACTTAAATTCTAAAATTTCTGCCTGTTCCTAATAATTTGTTATCATTGAAATAAAAGAAAAAACAGACCATGAGGATTAAGAGTGGGACCTGGTTCCTGGAGGACGCACACCAGCACAGCCAGATTTGAGCCCAGAAGTCAGCATTTCACCACATGCTTTTGTACTGACTTAGAATCCCCATGTCTGCGGAGCTTGGGATGGGCAAGTCCTTCTTAATGGAGCAGTCAGGAACTCCAGCTGAGAGTAGAAGATGTGGAGTTAGAATCTGGGCAGGGCCCCAGCCCAGCGGTGTCCTTTAGATGTTAAAAGGTGGCACTAATGTGACAGGTCGAGGGGTTTGTGAAATGCGTGGGCAGAGCCTGCGGGTTTTCAGTGTTAGCGGCTTTTGCCATTACTTCTGGTTGCTCATTGTACCTTCATGGGGCTGAATCAGCCTGGAACTAGTAATAATAAAGTACTGTTTTCTTTGTTGAAGGCCAACTCTCTGTGCCTGCTGGCCACTGGTCCCCAACATTGCAAGTCACAGAGAAAGGGCCAGTGAAGTAGGAATGAGGGACAAAGATCAGGGTATAGGAAAAATAAGGAGTAAGATGTTTCGCGGTAAAAATCTTCTAAGGAGTTCTATTCCCTCGACTGAGGTGCACAGCATCACCTTCATAGAGAGCAGGAGTGGCTTCGAGGCGTATACAAGTGTGGCCATTGCACCCAACATTGCCTGGGAGGCGTGGCCGACTCTGCCTTTGTTTTCTAACTGGGTCCTCTAGAGCGGTCAGAGCTTCATCCCCAGATGGTAGCAGCAACCCCCGGTTGGGATCAATCTCTGCATTCAGTCCCCGTCTTGTGGATACCCTCCCCTGCAGTTGTGCAGCGGGAAAGTGAGAGTAGGGAAGCAGCTGGCTGTGCAGTCTGAATTCTGCCAATTTAGGAAAATGCAGACACAATTTAGGGATGGCTGCCCAGACCCCAGTGTATTTATGTATCATTCCATACATGTACGGCATTGCTTTGGAACCACAGATTTAATTCTAAACTTGACAGTTGTGCAGTGGCCTATAAAATATTTACATTACTTTTCTAAATATATACTATTTACTTTACAGTCTATAAAATATTTAGATGGAAACATTTCCCCAATGATACAGTTTTCTGAATATTATTTCTATATCATTGCATACTAGCCTGGGATCAGATCAGGGTTCTGCTCTGGCTTTTGACTATACAGCTGAGTGACCTTGAGCAAGTCAATTCACTTCTCTGATTTTCTCATGTATTAAATAAGGGAGAAAGGACTGTGGAATGTCCAAGGTCCCTTTTAGCCATGCCATTATCTGGTTCATTTCCTTTAGGCTGGTGTAAGACAGGCAGCCCTCAGCCTATAATAATCCTTGAACACTAGGCCAGAGTTACCTTTCTTAGTAATTCATCACAGCACATAAAGGAAAGAAGAACAAATGAAATGAAGAACATTTCTGTATGGGAGGGAAACAGAGTCTGATGTTTAAATTGCAACAAGAAAAGGAAGCCAGTCATACAAATGCCCTTAGAGGCACACAATAGTGAATTATATGGACTTTAAAGAAGGGCAGATCTGGGGCCGAGTTTAATTTGACTGCTCACTGTTTTCAAATCTTGGGTCAGTTTGCTGAAACCTCTGAACTTTAGTCACTTTGCATGCAAATTTGAGATTACTACTATGTAATCATTGATATTATTCTGAGGATTCCTTTAGATAGAAGTATAAAGTACATTTTATATTCTATGTGGTGTAGAATAAAGGGTTACTATTATTTTTATCATTGATTTATCAAAAAGTCACTGATAAAAAGGCCGCACATCTTCAGTTATTGTCTCAAAAATGCCTATCAAAGGATAGTGCACTTAAAAGAATGACTCAACAACAAGAACTCAACAATTCTTGACATAAACAAGAACCATCCAGGCAAACTAGGACAAGATACCCTAATGTTAAAAGACAACCTTCTCACATGGGACTATGATGATGGCACACAGGTGAATTGGTGGTGGGAATTCCAAGAGCGTTACAACTGAGATGAAAAAGCATACATTGTACAAAAATGAAGAATGATATTTAAAAAATTAAATAAAAAATAATATATTTAAAATGATATCCTTGTTCACTGTGTGCTTATAATTAAGCTAGTGAATACATTGATTAATCATAAAATTTAATTCAAGTGATATGGGATAATCACCTAATCCACACAAGTCTTACCTTTTTTCTTTATAATTATGATCTATTTTGCTAACAACAAGTTAGCAGGCAAAGAAACACACTTATAAATAATGTCAGAATCCGAAAACATTGGGGAGCAAAATTTAGACATTCTGAATCTGCAAAGGTGTTATTTGAGGCATATTGAGGACGTTAGTGATTAATGTGGTTAGAATCACTGAGTAAGTCTTATGTGAGATGATGTAGAAGAAATGAACAGAGGCCAGATCATGCAGAACCCAGGAGTCTCTAGTAAAGAAACTAGATTTAATTCCAGCAAAGTAGGAAGGTATTAAGGAGTTTTAAATAGCAAAATGACATGATTTAATTTATGTTTGGTATTGAGATGTTTTATGTTGTAATTTACATTCCTGTCATAGGGAGAATAAATTGAGTTGGGGGAGGGAGGGATAAAAGTAGAAATTGAGAGACCACTTGGGGATGTTCAGGTGAAGCAGGTAAGAGAATAATGGTATCTGACTTAGAGTGGTGGTAGTGAAGATGGACAGAAATCAGTACACATTTTTTTTCGGGTTGATTCTATAGGACTTGCTGATAGGTTGTGAGATCAGGAAGTGGAGAATCAAAATTGATGTCCTGGATTTGGTTCTGGGTGCCAAGTGCATATGTGGGGAGTTGGAAAGAAATGAAAATTTCTATTTTGAAAAGTTAAAAAATTCTTAAGATGTTATTAAAATAAGGAAAATAGATTTTTCGGGGCAGGTAAATATGGATCTCTGAGAAATAAGGACTGCAGTTGTAAATTTGGTATCATAAATTTAGCATTGGGATTGATGAGATCATCTAGAAGGAGAGTATAGACATAAGAGTGAAAGAAAGAATGAAAGAAAGGAAGAAAGAAGGGAAGATAGAACTGAGTCCAATGATGAAGCGCTGAAGCTGAGACAATAGAGAAAAAGAAGAAAGACCCATTGAGATAAGGAAAACCAAGAGAGAGACTGGCGTGACAAGAAGCCCGAGAAGAGAGCACTCCAGGAGAGAGGAAGTGGTCAAATTGGTTGAGCAACCAAATAAAATGAGGAAGACGTGTGCATTAGATTGGGTCACGGGAATGGAATGGTCAGAGACCTGACAAAGAACAGTTGCATCTTTGTGTTTGGTATTTGAAAATGGTATCTTGGGCCTCTGCATGGATCTGCTTCTATTAACCAAGATGAAAAGCTCAAGAGAATGGATTGAAAATTGATGATGTGTCTTACGTTCTTTCACAAAGGTGTCAACCTTGAAACCCTTTGGACCTTAGCAACAGACCCATAAGAGGGTTGTTGAGGTTGTGAGGCCTCAGATGGTTCTGGCACTTGCCACCTTTGAAGAATTTAGCTTGTATGGGACAGGTTGAAAACACAGTGAAATGTACAGAAGTATTTGTGGATTGACTTAAAAGAAAAAAAAAGAGAAATGCGGAATATTCTTTAGTTCAAGTTACTTTCTCAGTTATTTTGTGAGAGGTAATGTAAAAGCTGAAGATCACAGTCTTGTAAAAGTGCGGAATAGGTTTTTCTCAAAAATAATACATCAAATAATGTGATCTTTTTTGTAAGCAGAGATGTTACCCTATTATTGTTTTCGTTTTAGAGATTCAGAAATATAGGCTGAAAGGATAAACAGATCACCAAGACCACATAGCCCACTGCAGCCAGGCAGTTGGCTTGAGTCCCAGCCCCACGGTCTTACTCCTCCGCAGGAAAGAACCCCACAATTCATTACCCTCATACCATATCAGTTCCCTGAGCAAGGGCTGTAGGTCATTCTCTTTGCCTTTGTTTATCTTCTTTTCTCCGTTATGTGGGTAAACTTTCATTCGTTCTTCCTTTTTTTTTTTTTTTTGGTCCTTCCTTGTGCAAAGGCTGGAAAACCAGTGAGTTATAGGGTCCCTCCAGTAAGCCCTTCCTTCCTTTTTAATTCTATGAATGGTTCATTGTCACAGGGCAAGAGAATAAGGCAAAGGTAAATGAGTGACTTGTTAGGTTGGAGAGAGGGAGGGAGGGCTGAATACAGGCAAAGTCATTATGTCAGATGTGAGGGCTAAGCACATGACTTAATTTTCAACCAGAGTCTTAATATGCACTGGGCTGAAAAAACTTTTTTCCTAATTCTTTTGAATGATCAAGATCAGGTTGGTCATATGTAGGATACGTGTGTGAACTACACAGTGTAGTCATTGTTCTCAAAATGAAACTAAACAGGCACATGCACAGCCTATGCAGCTGTCCCAGCACCACTTAAGGACTGGGAAATGCTGAACTAAGCCATGTGGGCAGGGGTGCCCAGCACTGGTGCAACTTTACCCTGTGGATTCTGGGGTATAAAATACTGGGACAGCAGATTTAAGAAACTCAGAGGACAGAAATCCTGTGTGGATTCCTAGTTACTGTCTCCTATGGATTACTTAAAAACACCCCTCCTGGAGCAGGACATTCCGCACCTTCCTTGATCACCTTCTCTCATGTACTCAGTGACCACAAGAAGAAAGGGATGGCTTTATAAAAATTCTTCACAGTGGGGCTTTACTTAAAACAAAATCCTTCTATGTTCTGTGGTATTTCAAAGGCTCATTGTAATAAATGTTTAGGGAAATAAAGCCCTCCTTTGTGTTCCTTTGCAACACAGGGAAAGCTGGCCACATTTCCACAGCAGTGTGGGATGCTACAGAGAGAGGGCTTCTTGGAGGCACTATGCAAATTTATGAAAATAGCATGCAAATAAGCACAGTTCTAGTGACTCAAAACAAACAAATGACAGGAAGGAGCAATTGCTCTGCCTGGAGGAGGAGTCCTGCCTCCACTCATAGGGTTGTCTAGTGGTGTGCGAGTGCGTGTGTGTGTGTGTGCGCGCGTGTATATGTGCACACGTGCTCTCTCACCCATACACATGCGTGCATGTATTTGTAGGGTGACAATGAGATATGAATCTCATTAGTATTAGCCCTTTAACTCTTTTTTTTTTTTTTTTTTTTTGCTATGTCCTGAGACCCAAGAACTTCTTTCCCTCTCAGGAATAGTAAATATCTTTGGGGTGAAACAGGGCTGTATGTCCATTACCTTGTGCACACAATATCTTCGGAGTGAAACAGGGCTGTTCATCTGTTACACTGTGCAGAAAGAACTCCACTGTGATGTGGAAAGAACACATGGGACTGGGGGTCAGGCTGGGAGAAAACTCCCCTTCAGAGCCAGCAGGGGCTGCCATGCCTGGGCTACGACTTAGCGGAGCCATCTCCAGCCCTTTTCTGGGGTGTCTCTGCCAGGCGCGAGGATTACAAGGTTGACAGCACGTTCAGAGCTGGCATCTCTCTTCTAGGTTACAATCTGGGTAATCTGAGAAATTCTAGAATTCCAACATGGAGTCTGGCCTCTGGTTGTCAAGAGGTGTGTGTGGCATCAGAGGTGGGTAGACGATATGGCACAGTTTTCCAGCTTGACTGGGGACACTTAGATGGCCAGACTTGTTGTGCCCTCACCCCTCTAGGACTCACACACAGCACCTTCCCCGTGAGGAGTGAGCCTGGCCAGGGACCTTTTCTAATTCTGGATTCGTCTCCAGTGGCTACAGCCTCCTGGACAAGTTTGTCTCCTTTCTGGAACTTAGATCAGGGTCTGGGTGAAATTGGACTGGGTGAACACTAAAGGCTTCAAAAAAGAAACCTCTCTAAGGATGGTCAGGCATCTGTACCTGAAGAACCACCTGAGTTATCATATGAAGGGATATTTTGCCAGTGCCATTCAGGTTGTATATTGATGGTAAGTTAAAATGAGATTCAGTGATTTGAATGTCTAAGCTTTATTTTTTAAATGCATTAATCTTGGCATATTTGATTTGCATACAATTGTAGGGTGTTTAACTAATTGATTTAATCTAATTTAATTGTGCCTACTTGGAGTTACAGCTCTCTGAACTTAGTATGCAAGCTTATGCAAATAATATGCAAAATAAGCATTCAAGTGCTTTAAATAACCCAACCCAACATTATGGCACCATAACCCAGAAATCACAATTTTCAACATTTATCCAACAATTAAGGACTGTATCCGGTGATAGAATCTATGAATGAATTCCTCCAGTCGTCTTCATTCAGGACGAAGTGCTTTGCAAGCCTGGTGTGTGGTGAATTCTGAGTGAAACTGCTGGAGAAGTTACCCTGAAAAAGCATTTCCTTTTTCCATTTCCAGGGGAATCTCCCTCATGCCTGCCCCTCACCTGCTTCTCCTGTCACTGGAAATTAATTGGCAGGTCTGGCAGTTGGATAAGGTGCTGGGCCCAACTTGGGGAACGACAAATCTGAGGTTTGATTCCTCTTCATTTTGTAGATAAACAACTCAAATATACCAGCTTGCCCCTGGCCCCTTTATCTAGTAAATATCTGGGGGTCATTCTAGGGTAATGAGGCTTGCATGACTCTTGGTTCATCACCCCCGTTCCTGGAAAAGCAGTCTCCTTGGGCCTCCCTTACATTTCACAGGCTACAACAACAGAACATGGTGGAGGAACCTTAGAGATCCCCACCTTGTCTCTGATCATCGGAGCCCCTCAAACAGGTCAATAGTCCGGGTCATGATTCAGTAAAGAGTGGACCTCAGGTCACGGATATGAGCCACAAATGTAATTCCAACTATCTACTAGCCACATTTAAAAAGTAAAAAAAAAAAAAAAGTGGTAAAATTTTTTTAATAATATATTTTGTTTAATTCAAGATATCCACAGTTATCATTTCCATTTGTAATCAATATAAAAGTACCAGTGATATAGTCTACATTCTTCACCCTTCTCCCCTACTCCCCTCAACTAAGCCCTCAAAATCTGGTATCTCCTTGATACTCTCTGCATGTCATTTGGGACTAGCAACACTTGTAGCTCACCATAGCCACATCTGCCTGGGCCCATTGGGTTGGAATAGGTGGTGGGTCCAGAACGCCCGGCTTCCCTGCTAATGGTTGCCATTTCAGGGAGCTGGAGATGGGAGGAGGGAGGCTGGTTTCCAAATGAATGCACTGCCTGTTTGCCTGTTTATCTTTGCTGCAATATGAATAACCATCCCATCCTGTATGCCTACTTATGTAATTAATTAGCATTTATGGAGCAGTTTATGTTTGCAGTGTTTTATTGATATCATTGCCAGTATATTTATCTGCTTGCAAGTTATACTTTCATATGTGTCTACCTGTGCTAATTACTGCTCTAATTATTGAAGTTATTTAAGAACACAACTCATAGCTACCTTCAAGAACCCCAGCACCCATTTTAATAGCAGCTATAAATTCTCTCTTCCATTTGCAAGTTCGTCCTGTTTCACAAAGAAATTTTATACCTCCATCCAATATTCTACATCTTGGATGGACTCAGAGTGAAAGATACATTTAAAAGCAATCTAGTCATTGTGTTTTCCTCTTTGTCAGCTTAAATTTCACACGAATAAGACAGATATTTAATGATATGTCTTCCCGTAACAACGACAGCCTCAATATACAGCTTTCCAACAAGAAAAGGATAATTACAAATAATGGCCTCTGCCATCAAATATGCCATTTCTAATATCAAATGTTATTTTCCACTCTCAATCCAAAACTTTCTGCAACAGAGTTTGTGAGCAGAAGGGGCGCAAGGTGCAGGCAGTGGAGAACAGGTGCTGTGTCCTGTTCCCAAGGTTACACGGTGCCCTCTTGGTCTCTGCCCAGCTTTCTGAGAGGAGAAACAGCCTGGGTGTGTTGGAGGGCCTGGCAGAGGCAGGCAGATGGAAAGATGAGGGAGCTTGAACAAGAAGTTCAGAGGTACAAGAAACAGAATTGTGCTGTGGTTGGGAGATTTGAAAGAACATTCCACCTTACCCATTCCCCCCCATCAGCTCCTTTCTGCCTCCCTCCAAATCAATGAGGGGGAAAAATTACAGTGCTCCAATTCATTCCGTGGTTCTGCAGCTCTCAGTGATTGGAAATGCCAGTGAGGGGAATGATATACATCATGCGCTGAAAGGAGAGCACAGAATATTCACCAACAGCTATGAAATGCAGCTGCTTCCAGGGCAGAACAAGGCGACTCGAATAGAACACAGCAACGCCACCCAAGAGACTGAGGACCAACTCCGCTCCGAAGCAATTTTGTGAGTCCAATACTGGGGATTAGAGAAGAACATGAGCGATCTTATGCCACAAATCACTGCACACCCAATGCTTCTGCTATCTCCTCTGGTCTCCCCTGGGAAAAATCACCAAGCCTCTTTTTGTCTTCCTTTAAAATGGGAATTAAATTAGTAACTTGCCACAAAGGGGCGTTTTCTTAATTACTGATGTACAAATTGCTTGATATTTTTGAATGAAAGATATCAAAGAGAAGGTGAGCTATTACCGGGCTTTTAATACAGAGCAGCAGGCCAAAACCTGCTATCTTTTGGATTATGTTTCAGTTCAGTGAGACGTCAGGAAATGACCTCTGAAGGCATTTCAGAATCAGGAGAGGCCAGTTTCCCCAGGCTGAAGCTTGCTTGAGATGGAAGTACAATCAGGGGTAAGCAGACTGGGGAGACAGACTGAGAGTATGAGAGGCTGTCTTGTCCTAGGCAGCCACAGTGTGAGAACAGTCATCGTTTTTACCCATGGCTCCCTCGATCAATGCTTGGCTGGAGCAAAACTTGTGTTTGAGGGCTAGCCTGGAGGGGGTGGGGCACCCAGGCTCATTGCTGTCCGCATCACAATCACACCCTCTTGTTCTGAGGCATCAGTCCTGATCACAGGAATCATAAATAAACATGGCTCGACACAGTATTTCCTTACCGGAGACAAGCTTTCCTCTGCGTTACCTCTAAGGCCAAGTGGAGGAAAGGCTCTGTGAGGGAACTTTCTAGACAAATGCAAGACCTGCAGTTTTCTGCAAACCTTAGCATAGCCAGGGCCCAGTCCTGCTACCACCCTCCTGCCCCACAACCAACATCGTAGCAAGCCCCGCTCATTTGAAAGGGTCCTGCTCAGGAAGGACCATGCATCAAACCAGTCTGCCTGGGGGTTTGTGCTGATGTGATTGACTCTGATTTGCATCTTTGAATCGTACTGTGATTGTGTCTTCAGTAGGAAAGTGGGCTAAAGAGAAGATAGTAATTATGCTAGAAAATTGGTGGCATTAGAATAAGACCTTGGAATGGTTTCCATAGAATTCTTTTGATCAACACTTTCTGCTCTGTTAGAGGTAATGCTATAGGATGCTTTTGGATAATTAGAGAAGTTCCATAATCCAATGGGATGGAAGGGAGCAGAAGTCTATTGCTAGCAGACTAACTCTGGTGTACATAGAGTTTATTCATTTTGCTAAAAAAAAAAAAACCTTCCTTATGAATTTCAGTGTATTATATTTTGCTATTAATGCCTTAATGATAGTGACAGGAGAATGTTTAAACCCCATTTAGCTTCTGACTCTCTGTGGAAAAACTATTTTTTTCTCCCATATGCAATTTTCTGTCCATTCATTAATTGAGTTGCTGCTTTCCTAAGTTTATTTACTGCCTTCTAAATATGTATCTTAATTTACACTTCCAGTCCCACTGGGAGCCTATAAAATGTAAAATCTTATATAATAGCAGAAGCAGTCACAAATATTTTAATATCCAGGGCAGCTTCTGCATCCTAATTTTGCAGATGGCATGAAGTTCATTTTATAGCAGCTATTGAAAACTAATAAATGCCATCCACATCACTCAGCATTGTCAATAATCCACCAGATTGTGTGCTTAGGGATGCTGGGGAAGCAGGCGCAGCTCCTAGTCCTTCCCTAACCAGCCTCCAGCTGCAGGCCCTAGGGCTGCTTTGCCTTATCAGCTGCCACAGTTCTATTCAGGTCAGCGATGAGGGGAGTCTCTCTGAACTTCTAATCTGCCAATGGAGAGCTACTCACAAGAGGATAATTGCTGCTCAGAGCACATAGGGGAGTGAGGTGAGCTGGCCCCTCCCTGCTTATTCAATTTGCATTCCTCAAATGCAAGTGAGGGAGAGGAGAAGGAGCAGCAGGAGGCTGGTGAGTCCACCTCCAAGTCTGGTCAGAAGCTAGTTGGGAAATGATTCTGTGTCCCCTCCAAATTCACATGTTGACTCCCTAATTCCCCCCCCCCACACACACACACTGGGATGCTTTTGGGGCCTTTAGAGATGATCAGGGTCAGATGATCATGAAGAAGGAACCCTTTGTGATTGGATTAGTGCCCTTATAAAAAGAGGAAGAGACACGACAGTGCTCTTTCTCCAGGTGCTCTGAGGAAAGGCCCTGAGTGGACATGGCAAGGATCTGCCTTCTGCAAGAGGGAGACTCTTGCCAGAACTCCTCCACCCTCAATGCTGACACCCCGATCTCTGGTGATCCCGAGAACTCTGTTTATGCATCCAGTCTTTGGTGTTTTGGACTTAAAAAGACAGAAGTCATGAATCCGTTATTGTAGTTCCTTATTTTCAGGCTGTCTTTCCCCCCATCACCTTAAGAGTAAAAAAGCACATTCAGTGGGAACATAGTAAGCGTTCAGAAATGGGCATAATGTCTGTCTCACTTATCCTTCCAGTCTTCATTTTGCAAATAGTTATCAAGTCCTTACTGTGTTTCACTGTGCAAGATGTCTGTGTGTATACATAGGAGATAATTATACAAATAAGCTAAACATTTTATGTGTTATTAACTTAGATTTAGTTGTAAGCTTGTATAAGGCATTCCTAAGTAATCCCTGTCCCCAAGGATCTTCTAGTCTAGAAGGGATATTATAATAGTAGTAAGTTTAATTGTGTCTGCCTTAGAAGAATGAGATTGGAGAGAGGAATTATTTCCAGCCTCCAAGAGTTTGGGGAACAAGATTGGGATAATAGAGGACCTTGTGGGGGAAATGCCAGTGGACAGGATGCTGTATGCAGAAGGCGGTCAGTTGGCTCCGTAGTCCTGAGAAATCGCTTGATGTCACCACAGGGGGCCAGCCCCCTTTCCTTTTCTCCTCTTCTCTTCAGGCAATTGGTTGTCCTCTTGGGAAATCTCTTTTGCTCTTCCCTTTTAAATCTGCTTTTGTGGTTTCCTTACTCTGGATTTCATCTGGATGCAAATTCTAAAGGATCAAAGGGTAATCTGCTTTTAGACAGTCCCAGGAGATGGCCTGCTAAAGGCTAGGCAGAGCAGCGCATCAACTTAGTTTGATGAGATGTGTTAGTTGAGAGAAGTCAGAGAACATCTAGTCCCAGAGCAGCTTGGACAGAGAAGCAGGTAAATGTTCCTATCAAGTTTTATCTGTGGATTCATCTAACTTACCTGGGCTGGAGTTACTGGGAGAAGAAGCCTGGATGCAGGAGTGTTTTGCTTTGCAGTGCCCTTGACCTTAAGGAGTCTGAGCCTTTTCAAGATGAAATGCTTCATGCATCATTTCCACTGTGAAGAAACAAATTCGAATCGATCTTCCATAAGATTTCATCTTTCTGTCTTCTTTTATCTCATTCTCAGTTTTATGCAAAGAGGTGTGAAATAAATGAGTCACAATACATGAAGACACATGCCATTGCCCCTTGACAGGTCATTTTCTCCAGTAACACTGCCTAAGCCTTCATTCCAGACAAGGTCTCCACAGTGCCGAAGGCCTTAGCCCAGATAATGAGCTCAAGGTGTGGTATAAAGAAACCACTAAGGTTGCACAGAAGTCTTTCCACAAAGTTGTGTGCTAAAGCTCTCTGCAGTCTTATGGCTATAATAGGAGCGAGGTGCATTGTAGGAAAAATCCTTTCATAAAAGGAACCAAAAAATGTTAGTGCTGTGAAACAAAAAAGGAATTCTGTTTCAACGGCCTCATTATGCAGACAAGGAAACTGAGGCCCAGAAAGGTTAGTTGACTTGCTCAAACTCCTAGCAATGGGCTGTAGATGCAGCTAGGATAAGAAGTCAGAATGGAGTGGAGAATGTTAGTCATTCATGTTTAAGTAAATCATCTAAGTAAAGTATTCAGCAGTGCTTCTTTAGGGTTAGATGCAGAATGTGGGACATTTCCCTCTTCCCAGGGCTTGTACAAGGAAGTGGTATCTAAATAAACTGTTCCAAATGTGCGTCACTGCTTCCTTCAGTGCATCAAATAAAATGATGGTATATCATCAACTGGCTGTTTAGATGTATGCATCCCTGGTCTTATGGACTCACTGAGATCATACCTAAGCAAGGACTTGGAAATATTGACCTGGTGGGTTTAATTTTTGAGAGAGCATGTATACTTGAATTAATCTAAATTAAATGCATATGTAATACCACTTGACTACAATATCACATGTTTTAAAGAGAGTTGTTGATTAGAATAGGTGTGTGTGTTGATCAGATCCTGGCCCAAAGGCTGGTGGTAAGCCCTGTTGATGTGTATTCAACAAATAGGGGCTATTTTTCCTTTTTCATTGCAATTGAGGTTCAGTAACAAGTAAGCACAACCATTGTTCTCCGGGGAATTTGTATTTAAGTGGCAAGACTCCAGCTCTGGGAGACTGGTAGAAGGAAGGTACACCCAGTTTTCTGCCAAGAGGAGGTTCAGTGATAGTTCTGTTTTCCAAGGAACCATAAAATAGGTTGAGGGAACTGTCCAGTTAAAGATAAGGTCCAAAGCTGAGGTCTGACCCTAGGGCCAGGCCACTGTGGTTGGCAGGGCTAGAGGATGAGGAACCAGGGGTCCAGAAAAAATCAGACCCCAGAGATCTCTGGGAACATCACCTCGTTTGAGCCATTCTATAAGAGAAGGCCTTGGTGATGGCTGACAGTGGAGACCACCAGCCATGGGGTGTGTGGGTGGATGGGGATGGGGTTTAATTCCCAGCCTGCCTGGATGAGTTTTGGAGGAACTAAGACATCAGAGTCCAGATGTGATCTGGAAGCACATCATCTCTGTACTGCTGTGTAGATACATTCTTCTTAGCATCATTATTCTTGGAGAGACAGCGAGCAAAGGGCTTTTCAGTGCATTTGAACCTCAGAAGAGAGAATGTTCATAGGGTTCAAGTTCTAAAACAATGAGTACGAACAATGGGCTCTAGATGGGACAGGTAAAAGTACTTAATTCTGCCTGGAGGCTGTGTTGTATATATTCAGATACAACCTCATTCAGACCAATCTGAATCCAGTGAGGAAAAAAGAATCCATTTTTTTAAGGTAGCATATTTTACCATATTTAAAATAATCATCCTAGATAAGTGAAGAGTTGATAAATGAGCTCAATCTGCATACTGCCTTGTAAAAGCAGAGCTGTGTATAATTACAAGATTGCCCTGGGGGCCATTGCTTTACTCTGCTGAGTGAAAAAGGCAATGCTTTGTAAAATGGCAGGCCAGGGTGCTTGGCAGTTAAGCAAAAAAAGGAGGAATTTCATCTCAGCTATCGCTCCCTTGCTCTGTCACCAGAAATTGCCTGAGAAAGTCCCAAAAGGGGAACAGTATTCTCCCTTCTAATTGAATGAACCCGGTCATTACCTTCTGAGATGCATAGGATTTTCTTTTTATACACATACATACACAGAGTGGCATGAAAGGGCCACCTCTATAGACGTGTTTAAAAGATGCAAGGTGAAGTTATTCAAATCCACTGAAAAGACGAGAACTCCATTAGAAGCGAGAGTGAATGCAAGTGGACCAGGCAGAGACAAAAATCCTTAAAAAAGATGAAAGCAGCCAAGGGAAAAGTGTTATCTGGCATCCACCATCGTTAGCTGTGCACCTCTCCATCTTACACTCACCTCATCCATTAAACACATTCTTTCCTCACTTCTACCATTCTTTGTCCCTCATTATTCATTAAGGTTTTTTCTTTTAACCTTTTAGATTTCTCTTTTGAAACTTCCCTTCCATTGGAAGGATTTTGAAGGCCCTGTTTTATGTCCGTATTTCACACTGAGAACCAAGAACAAGGGCTTTAGATCTTTTGGGAAAATGGGAAGTGAGAGGTATGAAAACAAAATTAGAGAACTGGCTGTTTAATTACTTTATTTTAAAATGGGCTTCAGCACAACATCGGCTTCTTCTCAAGCCTCTGTTTCTCCCATTCTAAGGTGAGGCAGGTTCTTTTTATAGTAAAACTGGATCGTTACATTAAAACTAGATCAAACTTGTGATAAATTTTATAAAGCATATACAGCTGTGGCCAAAGCTCCTGTGCTAAAATTCTTTGGGAACTGGGCATTCAGGAAAGCAATTGTTAGGTGACATTTGAGGACTCGGTTAGACATTGCCATCTCAACCCCAGAAAGCAGTGCTCTTCAATTGTATCACATCAAATAAGACTCACCAAGGGGCCACTCTTGCTTGGCATTCTGTTTGGATGCGATGTAGCAGATGCTTACTGGTGTGCCCAGATCTACTCTTTCTGTTTTCTTTTATTATAAGGCTCTTTGAATTTTAGCAAGATACAAGGTTATACAGAGCAAAGGCCACATTTACAGATTACCTAACTACCATATGTGGCCATGTGGCTAAATTTTAACCAGTGGAAAGTAAACCCATGTCTCATATCTTACTTTTCTTTTCCCACTCTAATGAAAAAATAAAGGTTTGTTATTTTCCACATGTAGAGAATTTGGGTCTGGGCAGAGAACAGGCCACAGCTTCATGGTAACAGAAGGAGTCATGGTTCTTTCTCACTTTTCCTTTTGGCATCCATAGTGTGTGCATGGTTCCCTCAGCTCCAGGGGGTTGGGGGGGGTGCTCCTTTCTTCTCCAGCTGTCTGTCTCCATTCCTGCAGGAAGATGTTAGTGGGGTCGAGGTCAGGGTTGGGGGAGAGAAGAGCTATAAGGATAAAGGTTAAAGGATGCAGGAACTTTCTAAAAAGCCTTCCAAAGCCTCACTTTGCGTGCCTCTCATTAGCTGGAACTTGGGCAAAGGACCACCCTTCGAGGCAAGATATCTTGCCTCGAATATTCTTAATTGGGCTTCTTGATAACCCAAATAAAACGTGGTGTTTGTTGGTAAGAAAGAAAGAATTAATATTGTGTGCAAATTAACAATTATTTTTTACAGTTTTTTTTAATTTCCTCACCTTAAAAAAAATAAAGCATGGCATATTAATTTCCTTATTTCTCACACCTTCCCTGAGTTTGAGAAGGGAAGGATTTATCACAGTCAAGTATGGGTTTCAAGGCTAGCTGTGATTGTTCTGCAACGAATTACCCATAATGATCAGGAGGCCAGTGCTGCCAAGTTTCTGGAGACTCGGAGGTGGGCTTCCCTTTTTGAGGAGGCATTTGACAGCCACAAGTTCCTGCATGATTTTGGGTGTGCAACTTAGTAACTCAGGTTGAGAAAGCACAGTCTTGGCTACTTTATTTTAGTCAACTCCCACCTTTGTTTAAAATGCAAATTGGTTTGGGTCCATAGATGAATTTTAGCCTTTGGTGTATGTGGGGCAATCTCAAAGTGATAACAACTAGAGTATTTGTCACTTTGCTTAGTTTGGGAGACATCCGTGGAAGTGTTTCCAATAGGCCATGCTTCCTCAGCCACTATCCACTGGTACTGAGTCTATAGGAGGGGCCTGTCACCCTCCTCCAGCTTCCCGGTTAGGTACTTCTCAAGATACTCTGGGGCAGCAGGGTGCACTGGACACCTGCTTTCTGTGACAGACAGATGAAGAGATGAATATGACCAGGTGTGAGGCAAGTGTAAGAAAGAGCCTTCATGCTCTCTCCACGGGCACCATTCACTCCCAGACCTCCCCGAGTTGCATGTTTTACTTTTCTGACTGAGATAAAAATGAGAAGGTAAGTGCTGGGTCAGCCATTTTGGACCAAGAGGATAAATAGTGCATGAGATTTGCTTAATGTGAGAAAATAAGGAAATGGAATGCTGTGGTGAAGAGCGTTGGGTTGGGAGTCAGTATATGGACATGGAAGGACCTAGTCACATGACTCACATGTGAGTTTTAGAAAGTCATATTATATTTCAACTGATCAATACATTCATATACTGAATGATGGTAATAAGAGAGCTTTAACTATCTCACAGGGTGATAGTGGGGGCTCAATGATATCATTCATGGAGGAGCTATTTGTAAAGTATGAGTCATTTTAAAATGGCAGTAGGTTATGGCTGACACAATTATAGGCAAAATAAATTTTATCCTACTGAGTAAAAGCTGATATTTCGATGACAATATCTTATAGAAGAAGCATCTCAATTTACAGACTTCTAAGGGCAGAATTATAATATCAGCAGGAGGAGTCATTTGTTTTCGGGTCTTAAACTTGGCCAGATTATAGGAGTTTTCTGGTGACCCTCTACTTTTGCCTGCAATGGAAGAATCTGCTGTCATCAGCAGCAGATGGATTTCCCATCTTGACATCTGATGAAGAAAATTATTCTGCCAGGAGTCAGACAGATGTATAACAGTTGTACCAACATGTGACAAGTTGATTGTCACGGGAGATGCCTGCTCACCTGTATGTGTGAGGTTGAATTTGGAGAACCTCGATATCGTAAAGCTTGATGGCAGTTGTCTATGATTGTACTCATTGAACGTGGTCTAGCTATGTTTCAGAAAGACCAAGTTCATCCTTCGCATACCTGATGAGGGGACCAAATTTCTGATGCTCACTTAGGCTGTTGAGTGTGGCACATGAAGTCTGAATGTATTACCTGACTTTTTTTGGAGTGCTGAATGCAAGATAGAGCATCATCCAACTTTGATCCATTTTTTTTTTATTGTACCTCTGAAGTATCCCAGTACTTTTGACCCATGTTTAAGATTAGGTGTAAAATTTCTGTTATAAAAAAAAAACTTAAAATGGGCAATGCCAATAGAAAATGCAGAGTCACTGGTGAGATACTGTTATATTTGTTACCCATTTTGTTCCTAAAGAATTCAGTGTACTAAATGTCATTAATATGGGTTGTTCCATGAAATGAGTCTGTTGAGAGTTGTGTAAAGATTCATAAACCTTAGGATAAGACCTGACAATGAACATTTGCCAGAGGGTAAGAGGAAGATCATGATTAATATACATCACTGCCATAGTGTTGAAACTAAACTATAACATGAATAATGTTTTCCTGAAATTTAGCACAGAAACAAAATTGAAACATCCTATGACTCTAGTTGGATTACATGCTGGACATTTTATTCTGTTAAAAGCAGAGCATCAGGTTAATTTTTGTTTTGTTGTCAGTTTCATAGTTTAGAAACTATAGGAATATGAGAAGAATTTCTATCTGACTCAATTCTGACCAATAGAGAAGAATTGGCTAGGGGATATTTTGGTAGAAATTGAATCTAGAAATTCAATAATAATCAATAATTCAGTAATCTTGAAGTTCAGTAATAAGAGAAGAGTTAGTAGCTAGAGACATAGTCCAAAATTTATTAAAGCAAGAAAAATAAAACAGCCTACCTAGTAATAGGTGCTTTTGGGGTGTCTATCTCAACAGTTTCTACTTTCCTAGAAAGTTTGTCCATCAGTGACTCATTCAGTGTCTATATCCATCAGTGGCCTGAGATCAAGTGGTCAATCTGGGTCACTATCTTTCCCCCCATAATTTGGATCTAATCTTTTATCAGGGATAACCTCTGACCCAAAGTTAGTTAAACCATGGAGTGATGAACTAAGCTTTTAATTCATACACTTTATAACTGAAAGGTCACAGAGAATCATAGGCAGAGTCTGTAACATAGAAGTCAATTTGTGCTGAAGTTATAGCTAATACTTGAGTAAATCAGGAAAATTCATTTGTAATGAGAAGAATGGAACGAATGACAGGTGACCGTGAGGTGTAGAAATGTGGATGAGAAAAGAGCAAAACTAGAATGCAAAGTTCTTGCAAGGATGGAAGCTTTGTAAGTTTGTCGACTGATACAGATTTTAATAAATCTATACTGATTGGGAGGGAGAGAAAGAGAACTATTTTAGGACCTCAGTTACTGCTCTTATGTTCCAACTTTCAATCCTATGAGACTCAGACAGTCTTTGCATGCATGTGGTGTCTGTAATTGCCAGATGAGATCTATTAATAATGACCTGCCTTTGGGTTTTGGATGTGTGTGTTTGTGTGTGTTTAATTGAGCTGCTTAGAGTAGGTATTAGCACATTGTAACCAAAGAGTCTTTGCGGTGTCCAGAGATTCTAAAAGGGAATACCCCGTTTAGATTTTCACTTTAAAGTTCTTTCCCAGAATCTCAGCTAAGCAACATCTTTCTGTCCTGTGGCTGATACTTCAAAAAATCTTCCGATATTAAATTTTTAAACTACTAAACAAGACATCCTTAGCAATGAGTAGTCTAACTATTCCCTTAAATATTTTTTTCCCCATGTCTCTTCCTAATTGAAGTTTTGTTCCTCAGAAAGCTTTTATGTAATCCCATTCTTCCAAATCTTTTATTACACACCAGGGTGTGTTTACTGGACTTGTTTTTTTTTTTTTTTTTTTTTTTTTTTAAGATTTTCTTCATCTCACATGGGACAATCCAGAGAACAAACATTACCCACTCAGTGACCTCAAAGTCCAAATGGATGATGTTGGGGACACCACAGCAGGACAGCTCAGGATCCCAGGATCCAGAGCACAAATGGGAACATCATTTCATATATCTCTGAAAATTCCATATCTTCTGGAATGTAGCAAGAGGAAATGTGAATGTAATTACATTCTTATCTTTTTATCAAACTCTTAGTTTTTGCTATTTAGTGATGTCAAGTTTGTGATATTTCTTTATTGTGAAAATGCGAAAGTAACTTACCATTTTCCTGTATCACTTCTTGCTATAGGCTTAAAACATGTACTTACTCAGAAGTTGCAAACTGGGAAATGGGTCTTAATTCCTGTATCTATAAAATGGATGTATTTGTCTAATTGATGAGCTCAAAGTTTCCTTCATTTCTGTTGATTTTATGCAATGTATAAAACTCAAGTAAGATTAAATAGCAAATAAAAATTGATGATATAACTTCAGCAGATATGTCTACCGGGTCTATCATGTTTAAACCAGAAGGATTTAATTTGTTTGTGAAGGAAACAACCTGCTGATCAGAGCAGCTGAATTTTTCTTCATGGCAAAAAAGCTGAAAAGTGACAAACTGATATGTGTAAATCTGTTCTGACAGGTTCAGAGATTTTGAAACCGAATCATATTACAGGTCTCTGTCAAGCTACTCTGGGAAAACCAATGGGAGAAGAATCAGCCTGTTTGTGGTGATCTGCAGTTCCTGTTCAGATTCTTGTTTGCCATTGAGAGCTTTGACCTGTTCAGATTCATCCTGGCAGGGGTGTGTAAAGGAACTTTTTGATCCAGCTCTGTGGCCCATGCTGGACCATTAGATAGCACAACAACTACCTAAAAGGGAGCTCTCTGTCTTTTTATGACATGTACTGTTGCTACTGTATGGTCCATTGTCCTTTCAAAATTCCTCTTTGCTTTGTTTATAGAAGGTGGCATTAGAAGAGGTAGTATCAGGTTGACCCTTCAGATGTCTGAATAAGAGAGATTTGAGTCTGTCTTTTCTATCCTTTTCCTCTTTCTCCTTCCTTCACTTTCTATCTTCCTTCCTCTTTACCAGCTTAGCTTCAGCTTATAGGACAGAGGACTCCTTTCAGAGAGAAATTCAATCATTAAAAAAAGACATTTCAAAGGAGATAGTTGACAACCAGGGAGTTAGAGGGTCAAGACTATTTACCAAGTGGAAAGAAAAGAAGGTAGGATGTCATACTCAGCTTGTCTCAGGCTCCTTAAGGCTGGAAGTTTAGAAACTAAACACAATGTTCTGGCTGTGTTTAGTAGGTTTCTCTTGGCAATGACTCAACGGAAGAAAATACATGGGTGTTTGCTAGTTGGAAAATGCTGTAGGTAACTCTTATTTAGGACACCATACACATGGCATCCAAATACTTTACCCCATTTCCTCTTCAACCCAGCTCATTTTAAATGCATTTGTACTCTATTACCAAGGCCCAAAGGCCCTGGATACCATTGGAACCAATACCAAGACAAGGGTGGTCAGCTTGGACCCAAACCCTGGGAGGCAGTTGAAGCCCTAAGCATTTGTGACCAACATAGTGAGCCACTGGATGGCACTGTGGGTCCATGCAAATATGTATGGGAGGGTATTTATCTTTCTTTTAAAAAGACTGTTTAGTCTTGACAGGTAATTTGGCACATTTTGAGTTGAAATGTGCCAAATGATTTGGCAAATATTTCACTACCTCTGAAAATAGGCATACCTGCTGTTCTGGTCTTCAGGGAATGGAGAATGGTAGGTTTCCCTTCATCCCTCTGTTGTTGCTAATTTCAGAAAATGAGACCAGATTTTAGTCAAGGATTTATGGGTCAACTGCATGTTAAGTGTGGTACCATATTTCATTTCATTTTTATTATTTTTTAAAGATTTATTTTTTATTTATGCATACAGAACTGGGGTACAGGTCAGAAGTGTGGGGGAGGGTGGGTGAGAGGCTTCACCATAGGCATAGTGGGGAGCAGAACAGGCAGATTGATGAGGTACACTGCTGAGGGGAGCAGCGGGTGGGTCAGGAGAAGTCTGCCGCGCCATGTGGGTCACCTCCCTGGCCGGGGATTGAACTCATGCTGTAGTAGCTGTGATAGCTTCATAGTGCTGTGCTTTTAACCAGTTGTGCCACAGGGAGGACCCTATGGTACCATATTTTAAATCAATAGAAAGAATTCAGTATTTCTTATAAAACTCATCTCTTCACTGTAAAGGAAACATCATTTCATCACCCCAGTGATTCCATCTTGCCAGTAAGTGGTTGTCTGATTCAAGGCCAAATGGAATGGGCTTTGGTTATACCCCCTATCAGCCCCCCAATCAAGATAATCTAGGAAAATTTGTTTCTATACTTTCCTGTTGTAAAGAGTTCTGCCCAAATGTATAATATGTTTAACATATTAAAAGCTAAATGGTGTGAGAATGCCCCATAAGGAACAACTGACTGCTCTTGGTAATCATGGACCCTCACTACAGAACATTATGGACGAGGATCACAAGAACTGGAGAATCCTAATGACAGGTCAGGCTTTGCTAAAACTGCGTGTTAGGTCAAGGTCCTGGGACAGTAGCTTGCGATTTGCTACTCAAGAGAGCATATCGGGAAGCAAATAAGTAAAAGTGCTATTATTACTGGTGTAACTTTGAATTGATCTAATTTTCCAATTGGCAACACATTTTCAGGCATAATTACTGTTGCTAACATATCTAAAAGATGACCTGTGGCCACCTCTATACCCAAAACACATAGAAGTTTGGGAATTAGGTGAGTCAGAAATGAGAGATTTACAATTCTCCTTTGCGAATGTTGTCCCGTTATCACTTCTTGATAATAAAGGGCACATCTACTGTGTCAAATTCATCCCTAATTTGAAGTGCATCAAAGGAACATAGTACTTTAGAAAGATTCTGACTCTGATTTCAGAGTCTTGGCTTGTCATCCAGCTCTACTCAGCTGTGTGACATTAGGTGAATCACTATAACTCTTTCACCAATTTTTCATTTCTTTCTTTCTTTCTTTTTGTATAGAAGAACTGGGGTACAGGCCAGAGGTGCAGGGAGTTTCATCAGAGACAGAGTGGGGAGCAGAACAGGCAGATCTACTGAAATACACTGCTGAGGGGAGCAGTGGGCAAGACAGGAGAGGTCTGTTGCTCTCTGTGAGTCGGTTCCCTGGCGTGGGATTGGGAACAGATCTCAGGCCATTGCAGTGCTAGCTCTGAGACTTAACCCCTAGACCACCACAGAGTTCCCTCTCACCCATATTTCTACCTGAGCATGAGGCAGGAAATTTAAATGAGCTCCTATGGCTATCAAGTATTGGACCTTTATTAATTTTGGTACTCAACAAATTTAATATCATGTTAGTATATTTTAGGATCATGTGTAGCAGTAATGAAACAGGAGAGTAGTTTCAATAAAATTTACACTACTTACTGATTTCCTTGAACACAATAAAGACCAGTGTAATACACAAATAAAGTCTTGTGGCAATAAGGTAGTTTACAGAAAATAATGTTTATCTGTTTAATGATGTACACATATATATTTTTGTGATTAGCTTAAGAGTGTCAGTCAGAAAAGTACATAAATTGTTTTGATCTATAGATTCCCATCTGTTACCTATTCTTTTGTATCATGGTACAATAGTTGTTTCCAGTTCTAGCCAGATGATGAACCTTATGGAAGTTATTGGTGGTCTTGACAAGAAATGTTTCTGTGGATTGATGGGGTCCAGCTGGAGTAGGTTGAAGAAGACTGGGAGACAAGGTGGTAGTGGCAGCACATACACTCATATGAGGAGTTGTTAGAAGAAAGAGCAAAGAAAAATTGTATCTGGCACATGGAATATAGGGAAGGATTTTGAGATTAGAAGATAGACATTCTAAGATTCATCACAGACAGGAGGAAGTTGTGGAGGCACTTTTTCACAAACATTCAGAGTACTAACCCAAAGATTGAGATCTGGTTGTAGATCTTGAACTCTTTCATTAATCAAGCTCAGAGGCTGTCTACTGGTATTCCACACCTTGAAGGACATTGTCAGAGTTTCCAGAAAGCAGATGGAGAAGGGCTCAGCAGTCGGCCTTTTTCCTGCTAAGCTGGCAGAGCTGTATTGAACAGATCCTTTCAGAAGGGGGAGATAGTATCGCTCAATCTCCTCATTAAACTGATTGAGGAGTCTGAGGCTTAGATAAATTAGCTCTTGAGCCTTGGTCTCGGAATAGTGTTGGGTAAGAATTAAGAAAATGGGTTTAGGGCCAAAAATCCTAGGTTTGAGCCCCAATTGTGCTGCCACTTATTAGTTATGTGCATGACCATAAGCAAGTTATCTTCAGTTTGCTCATCAGTACATGAGGGCATTTCACAAATCAGCATCCTAAGAGAATCTTTTATTATATGATTGTTGTGAAAGTCATTTGAGATAAGACAAATAACATGCTTCGTACAAGACCAAGCTTGTGGTCACAATAAGCACTGACATTCTCACCATTATAAGGACATTTGCATGTGTGGAAATGATACATTATAATGTGCATGCATACAAAGGTTTTTAAAAATGTTATGGGGATTTCTACAAAAAGAATGTAATAAACACTAAGGAAGACACACAGTCCACATTGTTTAGTCTAAGCCTTGCCAAAGTACATGCCCGACTATAGTCACCCTATTCAAAGATTATTACTCATGATTGACTCAAGTCTGGGTTCCCTTTAAAGCGCCTGTTGAGCTGGCAGCTGATGTGGAATCAGTTGTGGCCTAACTACTGTCTGCATCTTGTTTACCTTTTTCCCTTCTATTCTTTCCATTTTCCACCCTGGCTTTTCCTTTTGAAGTCAGTTGTGGGTTTAAGTAAAGCTGGTTGCGGCAGAGGGCTGCCAGGTGGCTGAGAGGAGTGAAGGTCAGTCCTCTTCGACAGCAGAGTTGGCTCAACAGGAATAAAATGAAAGATGTGAGCTCAAGGCTGAAAACAGGGTGAAAGCCAGCTCCCCAAACCATTGTACCCCTACCCTCCCTGGTCGCTGAATGAAGACTGTAAAGATCTGTTGCCCTCTCCCAGGCCTGCCACGCACAATCCCTGGCTGTCACTGTCATGGGGTGGGGCACACCTTCCTCAGCCCTTAGCCACGCGTGGCAAGGCTCCTGGATTCTGTTCATAATTGTCAAAAGAGCTTAAAATGTTTGTTCACTCTTGGAGACCTTTTTTTTTTTTTGATTGCTACCCACCACTTTGCTTAACCTCAGTTCCTGTGTTGATTTTCTTTTTGTTGGAGATGACTGGTACAGACCAGAATGAAAGCCAACAAAATAGCACATAAATTGGAATCTGAACCGATCAAGACACTTGAAGCCCACTTTGATAAAGCCCCACAGGGTTTGGAAAAGATTCTGATGGGAACCAAAAAAAATTTGGTTTCTACTGTCCCAGGGATTCATTTACCAGCTTTCTATAGTTACCCCTGGACTATAACTAAATGCTTAGTTTTAAATAAACAATATGTTTATGTCTCTACATAACTCTGTTGTAACATGAAGAAATGCAAAAGAAAAATTTTACCATTTTTCTAGCTATGAATGTAAGCTGTTATGTAGTGGGGAAATGTAAGGGTTTTTTTTTTTTTTTTTGGTCTGATAGAATTGGCATATATTTATGTTTTTCTTTTTCCTCTTCAAATATGTCAATGTGTTTTAGTATCTTTTACCCTTGCTTTAAGGCACAGTCCTTTTTTTACCCTTTCTGAAACTTTTTTTGAAAAAAAAAATAACAAAAACTGTTGTTTCCCATTAAAGAGAAAATCTGCTAAGCTTCAAGCAGTAAAAAAAAATTTGACAAAGAACTTATTGGAGGCTTTGGAAACACAAATAGGAACAACCAGCCTAGGCTGCCGGGTAATGGGAAATGGAACTGTTAACCTTTAGTCTATCAGCTGGATTTTGGCTCTGGATATAATGACACAAAGTCATTACCCCTTGAAGGTCCATGGTCTTTGGGGAAATGAGTGTATAGTGGTTTCAGCTCCATCCTTAACAGCCCAGAGTCTCCATCAGACTTGCTGCCATTACAATTAGAGTTAATTGTCACTAGTGCTGCCGAGAACAGGGATTGAATGAGATGGGAGAGTGAACTACTTCACCTGCACTGCTAAGGTGGCCCCTGAGCAGCTATGGACTGTTCTTCTCCTAGGTTGTAGCAAACCTGTTTTAGAAATTTAAAGAAAACTAATGGGAAGCATGAACATGTCTATTCATATGTACAGTCACAAAGTCTTGTTTTCACACGGAATAATATTTTAAAAGCAGGTGTCATTTCAAATTAGGTTGGATTCAAGTCCCATCTGTGTTCAGTCTAACAAAAGAGGGACTGGTAAATCAGTTGCTCCACTCCAGTCAGAATCAAGTATCTTCTTGGAAGGGTACCATTGAATTTCTCCAATGGTAGATCTATTTTAAAAATAGATAGGGTAGTAGAAATGCAATGCTTTCCCTCTGAAAGAGCCTCCGTTGGGGAGTTTTTAAAATTGACTTTAATTGGACATGTTATAGGCATGCTTTGTTTACTTCCTTGTTTGTAGGTTGTATTTAAGCCTTAAATAGCAACAAGGTATAATTTTAGAACAAAAGGGGCAACTATATATAAACAGTGGATAGAAATAACCCCAGCCTCTTTCTTCACTTATTTATAAAAGATGTTTCCTTCTCTTTAACCTTATCCTACATACCACAAGGGATCGTGGATAACCGCTCTTCCGATTGACGTTTCTAAATTGGTGACATGCAATTACCTTCTCCATATTCACACTGCTGAATAAGCTGAATTTTTAAATTATACACTTGTAGCTGGTTGAAATCTTCCTTAAGTATAAAATGGATGGTAAGTGTCTCGAGAGTTGATTTTAAGACATTTAATTCTTTGCTCTCCTGACAGGCAAAACTAGTCTTACTGGAAAACTCTTAAGAAAGATTACTTCTATGCTTACCTTTTTTTTTTTTTTTTTTTTGATCTTTGGAGCTATTCCCTGATTGCATCTCAAGTTCTCAAGTTCTTATCCCAGTATCTTTGAGTGAACTCCAACTGATGGCAAATTCTGGCCATGTCCGATATCCAGGTCCAGGGACTTAAATATTGAGAGTTGCCAGCATTAGGGCTGGAGTGTATGGAGTTCTATGATGTGCATGTTACATGCTTGAGCTCATGAATTCTTAGGTTATCTGTAAGATATAATTGGCTACATTGCAGTATGTTCTAATAGAAGGCTTGAGAAAAGCAGAATTAGGCAATCATGTTTTTTTTTTAATTGCACATTTGTGAATAGTGAAATCATTACTTGGAGAACAGTCTACAGGTGACATGAGCACCCATATCTTAGCCATCAACCCATCAGCCAGAGTGGAACTGGCTGGCAATCAAGGACGAGGTAGTGCTGTCACTTGTCACTGAGAGTAGCCATCGGATCCCAAGATGCACAGAGCCACAGAAGGGAGCCAGTGAGGGGCTTGGACAGTTAGAAAGATATGACAGATAGAGAAGCCATAAGCCATAGATTTGGGCAAGTTCATCCATGAAGAATATAGAAATAAAGAAGATCAGAGAAGCTGCCCACAAAGCCCAGGGGCACAGCAGTATTTTCAGGGAGAACAAAGGGAAATGAAGGAAACTGAGAAGAAGCTATCTGTGAACAAAGAATTAAGAGCAGAGGCTGTCCCTGAAGCAAAAGAAAGTTACAAGCAGGGAGAAGTAGCCTCAGTGCCAGTACTGCAAGGAAGGAGGTTAAGGAAGGAAGCGTGTTCATTAGCTATGCCAACAAACACTGAGCTACAGGTGCCAAGATGGCCAAGAAAGTGGCAGAAGCTGCACTATGAAGTGTGTAAACTTAGCGGGAGTGTTACAGATGCCTCTCTGCACAGGGGAGGAGCAATGCAGCAGTGTGACCCTGCACTTTCTCCCTGCCCCCACCTACATGCAGCACCCACTAGGTACTGAGAAGGCTGAGTGGAGCTGGGCTGCCAGGTGAAGCTCTCTCAAGGAAGTGCAGCTGGGCTTGCAAAGGGCACTCACCTGCTTCTGCAGCCTGGTCAGTGGAGAGTCATGTAAAGACTCTTGAAGGCAACACGGGGGTGGGTTGGGGTGAGGGTGGAGGGTTTGGGGGGTGAGAGATTGTGGGGAGTCTGCTCCTTATCTTGATTGTGATTCTGTGTCTCTTCCTTTTGTCCCAGACTTGCCTATCCCTTTTCACCTTCTTCTTGATGTTTCCCCTCCAAAGAAGGCAAGCTTTCCGGCCTCAGCAACCCTGAGTAGGGTCCACTCTGTTCAGCTGGGCATTTCTCCATGAGCAGATGGGTCATTTGGGGTGTTTGGTTGGGAGGTTCTTATTAGGAATATTTTATCTTCTTTTCTGTCTCTGTACGCATGGATTCTATTAAAGGTCTTTTGACACTAAGGGTCTGCCTCCTTTATCTTTTTGCAGAGGACGGCAGAGCCCATTTTTTTAGAGCAGAGGCTCCATTTGGTTGGGGCCCCCAGGTGTCTGTTGGTTGCACACTAACAGGAGAAGTTTGGTTATGAAAGGAAATAAAAATGTAGAGTGGTAATTTGATTGGCACTTAAAATTAAAAGGGCTCAGGCATTTGTTAAGTCTGACAGTTTTAGGAATTGAGAGGCCCAAGGAAGTGCTTATGTGGTCCATACTATGTAACAGAAGCAGAATATGCAGGAGGCAGAGTTCCACTGTGGTGGTGTTCTGGAGGTGCTATGACTCTGTGACTGAAGAGAGACTGAGCACCCCACGGAACATCTCAGTGATTTCCTGGGTGGGTGGCAGGGGAGAGAAGATAGAGATTTGGACACATTCTCTCCCATCTGTGGGAGAGAATGGAAGAGGAAGATCCTAAGATGATTTTTTTAAAAAATTTTCTGCAAAAGGAAGTTATGGTTTTCAAAAGAGAACAGGGAGAAACCAGAAAGGAAGGTGGTTGTTGATGAAAGTCAGAATCTACACCAGTCACGGAGGGGAATGTGAGCAGGAACCATCTTGAGCGGCGGAGGTGATGACTTTCACTTGAGTAATGTGTCTCTGGGTAAATCTGTTAATTTGATTGAGACTTAGAAGGCAAGTAAATTAACTTTGTTTCTCAGACATAAAACACACTCCAACACATGTCACAAATACCTGTGGCAAACAAAAGAAGAGTTTAGAGCATTCGGGAGGGTGAGGAACAACAGGTAAAGGATGAAAAATCACCTTAGGATGTTAATTTTCTTAGTGATGTATTCAACATCACATCTTTTCCTAGCAAGTCAATGGTTTTATCTAGGATTTGAAGCACAGTTTATGGTCATCACTATACTTAGACTGTGTCCCCCATTTTAGCAAAACAAAATGATCATATTATCTCAACCCATTTAGTTTTCCATTATGTTGAGCCCTGCCCCAGCCCACAATAAAAACATCACTCTTACCAGTTTGCTTTTGGTGACTGAGTAAACTTGATTGTGACATCATTCTTCCCAATGGTTCAACTATTTTGGTAATTATAGTACTGAGAGGATATTTTTGGCTTAATTAATCTTTGTTGAAACTGTGCGTGTTCTCAATTGTTAAGATTTATTTAAATGTAATTGTGATGAAGGAATTTCTGTTTGCTTCATTTAGGAGAAAGAGTAACTTAAGATGGAAACTTCTTTTTCTTTCTGAAGACCTTTGTCATGCACTTGGTATTACTTCACTTATATTTTTAATTTTTATTTTGTAGGTGCTCTTTAAAATTTCTGAGAGGTTAAGTATCTTTAAAAGCAAAAGCAAAAAATAAAGATGAATAAAATGACTTTTCTCTCTCTTTATTCATTCTTTGCACTAGAAACACATTCAGATCAATGCTGGGTGAAGTTTTCTAACTGTTTAAGTTCTTATTCTCAAGATAAAGTAGGGAGAGTGGCATTGAACTAATCCATTCTTGAAAACATTTTAACATTATATGCAGAACAAAGTGGTACAAAATGTATTCAGCCTCACGGATTTCTCTAGATTATAACCAGAATAGAAAATGGCAAGAATGTATTAATGCTTAAGATAAAATTATAATGAGAACAGAAAATGGTGCGAGATGAATTAATGTAGTGGCAGGCTTCTGTCCATGGAGCAGCGTGCTCACTAAATATCACACTGCAGCACTTTGTAGTCATCCTCTTTCTTGTAATCTATATTTTAAAGATGGTCTAAAGATAAAGCCAGACCGTATTCTCACCTCTGAGTATTGCCACAGTACTGCAGACGCGGAATGGCCCCAGGGAAGCAGCTAACGGACTTACTTTGCAGGAACAAAGGAGATTTAACTTAGCAGGAAGATTTTTATTATCGCAAACATATACTGACATGCTTCCTTCAACAGCAGATCATCTTTCAGACTGACATTCTAAGAAAAACCCAGTTGAAGCTGTTGTGGTTATAAAAGAAGAATTTGCTTTTTGAGGGGGGAAAAAAAAGTTTGCATTTTACAAGGTATAAAGAAGTACTTGCTATTTTCTGTCATTGCTGCTTGAGGGTTCAGGTATTTAATGGGAATTGGCCACCTTTTGTCTGGGGCAGTTTTCAAATAGTGTCCATGGTTTTCTCTAAGTCTAGAGTATCTTTTAGCCATATTATGATTATACTTATTAATAGAACTAGAGTAAATAGGGGAGACAGTAAATGCAGATGAATATTAGAGTAATGTACCTGCAGTGTCGTTCAGGTGCATATTTTTAGACGCTTTGTACTGCTCAATGAAGGTGCATGTGTCCCAGCGATACACAACAGAGACTCATAGCTTCAAACACTTCAAAGGTGACAGTGACTCTGGAAGCCACAGAGAGAAACCACTAGTGGCTCCACTAGAACTTTGAAATGTTTAAGAATGCTTGTTCCAGGTAGCTTTGCATCTTCCAAAACCTGAACTGATTGCAAATTTTTAATCAGAAAATCTGGTCTTTGAATCAGAACAGTTTTGCCAGTTTGATCGGCAGTAAGGTTGCTTTTGATTTGCATTTTCACAATGTGAAAATTTGAGCCCCGATTTTTCCCTTTCTGGTTTAATATTGCTGCACAGTACATGGTTTGTTTTAGAGTTTTTAAATTAGCAGTGCTGTCTTTTCATGGCTACTTGTGATTTCAGAAGAAATCTGTTAACTATGATAATGAGAAGAGCGAATTGTGAATCACCTGAGTGTGCTACTCCCAACTAATATTAGGACCTTGGTCCAAGCACTTTTACTTTTTCATTATATATTTTCTACCAAGATGGCACTGTGACAAAACCTGGTGCCATGGGGCCACACTCTTTCCTGAGACAAGTTCCTGCCCTTCTCTCACGCTTTTCAGTCTTGCCCCAATAGTTAGGCATCCTCCTTTAGAATTATCTTGGAAATAAAGCTGTTTATTTCTTCTCAGTCCTCTGAGCTATCTCTAAAGTTTCAACACTTGGCACTGAAGCCCCTTTAATGTTTCACTGAAAAAGAGAGCGACTGAAAATCCAAAAATGCCTTATTGCTTTAACTGGGAAATTTGAGCTTGTGCTTTGGAAACCAGAGTGAGTCAAACAGCCGCTCTTTCTGGAGAAATTTAACCTAAAATATATTATGGTCACTCTTTGCATGGCCAGTTCATGTAACATTTGCATTTTCTATTAAGAGTATAATTAGGAGAATTAAAGCCCTATGATTAAGCATTTAACATAAAATTAAAAGACCATGGTTATTCATTAGGAAAGTACTATGTCTGTAGAATGCGATCAGATTTCAAGCATACTTCTTTCTTTCTATACAAGTTGCATTTAGTTGATTTGGCATTTCCGCCAATCCTCTTTGTTTTTCAGGCATGGCTTATAATATTTTATTCATATACACAGCATTTTAGATGTGGGATAACAAATTTTATCAAGGTTAGCATGGACTGAGCTTTCGATTCTCAACAGAAATTCCAGCTCTTCTTTGTCACTTGAGTTTCTTGAGGTTGAATAGGGAAGGGTATATAATAGGAATGAGTGACTACAGTAAATTTGGCGGCCTACATAAAGCTTACGTGGAGAAGGAAAGGCACAATTCAGAAACAGGCCTTATGCTCGTATATGCTAGAAGAGTATAGTAACTGAACAAGGATGAATATTTGGAAACAAAGTTCAGTGTAGATCCTGAATTGCTGAGTCCATGATATATTGCAGATAGAGTCAAATAAAAAATCATAAAGAGAAAACAAAAGGTATTTATTTGCCTTTTCTCTGTAGGGAATTATCTACATTTCAAACAGGAAAAATAATTGGATAATTTTTAAAAACCTAATTGACTGGCTCTCCCTGGTGGCGCAGCGGGTTAAAGCACAGCACTGAGAGGCTTAAGCCACTTCTGCATGAGTTCGATCCCCGCCTGCCCCGGAGGAGATCCACATGGTGCGGCAGACCTCTCCTGACACACCCACTGCTCCCTTCAGCAGTGTACTTCATCGATCTGCCTGTTCTACTCCCCACTCTGTCCCTGGTGAACCCTCTCACCCTCCATATCTCTGGCCTGTACCCCAGTTCTGTACGAATAAATAAATAAATCTTTTAAAAAAAACCTAATTGACATAAAATGAAGAGAGATAGAAGAAATAAGGGAAAACATTTTCCATAATAATTAGGAAGGTCTAAATTATTATATCAAGAGTGTGCACAAATCAATATACAGACAAGTCTGTAAAAGTAAATGGGCAAATAGAAGAAATTACAGAAGGGAGGGGTACAAAGTGAAAAAGTGTTTGACTTCACATATGTGCTAATAAATACAAAGTACAGACATAGGAAGTTACCACTGAATAGAAAAGATTATATCAGAGTCAGTATTTGGTGATGGCAACAGATACTTTGTATCCTGGAGCTGAACCGTGAGCTCTATGAGAGTCTTTCTGAATCTCAAGTAGACATACAGTGAGAGCCTTAAAAAATATTATGTTTTTTATGTCCATGGCATATTGCAAGGTGAAAAAAAGCAAACTACAAAATAGTTTTGATAATACAATCACGTTTTTCTTAGAAAGACAAGAAGAAGAGTGATGGAAGGGAAAAAATGGAAAGAAGAAATTGTGTGTACGTAGAGACAAATAGTGGTTTTTTTGTTTGTTTTAAGTATCAGGGTTTTCTGTTCCTTTTATTTTCTATTATTATGTTATAATAGAAAATGAATAAAATTATATCTAAAAGAGAAAGAAACCTGTAAAAATTCTCATATCTTTTGACTCACTAACTCTTTATTTAGAAAATCATCCAAAAGAAAAAGCAAAAATGTAGACGGATTTATGTACAATTATGTGGTTAAAAATGAAAACAACATCAGATACATTCTGGAACCTCCAAAAAATAAACTTATTCATTTGTTATAAATTATATATCAGAAAGTTTTCAGTGATAAGTTATATTGGACAAATTTTAAGCAAACAAAACAAAACAACATAAAGTTTTATAGGGAAATGATCCCCCTTCCCACAAAAGAAAAATACTAGAAAAATTGCTAATGGTGGTGGTGGCCCCTGGGTAGATTAATTATGGAGGCTTTTTGTTTTTTCTCTTTGTCTTTTGGTATGCTTTAAAAATTACTCTGTGCTATTTTATAAACAGGGTAAAAAGAGACCCCAAGATCCTCTGATTCCCCAAATTAAATTCTTTCCATTCTACCAGAGTATAATGGCTTTCTTCAATAAAGAGCTTTCCCTTAGACTGGAAATGATAATATATAAGGAAAGGGCCATAAAATCTGCATGCGATTGGGAAAATGAAATTTCTACCAATAAGCATCAGGCATCAGTGTCCTCCATCTACTTGCCCAATGACACAGCAGCTAGCTAATGTCTATTATTTAGAATGACATACTACACTATGAAACACAAACAGACAATAATCCATACTCGGGGGACATCATTTCTAGACGCACAGCCTCCAGAAGGTTTGCTTTCATAAATGATGTGCTAACTCTCAGAAGCAAGGATTGGTGGGCATAGCCATGTGTGGCACCTTGGATGTCTGCGTTGCTGGGTGCATTGAGTAATCACTAGATAAACATCTGAGTGCCAATTGCAGAAAGATCCTCCTGTGGGTAGTAAAAAATGTTCTCTGTTTGCAAGTGGAGGTTTAGCCCTGTGTTTTGGAGATACCTGAATTGGTTTGGCTCTTTTCCAATTACAATCTGTTCGTAATCACCCAGGGTCTGTAACATCAAGCGGTGTTATGAGGGAATTAATTCTTTCTATGTGACAGTTGTTAGTGTAATTCATGTCCTTGTTTTTAATTGCTGGATCAAATTACTTTGTAGATTATTTCATATTTCATCCCAAGAGAAAGGAATAGAAAAAAATGCACAGTGCCTGTGGTGACTTATTTGTTTAGTCTATTTGGGGGGGGGGAAAAAGCAGAATTAAAAAGGTTGACTTTCTAAACAAAATGACTCTTCTCTATCCTTAGAGTATGTCTTGGATGATGTTAGATGGAAAGTTAGTCTGAGTACATTCTTTCTGTTTAAACACTCCAGGAATCAAGTTTATTTTCACAACAGTTCTGCCAAAATAATGACCATAAAGGTCACAGAGCAATATCTACTAATAAATACCTTGAAAAGGATTTACAATCCAGTGCTCTTATGTTAAAAGAAGCACCTTGAAGATAAGAAATTAATGAGACTTAGAATAATTTATTAAGGAAGACCTAATAGACTCTCATGAGATTCAAATGTCAAGATGTTTTTTCAAAAAAGTAAAAAAAAAAAAAAAAGCCACAAAGGAAATATAACAAATGCAAATTATATTTTATTTGGGGAAAAAGCACTTATAAGTATTTGGAAAATCTTATAAATGTTTGTTTTTGCAGCACTGAAGTGTAATTCCTGTATTTGGATACATACTCAGTAGACATTTCATCACTTTTGAGTGAAATGCTCAGTAAATACTTTGCCCCCTGATGTTTTGAATCTCAGACAGAATCAGTAACTATTTTGTAGGTATCTTGTGAATTGACAGTTTACTTGTAGGTTGACAGGGTGGAGAAAGTCCAGATGGGACAAATTCCTCTAACTTAAAAGCTATAGAGAAAAATTCATTGTTCTTTTTATTTCCACTTTGTGATGGTTTGAAAGCAAAATGTATTTACAACAGTGGCACACTTGAAATGAACTGCTACTGTAACTGTCCAAAGCCAGTAAACATTCATATTGCCTCCATAAAGAGTCATCTTATAAAGTAGACCCGAGTGATAAACTAAGGAGGAATTATAGATCAGTGATCACTTAAAAGCAAGCAGCAGGGAATTGATAAATACTGCCTGGCTGTCTGGCAAATAAAAAGCCCAGTCATCATCAGAGAGGGAGGTGGCACCTGCTGATTGCCGGGAAATTTTGCCCAGAGACAAATGAACAGGTCCACTCACTTAGGACAAGGCACCTTGTAGTTTTAGGTAACAGAGTATTGTCAACATAGAAAGGTCTTTGAAATAGAGCCTGAATCTGCTATCCTGGAAAGAGAAGACATATTCTCAGGCAGTGTTGAAGAGCTAACTGGCCCGAATCAGTTTTCTCAGCCAGTGAAGAATATGTAATTGTCCTGTTATTGTTGGAAAGTGAAAAGAGATATCCATAAAAATAGTTGTCTTCTCACTCTTGCTACCATCAAATGATTACAAAGAATTTCTGTGGCCACTTACTTCTTTCCATGCAAACTCAGTCGAATACAAGACTCCAAGATGGTTATTACATTGACTTAAAGTTGATTCTATGGCTCCCTAATTAAAATATGCATTTGCTTGCCTGTGTGTTGGATCTAAAGAGAAAAATTATTTGTAATAGGCTAAGATGATTGACAGTTGTGAATAAGTTTCGGGGACGATGTGTGGAAGGCATGGACTTTCAAGTTCTGAATGTGGGAGAGGAGGCCTCATCACTTGTGCTTTTTACCAATTTCATTTACATTAGAACAGAAAACCATCTGAAGACTTATAAGTTGCTTATTATAACACCTTACTTGTGTGCAACATATTAATGTCTACAAGGCTAACTGACATAGGCAGAGCAGCTCTGTTACATACAGGTTATTATCCTCTGTTCCAAAAGGGGAGTGAAGCTCAGAGAAATACGGGACTTGTCCATGGTACCAAAAATGGAGTCTTGGTTCCAACAGTAACAAATTTAGATTTTCAAGTGTCCAATATTCTTCACCCACTTTTAGCTGTTGTGAAAGCATTTGTTTTTCTAAGTCTGATTCAAATGAAGATATGTAGAAGAAAATAAAGAACAAACTTGTTCTTTCTAAGGTTGTTTTTATCACAGATATTCATGGCTCAAATAAATAAGAAACTAAGTATGAAGAATCAAATGATAACATTGGAAAGAGGTTACCTGCATATTTAGAAGTAGGTCAACTTGTATACCTGATGAAGCAATGGCAAACCCAGAACTAGCAGAGTGATGAGTATTAAAGAGGACATAAGTTAGTGCTAATAGTTCCTTATAATATCATCACAGTGCAATATGATAAACTTATTTGTAAAAGGAAAATCAATATAGGTGGCCACTACATCTAGATTTCAGTTTATTTTTTTGTCTCCATAAGATATTTCACATAAAGATTGACTGTTAAATTGATTATGTTTTGCTGTAAAACAAACCATCCAACTTCTTCAAGGGCACAATCTTATGTAAACTATGATTTCTAAATAGAAAGTCAAACATGTCAGTTTGAGGTGCTTACATGTAAGATAATGGATGTCTATCTTCTTTAAAAATTTGCACATTTGTGTTTACTTTTGGGTCTAAAAAGCTTTCATTCCAGTTATTTTCTTCACAAAAAGCAAGAATTTTTCAAAGCTAAATTGATACCTTTATTGGTAGAAACAGAAAATTTTAACAACTCTAAGAGCACCTTACCAGTTTTAAAATAGATATGTGTCCCACTGAATATTTTGCTGCATCAGGGACTGGAGCCTAAGAAAAGGAACAGCACTGAAGATATATTTGGTCATTATGCTATAAAGGATTTCATGGTTGTAAGTAATTTTAGGATTCAACAAAAAAAAAAAAAAAAGAGGAAATTTCAATCATCTACTTAAAAGTCCCAAGTATCACAGGCCCATAAAACTATATTGTGAGTCACATATATAAGTTAAACTTGTCTAATATCCACATTAATCTTTAAAAAAGGAAAAATTGATATTAATAAGCTATTTTATTTAACTTGATATATTAAATGTGACTATATAAATATAAAATATACAGAGTATTCAGTAGCCACATGTGCCTACCAAGTTGGAGCATATATGTCTAAAGATATAACTGTATGCAGAGATTTTTAGTAAGGTATCAGAACACATCTCTGCTTCTTGCTTCTCTTTTGGTTTCATTCTGCAAGATGCTATTTCCTCATGGTGGCAAAATGGGCTGTCATAGCTCCCAGCTATAACTTTTCAGGTGGAGGCCTTCTCTTTTCTCAAGAGTAGGAACAAACGCCTCTAGCCATCTCTGAATCATTTCCTGCAGTGAGGAGAGAAGAATGAGGCTTAAATCTTATGTCCACCCATGAATTCACTGCCATCAAAATATACATATGCTGAGAATAAGGACTGGGTGAGGTCCTCAGAGGCAAATTATCAATAAAAGAGTGGCTAGTGCTGGCAGAAAATATTGAAACAGAACAAAATTTGACAGTCTTCAGCAGAGCACAGATGGTAACTGGATGAAGCCCAGGTGTTGAGAAATCTTTCAGGGGTATATGGAGAGAAGAACAGTCCTTCTCTTCGGAGAGACTTCCATATCCCAGGAGTGAGCAGATGCAGAGGAGAGGTTAAAGGGCATGAGAAGGAACCAGGTGACTGATGGAAGGAAATGGGAAGGCTGTTAGCCTACTGATACCACAGTGAGGAACTGTTTTGAGAACTGTTCTGATGTATAAGGCTGTGTAGAGTCAAGTAAGACAAGGACCAGGAAGTGTTCATTAGAGTGAATAAAACATGGGCCTTGCAGGCCTTGGAAGAGAAGTATTGTTGGAGTGATGAGGTAAAAGGTAAGAAGAAATAGTTCAGGGCAGGGCTGGTGGGAACTAAGGAAATGGAGGCAGGGGGTGAGCCCCCTTTCAAGATGGTTATGTGCAATTAGAAAATGTAAGCTAGTAGCTTGAGGGGGTGGTCATGGCAAGGAAGCTTTTATTGAACACATGACATACAATTTATTGAGGCTTAAATAGTTTTTCAGTAAACTGAAATAACACACAGTTCATTGTAGAACTGATTTGAAATATAGTTCAATGACTGGTATTTATACTATGCTGTTGTTTGTGACATGGAAATTATGGTGATCTCATTGGTATGTTGGAAGGATTAAGCGAGGTAATGCATTTTCAATGTATTCAGTAACTGTATTTATTATTGTCCTTCAGTAGCCATTGGTGAATGGACCACACTGTTGTTTATTTCTGTGCTTTTACATTTTGCTTAGAATGCTTCCTCCCTCCTACCATCAACCTGGTGAACTCTGCAAGACTCTGTTCACCCTGCAAGACTAAAAATAACTTTCTTCTTGAGAGGTGTGTGTCTGTTGCCCCAAAAATGCCCTTGGCACAGATGAAGCATGCTTCTCCCTTCTTGGAGAATTTCCTTCTTGGTTCTTTATTGGCCTTGAATCCACTCTTGTGTGCTGATCCATATTGCCCAATGTTGAACCTCATTGGTTCCCACCTGAACAGGCATTTTCTTGCCCTAAAGAGGATGTATTTCACAGGCATCTCAGACAGGTATCAAGTTTGCCTGTCTTTGTTTCTAGAAATACCATCTTCATGATTCAGGGATCTTTCCTGTTGAACTATTCAGACTATCATTTGCATTACTCTTTCTAGCTTTTTCTGTTCCTATTGGTGACAGCACAATTCTTTGCAGTACTGAAAAGCTGGAGATACAGTTCTCCATGTGTTGCCTTCAGATGACAAATGTATTCTGCTGATGCCTTGGGCAAAATGCCTCCTCCAAAATGCCACTGTCTGTGAATGCTTCTTCCTACAAAATTCTCGTGGTGTTTACAGGGTGAGGGATTTTATGGACAGAAAGCAAAGTTTCATCTCTTTCTTCTAGATTACTCAGAAGTTCACTCCTCTGTGGTTCCTCCTTATAATCCAGTGTGCCTTTGAGTTCTTTCTACACCTTCCAACCTCACTCATCACCTGCAACTGGAGTTAGATCTGCTTGTTGCCTTCTCAGCAGCTATTGGTACTTAATTAACTTTTTATGCCATCTTGTTTGTGATGACAGAGACTTACTGTGGAACACAGGAGGTATAACAGGCTCTAGGGGGATTTTAACTTTGTACTTTTGTATTGTGTCTTCATCTTCTTTTAATACATTCTGCTTTTTCAAATTCATGTTAACTATAAGGATAGAAACCTGGTGTGTTTATATTCTCTGACTTTTTCTGTGTATCCTTCCCACTTGCGATAAAGCTAAGTGCGAATGTGTTTCTGAGTTATTGTACTGTACAAGCTGGAGGACAGGTGTGTGGATGGGGATAATGGCTTATTCCTAGGCCTTAACAATCCTCTCTTTTCAAATGACTACAGCTATTGTGTGACTTGCTGGTGGCTGCAGTTCAGTGGGGAAGTTTGGTGGAAAATGGGTTTTAGGAAAAGAGAGCATAAGCAGCTGGGATGACATCAAACTAAAAAGATTGTGTGCAGCAAAATAAACCATAACTAAAATGAAAAGGCACCCTACTGAATGGGAGAAAATATTGACTTGGGTACCACACATCTGACAAAGGATTGATATCAAAGACATACAAAGAACTCATAAAACTGCAAAAACAAAACAAATAACCAATGAAAAACTGGGCAAAGGCATTAAGTAGATAGCCAGAGGCACATGAAAAAATGTTCACAATCATTTATTATTAAAGAATTACAACTCAAGACCACAGTGAGATACCATCTCATACCTGTGAGTGTGGCACGTATTAAAACAACTGAAAACAGCAAGTGCTGGTGAGGATTTGGAGGAAAGGGAGCCTCCAGTCCTGCTGGTGGGAATGCACACTGGCCCAGCCCTCACGGACAGCAGTATGGCGGTGTCGCAGACATTAAATATTGGATCTGCCGTTCAGCTCACTAACTCCACTCCGAGACATCTATCCAGAAGATTCAGAAACAATATTTTGAAAGGAAATTTGCATTCCCATGTATATTGCAGCACAATTTACCATAACTAAACTTTGAAAACAACCACAGTGCCCTGGACCAGATGAGTGAATCAAGAAATATACACAAAAAGTGATACATTTATACACAGAGGAATATACTACTCAGGGGTCAAAAAAGATAAACTCATGCCATGTGTGGCAACATGGATGAAACTTGAAAGGATAATGCTAAATGAAATACGTCAGAAGGAGAAAGGTAAATACTGGATGGTATCACTAATGTATGGAATGTAGAGTAATTACATTAATAGTCAGATGTGGAATATAGAGTAATTAAATTAATAGTCAGATAATGACAAGTTGAAAAAGTAGCCTTTGATAGCTAACACAGCCCTGAAGCAGCAAGAGGTAGAACACAAGCTTGGGAGAGAATAAAGAGGAAAGAAGCACAGTGGTCTATGGTAGTGGGATATGGGTGAGTTGGTGGTGGGTGCAACTATGGTGGTGATACCCCAGTACCTCCCTTAAAAGTAAATAACTTATGAGCCCTCCCTCGTTGCACAGTGCATTAAAGCACAGCACTAAGAAGCTAAAGCCACTTCAGTGTTGAGTTCAATCCCCTGCGCTGGAGGTGATCCGCATGGCGCGGCAGACCTCTCCTGACCCAACCGCTGCTCCCCTCAGCAATGTACTTCGTCAGTTGGCCTGTTCTGCTCCCCACTCTGTCTCTGGTGAATCCACTCTCACCACCCTTGCACCTCTGGCCTGCACCCCAGTTCTGTATGCATAAATAAATACATCTTTTTAAAAAAAAGTAAATAAATTAATGATTAAAATAAAATATAACCTCTTCCCTCCAAAAAACAGAGAATGAGTTTTATATGTTTCCATATTTTTTGGTTATTTCAAAGTAGTGTTATTGATTCCTTAGAAACTGATTCCTTAGAAACTGCTGAGAGACATAGGTGGATAGATCAATGGGTAAAAAGATAGATGGATAGGCCCTCCCTGGTGGCGCAGCGGGTTAAAGCACTGCACTAAGAAGCTTTAGCCAATTCTGCATGAGTTCGATCCCCACCTGCCCGGAGGAGATCAACATGGCGTGGCAGACCTCTCCTGACCCGCCCGCTGCTCCCCTCAGCAGTGTACTTCGTCGATCTGCCTGTTCTGCTCCCCACTCTGTTCCTGGTGAGTCCTCCCACCCTCCCCATCTCTGGCCTGTACCCCAGTTCTGTATGAATAAATAAATCTTTAAAAAAAAAAGATAGATGAATAAAGAGAGAATAGATGCTACATAGATAATAGGTAGATGAATGGATTTAAAAATTAGGGACATCAACTTGGTTGTATCTCCGAGGCTAAATATTTTTCTACTTACATGTGTTTAGCGCTTGATGGAACTTTTTTCTAAAATTAAGGTTAAGAAAGTCTCTTTGCTCTGGGTGAGGTGGAGTCCAGAATGCATAGCATAGAGTCTGGAACATAACAGAGGAGCAATAATGTTTATTGAGAGGCCTAGTGCGCCATTTGGCCTACTCAAGTTAGAGCCAGCCCCTCTGTGCTCCGTCCTTGTCAACAGACTCTCCCAGCCATGGAGGCAAACCAGAGCAGACTGATGGATTCCACCCAAAGTTGTTAATCCGTTAACAATTGGCTGTAAAAGTATGCTCATGGAAGCAAATGAGAAAACTAAAAACCAGATTTGCAGTTGCAATGTTAGATATAATTGCCATGCGTTAGCAGAAAGAAGCGCCCCTCACAGATTGCAAATGTTATTTAGATACATAAGGAAAATGTGCTGGATTTAATGAATTTGCTTTGACCATCAGCAAAATGGAATTTCAGGTTTGAAGCACTTGATTTTTTTGTTACTGCTGCTATTTTCCTTTCAATCATTGGGAGAAAACAGGACTGCTGACAAATTGATCACTTACTAGGTATGTGACCTTGGATAATTCACTTAACTCTGAGTCTTGATTTCCTCATTTGTAAAATGGGTGTAAAAATCTATATTTATTGGATGATTGAGTAAGATGGTGTGTATAAAATGTCTAACAGAGTGGCCCGACACAGAATAGGTGCTTAAAAAAAAGCAGAATTTGTTATCACAGCTGCTGCTCCACTCTATATTAGGTGGATGAGCCCCTTATATTAGGATTTTCCTAAGAAACAGATCCAATGGGTGTGTGTGTGTGTGTGTGTGTGTACACACCCATCCTATTGTGTATATATGTGCTTATATACATATATGTGTATCTTGTGTAGAGAGAGACTTATGTTAAGGAATTGGCTCACATAGTCTCACACAATGGATACTGGCAGGTCCAAACTCTGCAGGGTGGGCTGGCAGACAGGAGACAGAGGAGAGAGCCAGTGTTGCAGTTCAAGTCCAAAGGCCATCTGCTGCAGATTTCACTATTGCTTGGGGAAGAGTTGTCTCTTTGTTCTGTTCAGGCCTTCAGCTGATTGGATGAGACCCACCTACATTAAGGAGAGCAATCTGTTTTACACAATTTCCACTCGTATAAATGTTCATCTCATTCCTAGCAACCTCACATAAACCTCCAGAACTATGTCTGAGCACACAACTAGGTATGGCGGCCCAAGCAAGTTGACCCATAGAATTAACCTTCATGTACCCTTTTCTTTATTACCTGGCACTGCATCTGATGACAACAGCCTCTTGATAGGACTCTCTGCTGCAGTCCTTGTTTGCTTCCAGTGTATTTATAAACAATAGCAAGAATGAAAAAGATAGATTTTTTTTTCTCTCATGCTTAAATCCAATGATCTCCCATTGTACTTAGAAAAAAGTCAATTTTTTTTCCAAGGGTCAGACACTGACAAGCATTTAAACAAACCCTTGAAAGTTGACCTTACATCTGAGGCATCTGAAATGAGAAGGGAGAAAAGGAGGACAAATGAGAAAGGGGTAGGAAGAGCACAACAATCTATGGAGGAGGACTGTGGGGACTTTAGTGGTAGGAGATCTATGGTGACCACACCGGAGGGGAGAAATGCTATACTGTGAAGATATCAACAGGAATGTCAAACAATGGAACTTAATTAAACATAATTTAAAGTCAGTTTCTTATCAGAGTTTATAAGGTGTTATATGACCTGGCTTATTCTAACCTCACTTACTAGAACCATCTGTTGCTGCTCTCCTCTGTGCTACTGACGATGTCAGCTGCTCTAACAGATAAAAGCTGGAATCTGAGTGGCTTAACACAACAGAAGTCTATACATCACTGGTAGTGGTAGACAGCTTCTGAATGGCTTCTCCAAATCCCTGTCTCCTGGTATAATGTCCTAGTGAAATCTCTAGTAACTCACACTAACAAATAAATATGGTATAAGTGACAGGTGTCACTTCCATAGTTAGATTACAAAAGATGGTGACTTTTGTCTTCCTACTAGTTTCTGGCTTTTTGTGTGCACTTGCCTTAATGAAGCAAGCTAGAAAGACCCACACAGCAAGGAAACTAAAGGAAGCCCCTGGCCCACTACCAACAAGGAATTGGAGGTCCAAAAACCAATAGCCCTCCAGGAATTGAGTTTTGTCAACAACCACAGAGGGGAGTTTGAAAGCAAATTCTTCCTTAGTGGAGACTTTAGATGAGACCACGACCTCAGGCAAACCCTTAATTCAAGTCCTGTTGAGAGACTCTAACGTGGAGGCTCTAGCTAGGTTACAGCCATATCACTGACTCAGAGGGGTGTGTTGTTTTACACCTATAAATTTGGGGGGTAATTTGCTACAGTTATAATAAATAATCAATCCACGCATATAATACATTCAGTTGGCAGCTGTGCTCCACACAGTCACTTTGGAACATGGACCAATGGAAACCCCATTGTTTTCATAATCTAACTTCAAAGGCTCCCTGTGCTTTGACATCCAGCCAGCAGATGGAGAAAGAA
Source organism: Condylura cristata (assembly GCF_000260355.1). NCBI lineage: Eukaryota > Metazoa > Chordata > Mammalia > Eulipotyphla > Talpidae > Condylura > Condylura cristata. The sequence continues at coordinate 44,457,906 of NW_004567108.1, forward strand.
AAACAATACGGGATTGAGGATGCAGATGAGTCTAACCCACTTTATCCTGTGTTCACAACTGTGCCCCTTGCCCAGCCCTGGTTGGGCAGCACTACCCAGTTCCAAATCAACGCTTTGGAAGGAGAGACTTGTTGAAGAGACTTTAGGGCTGAGCCATATTCATAAACCTGTGTATGAAGACAAGTTTTGTTCTCCCCTTGGGGTCTCTGCTTTTTGTTTTGTATCAAATGCCTTCCCAGTGTGTTTAACTCCCTCTCAGCTTATATGTCTTGTTTTTTTTTTTTTTTTTAAGATTTATTCATTTATGCATACAGAACTGGGGTACAGGCCAGAGGTGGAGGGGCAGTGAGAGGCTTCACCAGAGTCAGTGATATGGCTGTAACCTAGCTAGAGTCTCCACGTTAGAGCAGCACAGGCAGACTGATGAAATACACTGCTGAGGGGAGCAGCGGGCGGGTCAGGAGAGGTCTGCCTCGCCAAGTGGATCACCTCCGGGGCAGGCGGGGATCGAACTCATGCAGAAGTCTTTAGCTTCTTAGTGCAGTGCTTTAACCCGCTGTGCCATCAGGGAAGGCCTATATGACTTGTTTTTTTTTTTTTTTTTTAAGATTTATTTATTTTTGTGCATACAGAAGTGGGGTACAGGCCAGAGACTCAGGGGTGGCGAAAGACTTTGCCAGAGACAGAGCGGGATGCAGAACAGGCAGATCAACGAAGTACACTGCTGAGGGGAGCAGCGGGCGGGTCAGGAGAGGTCTGCCTCGCCATGTGGTCACCTCCGGGGCAGGCGGGAATCGAACTAATGCGGATGTGGTCTCAGCTTCTTAGTGCAGTGCTTTAACCCGCTGCGCCACCAGGGAGGGCCCATGACTTGTTTTTAATGATACTTCTTTCCTGTGGGCAAAAATTCTTGAGCATCCTATGTGGAATACTAGCTCCACTTTCTATGTTTTTCAGTCTCAGCTCTTTTATTTGTTCTATCATAACTCTGATCACAAATTGTGATTGTCATTTCACTTGGTTTTGTCTCTCCTGCTCAAGTGTAAGCTCCATGAAGACAAGTTTTGCACTGGCTTTGTTTACCACAGTATTCTTGTACTCAGCACACCTTACTGTCATTGAGTAGATGCCTGAACAATGACTTTAAACAGGGCAAATTTCTGAGAATTTCCTGGTGTGTTCTCTCCCCAGTACCTCTCAGGGAGAGCACTTTAACTAACTCCCAGGGGTTGAAGGTAGGGGCTCAAGCAAACTGAAAGACTGTATGCCCTGCAATAAGTAAGCAGAGGAATTCAGAATTTTACTTCTGGAATGGGGAGAGGAGGAAAGCAGGTGAAAGAACACTGGAGTATCAGCAGGCCAGAGAGGCTTCAGGAGTTGGCTTTTTCTTGGGAATGGCATGAACCAGGAGAACGTCTCAGTGTCAAAACTAATTTGGATGGCAAGTTGTTTGTATGTGAATTGCACTGTAATCCATAAATCTCCATAATCTATGAAGTGTTAGTAGGACCTACCCTAATGCTTACATAGTTTGTATGTGGGAATGTGCACCTCCTGTGCACAGGTGTGTGGAGCCATTCAGCACTAAGGAGGGGTTGAGGTGTACTTGCACTGCAGCTCAGAGACAGCAGACACAGAAGTGGGGATCCATCTCATCTTGAGAAGTGAAATTGCTAAGTGGTCACTGCCAGCTGGCACATTTCTCACCACCCTTCTAACTTTCTATTGTTAAAGTCTTTCCCTGTGTGTCAGTGCGTAAGTGGGAGAGGTATTTCCAGCACCACTTCAATATAGGTGAGATTATTTAACTATCAATAGTTCTGACCTGTGGCACATGCATAGAAGTGATATAGTCCATGTCAGACTTGATGTGATAAACCTCCCTCCATTCTCCACTTTTCTACATTGACCAGCCAGGCGTTAATGTCCAGGGTGACCTCAGAGGCCAAACATTGAAAATGGCAGTGTCTCTCAGAGCTCTGGATGTCACCCAGGGATACCCTGGATGTCTGTGTGTTCCAGAGAATTTCAGATGTAGGGGAGAAAATGTCTCCTTGAAAAATAAGAAAAGCAAAAGCTAATGCATAACCATGATCCTCACTTGTATTTGCCTTATGTACTTGCAAGATATATACAAAGGACACAGTCATAAAAAAAACATACAGACAAGTCAAACACTTGGTAAATGACTTCCCAAGAGCCTCTGGAACCAGAGAATCTCACTGATTTACTGTCTTATCCCCAAATAGATCAGTTCATTGTAAGCAAACCATTTCCAGTGGTCTGATAAAAACTACTCCATCGATGGGAAATCCTCTCCGCATGGGTGCATATTTCCAGCTCTGGGAGAATGTTTGAGTCTCCTCTAGCATCCTTTACAGAGAGCAATCAGATAAGGAAATGAAGTGCTTCTTTCTCTGTGCCTCTCAAGTAAACTTGCATAACTTTGGAGTGGAAGCAAAAGTCACTCTCTTTTTCGCTTATGCAAAGGTTCCCTTATGCAAAGGCAGTCTTTGCAGAAGGCAGTGAAGTCAGCAAGATTTGCGCAGTCCCAACACATCAGAGAGAAATCTCTTGCTATTCCAGGATGGACTAGGAGGTGGTGGTTTCTTGGTGAGTTGATGTGTCCAGGCAAACCTCAAGGGAAATGAAAATGACTTCCTATAAGTCTAGGGATCCAGCAGGCTTTGTCTTTTCCATAGGAAATCTCCATGCGCTTAAGAAGGAGCCCATTTAATGTCTCCTCTTGAAGTGTATACCTTGTGGAAAGCTCTACACCATATCCTCTCCTTGTTAAATGAAACACCTTGGAGGAAGCTTGGCAGAATCCTAGCTTGAGAACATCTTTTTGGAAGCTGGAATTGTGATTTAAAGTGAAAAGGAAGAAGCAGTGCTTCTCCAACTTTAGTTCCAGGAAAGCATTTGTCTTCATCACCTTCATCTAGACTAACAGTTTGTGCTTAGGAAAGACAGATGTGTCCTACAGGTCTTTCCACCCTCACACGTTGAAGCCGGCAGTGCATCATACCTGGCTGGTGAACAAACAGAGAATATCAGCTTCCACTTCACAAATTCATCCATTCACTTGGAGGATTTTTTTCCTCTGGCTGAGGGAGCAAAATGCCCATTACAGTGTATTCTCCGTGTCCCCAGGCTTTAATATATCTCGGAGCAGCTCTCCTCAGCATTCCACATTATAAAATCAATCTCTATTTAAGTAAGAGGGGGATATTTATTTCTTAATTTTTTAATAATGTATTTTGTGATTTGTTATAGCTTCAGTGTTGTATTATTTATTTATTGTGCCTATAGGGTGCACTGCCACTTGGTAATAGAACAGCTATGGAAACTTGAGACCTAAGCAGAAATGAGCTCAATAATATTGCTATAGTCCAGGACTTTATCCAAAATTAACAAAGAACAAAAGTGCAAGGCAATGATAACCCGTCTGACAGCATTTGGGGAGTGTTTATAAAAGCGATGGTGATGGAGATTTTAAAAGAATGACAGGCAAAGGGAAGTGACAAATAATGGGCTGCTTTAAAATTCAGAAACATTTCATAAACCTCATAAAACTTTATTGTGGTGTGTGGGTATGTGTGTGTGCTTTTTTTTTTTTACTTAATACTTACTAAGGAAAGGCTGTCTAAGAAACTACTGGAAATGAAATGTTATTGCCCCCACCCCAGCCCCATCTTCTTGCAAAAATATTAATAACGTTAGCTTGTAACAGACATGTCTGCACTATAATTCCAAGACTTACTGATGATTTGCTGAAAAGAAGGGAGAACTTCAAATAGAAGTTCGTTTTTAATCCTCTGTTAACAGCATAACATGTGGTTTTTACAATTAATTTTTGTTTTCCAAAGTCATAGTAATAGGAAGTAACCTCAGTTGAAAATTCTCTAAATACATACAAATGATGTCATAAAAATTGGGAACACTTAGAAAATATTCAGGATGAAATTGACATGTTTAGCTCCAAAGATTTCTACACCTGTAAGTCATTACTCAAGTCCTGTTACTAATGATATGATGCTAATTAGAACCAATACCCTCCAACAATTTAGAATTCTTTCACTCTCTTATTAATCCTGATGTGCATTTCAGGAAAATTATATCACGCTGATGACACTATGTGACATTAAGCAATAAATAAAGACGGTGAAGGACACTTGCCCTTGGTGGAGAGATGCCATCTCGAGTGAGTTAGGCAGTCAGCCAGGCTGTCAACAACATTTATTGAGTACCTAATGAGAGAAGCGGCCATGTGACGGAGAGGAGACATGGCCTGTGGCCTTGAGGGGAAGCCGAATCAGAGACAAGACAGGAGACTCATCTGACCACATGATGCCTGAGAAGCAGCATCTCGCTAGGGAGCCTATCAGGTGGGACCCCTCACATTTGATGAGCACAGGCTGGGCAGGAGACTCCCAAAGCTCCATTTGGGGATAGACAGAAGTCAGATAGACTTCATTTGGAGCTATAAAGACTGGTTGAAATAATAGAAATCCTTCATCATCAAGAAGTCGGGTGTTCAATCTTAAAAAAAAAAAAAATCTGGCGGGAAAATGCTTTTGCCCCATACAATCTTAGAGAAAGCCAGCCCGTCCCTCTGACCTTTGGAGATTTGCCTTTGTCACGTGTCAGTTTCCTTGATTATAAAATAACTCAATGAGTCATCCAAAAGTGGGCAGAGTCACTGTCTGCAGGTTGTGTTCTGCTGAGGAGGTCAGAGGGCCCTGAGCATGGAGGGCAAGTGAGATGGGAACGCTTTGATGACTGCTGTTGGACACACCTCACCCTTCCAGGTTCTTTAAGAAAATGTAAGATTTCAGATGAAGGGCAGAACTATGAAATTACTATTTGAAGATTTGGTTGAGATGACAAAAGAATCTCAATATGCACATTTGGCTTTAGCACATGTTCACTTCTGTCCTATTTGTGTGATTTATGCTAGTGGAAGCAAATTTATGGCTGGATTCCTGTGTAATCTAGTAAATTCTCAGTCACATAGAGCAGGGCAAAGTCTGCTGACTCTTTCTGTTTTCTCTTAGGAGCCGCAAAGGGTGCTTCTCTTTAGTGGGTCTCAAGTCTTCATCCACTTCCCTTGCTTCCTGGGGACAGAAATAACAAAGAGGGGGGCACAGACTCACTCCCCATTGTCTGTGGAAAAAGTTCTTTCCACACACTGTCTTAAAGAAAAACAACCCCATCCTTCTTCCCTTTGGAAATTAATCGCAGAAAGGATATTAATTTGCCCTAGGGGATAGACAGAAGTCATATAGACTTCATTTGAAGCTATAAAGACTGGTTGAAATAATAGAAATCCTTCATCATCAAGAAGTTGGGTGTTCAATCTTAAAAAAAAAAAAGCTTAAGTGAAAAGTTTCATTTTCCTTTCTTTCTTTTTCATTCAAGTGACTGATTTTGCAGAGTTGGGGCAGAATAACTGTTCTCAGTAGACAGACCCAGTCTGAGGAAGCCACATCATGGTTCTTGTGTATGGGAAGCAAAGCCAGCAAAAGATATAGCCATGTGTGCCTGCTGGAGGACTTATTCTTTATTTTCAAATAAATTTCTTCTGAATTAAGTAGGTTTACTCTTCAGCATGAGAGATTGCTCATTCACTTAAATGACTGTGGGTCAGCTACCTGGGTCAGACAGAGAAATAGATAACTGGGAGTTTAAAGACTGCTCAGCCATGTTCTTTCTGTCCATGGGAGGAACAAGTATAAACAAGATCAGAGAACACAGTGTGACAGCTGTGCACAGGAGGTGCAGGTGTGAGGTCGTGCCCATCCAGAGAGGCCATGTCTCATTACCAGTACATGCCCTTGAATCTTGGACATTGTGAAATGGCTATGTCCTGCGCAGTGTCTCATTCTACCTTTGAATTGTTAAGGGCTCATGCCATGGAAGAGGGAGACTTAGGAACTGTTTATAAGGTTGCAGCTAGGATGGGATAGACTTGGAGGTGCATGCGTTGAAGTTGCTCAAAAGCTAAATGTTTACTTCCCCCCATTTTCCATTGCAGGGCTTCCCAGTGTAAGTGGAGGAACATCCCCCACTTCACAGGGGATGTGTAGTCAGACTCTTGGCCTGACAGCATCTCTGAAGGCTGGAAGTTGCCATGTTCATAGTGGGAAGGGGAGGAAGGTTATTTCTCAGAGTTGGAGGACTCCAGAGGGAAGGAATGAGCGTATCCTACAATATATTGTTCAACCTTGGGGAAGGGGGAGAGATGGTGATGAAAGTTTTGATTAGTGGAATCATGATTTTAATGTTGAAAATTCGGTTTATTAAAATAATCCTGTGAAGAAAGACATCTTATTTTGGAGTAAAAAGTGGGCTCCAAATCAAATGAAACCAGAGTATTGTTTCTTTATTTTTATTTTTTAATTTACTACTTAGTTTTATTTGTTTATTTTCAATTGCTTTCTTTTAAAACTTTTATTTATTTTTAGCCGAGGTGATACTTGGGTACCCCCATTAAGTATTATCACTGTACCCCTCCACACAAGCTTCCACCTCAACCAGAGTTTTTTTGAAAACAACATTACCAGAAGCAATGATAAACAAAATAAGACTAAAGCAGCAGAAGATCTTGTAGGGCTTTGCTTTTCTCCTTTCGGTTAGTGTAATAATATGCCCATGTGCTTATCTTCGGCTTTAATAATTTCATGAGCTCGTGACCAAGCTTGTTTCGTTGCCATCCCTTTCCCACCCTCCCACCCTCACCAATACAGGTATTTAGATGGTGATTTTCAGGACCAGACATATCAAGTGAAGAGAGTGGTAAGCAGGGAGGAATCTGTGCCAACTGTGAGGTGGTGCCAGGTGGCACCAAGTAAAGCAAGTGACATCTGTGTTCCCATGCTAGTTTGTTCCTTTGCCTGCTTCCAAGCTTTTTGTTTCTTCCCAGTGATTAGAGTTGGAAATTCCAGAAAGTAGGGTACAAGTGCTTTAGACTTTTTTTAATTTGCTCTAATGAGAACCATATTGAAGAGAGAAGGGAGGGAGGATGAACAAATGGAAGTAGGAAGGTAGGTCCGAGGAGCAGAGCAAAGTGATTAAGCTTGCAAGTGACCGACACAGCCCTTTGAGGACTGAGAGACCCTGCCATGCCCCTAAGCCTTCCCTCCATCATTCCCTCACTCCCTGCTCCAGGTGATTCCCTAGTAATTCTCTTGATTCCAGTCTTCTTCAAATGCTGCCACTCAGTCTAAAAACCACCTCTCCCTTTTATATCATCACCAGGTCTCCCTGAGGCCCAGGTGTCAGTGGGGGAGGGCCCCCATATGCTCCCTGGTTTCCTGCTTACCATATTATCCTGTAACTACTTGTTCCACCCCTTGTCTCCCCAGCAGACTGGGCTCTGTTAAGGCAGGGCTGTGATTGTGGTATAGTTGTATCCCTTGAGTATACCGAGTGCTGTGTGTGGTAGACACTAAGTGTAATTTCTCATGAATAAGGAAAGGCATAAAAATAAGCTGAAAATGAAATATGTAGGATAGGCAGCAGTGCATATCCAGGAGTGCAGGAATAACCCAGTGTCTCCTTGATGGAAATTATACCAAAGGTGATTCTTTTGAAAACAAGAACCACCTTCAAATTAGCGCACACTGTGTGAGCTGAATTTTGGTCCTCACTGGCTCCTCAGTAAGGTGTCTATGCAATGAACTGCTTGCTCCACCATGTGCAGTAGACCTGGAAGATTCTTTATACTGGTGGTTCTCAACTCTGGCTTCATGTGAGGAAAATCTGGGCCGCTCCTCAGTAATAACCCTGCCCAGTTCCCAACCTCACCGATTTGGATAGGCATTGGAATGTTTGAAATGCCCTAGGTATTGCAGACTGGGCTGAAATTACAGCATTAGGCTTACACTTGTGAACATCTCAAACCATGCTCCGTTGCAGGTGTTTGCCTCATGTGGACATGTCTCAGCATGCTGAGGTGGTTCAAGTTCCACCTGAAATGTTAATGCCAGCACCACCTACTTGGTGCTTCTAGATTTAATGCCAGGAACCATGGTCTTTATCCTCCACCCCCAGAAGTGACTTGAGGCTTAGCCCACCCTCCCACCTGATCCTCATCAAAGAGGGAGTTAAGAGGCTGCTAAACCACCACCCCAGACCTACAACCAAGACTGGGAGCAAGAGTTCAGGTGTAAATTCCTTGGTCAGTCCACACCTGGTCTTGTGATCTTGAGAAATTTCTTTAACAATTCCCTGCGTTAGTTACCTTGGCTATAAAGCTAAGCTAATGGTATGGACCTACTTGCCAGAAATGTCATAAGATTTAATGAACAAATAATTGTAAAGTGCTCCATAAACATAAATTGTTGTGCAATTGCTAAATAGCTTCATTGTGTAAAATTCCATAGAAATCTATGCTGCTCCTTTGGGTTTTTTGAACACTATTTATTTGATTTATGCATACAAGGCAGCATTTGCCTAAGAACCTTTTCTTATATGGGTATTCTTTTTGATTTATTCTCTTTCACTCTGCCAGCACACCGCCTGACATATGTATAAAGGATTTGCAAGAAAAATCACTTAATGCATAGCATTTCCTTTGTTGTGACTGTCTTATCATGAACTGTTACAGTTGTCACTTATTCTCAGAATTGTTTGTCTAGTTTTCGCTCAGGCTTATAAATACTCACCTAGGACATGGTTTATAGACAGTGTGGGGAAAACAAATACATATGCTGGGATAGTCAACGTAGATTTATTCTAACTTAAGGAAAAAAAAAGTTTAAAGGTTTAATGTGTGCCTGATAAGCTATAATTCAGCCTGAAAGATGCAAGTAGTTTATATTTACTCTCCTGGGTAAGCTCGACATTTATGGTTTCAACTCTTCTCGTACCTCTCCAGTAGGTTACGTATTCCCCAGGAGAACTGATCTCAAAGCACAATTTCCGTGGATGCCATAACAGAGGAATGGGGACTTTTAACTAACTAGATGGTGAAACAGTGGATTCAGTGACTTGAGCATGTGAGTGTTTGTGAAGTACTGTGAGGTGGTTTTGCTACTTGTGTACCTGAAGTCACTCAGAGTGGTAGCCCTCTTCAAATGCGTGGCCTTGGTGTTCCTACATTGCTTGATAGTCACCTCCACTTTTCCTTCAAGAAGAAAGTCTCCCAATTTTACTGGGCAGGCATCTTGGGCCTGTTCCCCGCTTGATCTTAAAGCAGTAGGTTCCTCTCATTGCTCTTCACCAGATGCTGTGCACTGGGGCATGGCTTCATGGAGCTTGGGCTTTTCTTCACATTCTGATGCCTTTGGCAAGTCACTTCATTTTTCCTGATCCTTGGGATTGTGTCAGCCAAAAACACAAATACCCACTAGGATGACTGGGAAGCGAATGACGTCACCTATGTTAGACCTAGTCCCACTTACTGTCAAGCATGCAGGAGGAATTCTTCAAAAATTTGCAAAATCTGAATTATAAAATATCCATGATCTTATTTCCCCACAGAAGAGTTAGATGAAAAATGAGAGCCAGGGTAGTCTATTGTAATGAAAGAACAATAGGCTTTAGTTTCAGCCACTACCTAGCTGTGTGACCTTGGACAAATCACTTGACCTCTCCCACTCACTGTTCCCCCATGGTGTCCAATTCATAGGGTGCGAGCATGACTATTAAAATAACACAAAGGAACTTCTGGAAAAATGGGAGGGTTTCATAAAGTTAACAGCTAGTTTGCATTGCCTTATTTTTAGGAAATAACTTCGATAATCTTTCAATAAACGATGGATTAGAGATCTTAGAAAAATAATTTTATCTTTACAGACCTTGGAACCTTTTATTGACTATACACTGAAAAATCTCTGGCCAGCTACTTTTCTACAATCATGAGAGACACAGATCAAATACTTTGTACAAGGCTGATGTTTCTCTCAGCTAACTTACTACACAGCAGCAATGATTAAGGCCCTCTGAGCTACTTGTGAGCCTTTCCCTCATAGCATGTTAATAGGTTAAGTTTCCTTCATGATTACTAATTTCGTATGACTTCACGGGATGATTACATATTTATGTATTATTTATTATGCAAATCTAGCATTATACATTATTTAAAGCCATATTAAAACTATGTATTATTTATGATGGAACTGTATTAATATATATTATTTCAAGTAACTTTGGTTAGGACTTTTCTTCCTGTGGCTCACGGTCATTGGAAGTTAGTATTCCACTCAAGAATCAATGCAGCTCTCCTTCTGGGGACACTGGCACACGTTCCCTATCCATCTAGCTTCAGCACAGCCATTGTCTCATTCAGGGACTCTCGACATTCTCCAGCATCAGGGACAGAGCCTCCAGCTCCCTGGCTGCTGACAGCCGTGCAAGATGGTGCCATTACTTTGAAGTAGGTGGTTTGCCATGGGATTCCACTTCCTCTCATAGTAACCTTCATTGCCATCATCTTTCCTATCCTGGATAGATCTGACAAATTCAGATAAAAGTAGTATCAGTTAATATGTATTTAGCTAGAGGTCAAGAAAACCTGAAAAGCACAGATTTAATTATTAAGAATGTATGTGGTCGCATTTAACAGGAACTTCAAACATTGGTGAACTCAGTGATCCTTCAGTGTTCAGTGTCAGGTTTAACCTCTTCATGATCTCCTGTCCTTCCTTTCTGTATTCATCATAATATTCTTCTAGATTGTTGCTACACAGATGCAGACTGGTTGATGCAGATTCAAGCATGAAGTCCTCTTTAAAAATCTTGTAAGTGGGCCCTACCTGGTGGCGTGATGGGTTAAAGCGCAGCACTATAAAGCTATCACAGCCACTGCAGCAATAGTTTGATCCCCGGCCAGGGAGATGACCCACATGGTGTGGCAGACCTCTCCTGACACGCCCATTGCTCCCCTCAGCAGTGCATTTCAGTGGATCTGCCTGTTCTGCTCCCCATTCTGTCTGTAGTGAATCCTCTCACCCACCACACCTCTGGCCTGTACCCCAGTTCTGCAAGCATAATAAATCTCCACAAGCATAAATAAATAAATCTTTTTCTAAAAAAATAAAAATCTTGTAAGGACAGAATGAATAGGTGGCAGAAAAAAAGGCTTTTAATATATTTCAGTTCCATAGGGTTTTTTTTTTTTTTTTTTGTGGGGGAGGGAGAAAGAGGAGGTGTCAGCATCTCCTTAATGATTTTCTAATTTTTAGTATCTTTGCTTGACTTTTGAAATAATTTACACCAGCCTTGGGGAAGGGAGTGTTTAGATGAAAACATGTCATTCCATTCTGTTTTGCTGTGACAAAGTTCAAAATTCAGATGACCTGAGATGATCTAAGCAACTGTTGTCTGCAGAAGTTAAATCTTTGCAGAAGGCCAAGTCTCTCATCCTACTTCTCATTATTCCCTATTTACTTATTCTATATGAGTGTTATCCAGTTCTTTTTGTATACTGGCTTCCTCGTTATTTTTTAACTTTAACGTAGATTTACCAAGAAGCTGTAAAGACTCAACAGAGTGTTCTTGTCTATATTCCACCCATTTTCCTTAATGTTCAGATCTTACATAACTAAGGTACATTGTCAAGAGTAGGAACTTAATGTTATGATACTATTGACTAAACTACAGACTAATTGGTTTTCACCAATTTTTCCACTAACGACCCCTTTAACTTTCCGAATCCAATCCAGAACATCACATGACATTTAGTCATCCTGTTTCCTGAGTCTCCTCCAATCTGTGGCCGTTTCTATTTTCTTGTTTCTCATGACCTTACAGTTTAAAGACTACTCTTCAGTGATTTTGTACAATGTCCTTCAACTCGTGTTTACTTGATATTTTCAAATGATTAAACTGGGGTTATGGGTTTGAAGGAAGAACACCAAAAGGTGAAGTGTCCTTGTCACATCATGTATCGAACGATACAATAGGATATTAACTAGCGGTCCTGCGCTTGACTCTTTTTTCCTGCCCGTACTCTATTTTTTGGACACCAGTCACCAAATCGAGCCCTTGTGCAGGAGGGGGGTGAAGGTGAAGCTACACCTTGTGGAGAGGAGCAGCTACATGGGCTGTTTGAAATTCTTTTGTAAAATTTATTCCTTCTCCCCATTTATTTGCTCAACCATTTACTTATCTCATTATAGATTTTATTATTTGCATTATAATCCTTTCAAGAAAGTATTTTATTGCTCAAGTTGATCTAGCTTTGGCATGGTGACCTCTTTCAGATTGGCTTTTGTGTCTTTTTGTAAGCACAGATTATTTATCCATTCACCAATTGAAAGTCATTTTACTTGTGTATAGATTTTTGTCAATTGTGAATAAACTTCTATAAACATAATGTACAGGTCTTTGGGGTATGAAGTGAATTTTTAAATTCCCCTGTATAAATATTTAGGAGTGGGGTAATTGATTTGAATCATATGTAAGACATTTAACTTTATAAGGAATTGTGAAACTATTTTCCAAAGTAGCTACATTTGTCCACCAGCAAAATATAAGAGTTCCAATTGCTGTGCAGTCCCACCAGCACTTGGTATTATGTATTCTTAGCAATTTTATTATTTTTAATGTTCTTTGCTTAATTCCTGAAACTATATTAACGTCGGCCTGGCGGGATCTTAAATGAAAGGAAAGGAGGATATACAGTGTAAGGTTGTAGGACAGAGAGCAAAAGAGATTTGTGAAAGGTTGTGTGACAGTAACAGAGAGGCTGTACCTGAAATTGGAAAACTTAGATCTGAACTTGAACCTACACTATGTGGTTTTGCAGAAGTCACTGGATCTCAGGACCTCAGTGTTTTCATAAATAAAATGGAGGTATGCTGTGAAAATGGACAAATGTCAATGAACATGATTTTCTGGTTGCATAGTGAAGGGAGGCAGCATGTGCTTCTCTAGTTTCTCTCCTTTCTTAGATGCTTAGCCATTGAGTGTGTTCTCTAGCCCTTGACCTTCATCTCAGGCAGCTCTCTCAGGCTGTTCCTGTTCTTCAAGATGTCCCCATCCCATACACATTTGCCCCTCAACTCCTAGACACTCTCACAGTCAGCTATGAGTTCTACATCCTTATCTCACTAACTTTCCATTTTCCTTTCAATCTCCACATCAATTATCATAGTTTACCTTCCTTGGGCAGGTGGGGGCTGGGCATGGGAGAACCCTAAGTGGTCATAGCAGATCTGTATTGTGAAAAGAGCATAATAATCAGCCCCACAAGAACTTTCCAGCTCCATCTAAATGACTGCAAGTCATTAATCTTTTTTTTTTTAAAGATTTATTTATTCATATAGAATTGGGGTACAGGCCAGAGATGCGGAGGGTGAGAGGATTCACCAGAGACAGAGTGGGGAGCAGAACAGGCAGATGGATGAAGTACACTGCTGAGGGGAGCAGCGGGCGGGTCAGGAGAGGTCTGCCGCGCCATGTGGTCACCTCCGGGGCAGGTGGGAATCGAATTCATGTGGAAGTGGCTTAAGCTTCTCAGTGCTGTGCTTTAAACCGCTGCGCCACCAGGGAGGGCTGTCATTAATCTTTTTAATCCCTAGTTTCTTCACATATAGAATGGGAATACCCAACTCAAGAGTCATGAGGATCAAATGAATGGATAGGTAACCTATGTTTATAACAGATATCATTAGAGGTCTAGAAACAATCCATTTTTGCATTTTCCATGCCCATAAATTCCACCTACAGGCCCATGATCTTCAATGTCCCCTTGTTATTCCTGGGGTCTTTGAAGCATCCCGTATCTTGCCGCTTTCCTGCCTCCATGAGAACACCTGATGAGGTGAGGAGCCAGCACATTGTGTTACTAAAGTTGCTAAACCCGTGAGGAGCCAATAAATGCCAGAATGCCTCTGCTTATGGCTGGGTCACAGGAGTAGTACATATTCCAAAGACAAATGGGCTGATTGCCTCCACCTCAACATTTCCTTAACATTGAACATTTGCCACTTTGCTTTGGCGTCTAGGCTCAGCCCCTCAGAGAAGCAGCCCTTTCAGCTCATCTCCTCTACCAAAGACAGGGTTGGGCTTCAGACAGGTCACCGCTTCTCTAACTTTGTCCTCAGCACTACCTTCCAGAGAACCCAACAGAAAACAACACTTCCTCTGGATATGTACCTCCTTAGTATGCAAACCACGCAGGGAAATAGTTACCAGAGGAAAACAACGAGGGTGGTATTTTTCTCAAACCACCCATACAGTTCTGCTGAATTTTGACTGAAATCATCTCACACAAAAGCAATGTTGTGAAAGCATTTCATAAACCTTAAAGTGCTGGGAGATGTTTATTGTCCTGTTACAGGTGCAGCGTCCATGGTGCATGTGAGCTGCCCTCAGGAAATTACACTGCATCACCACAGAGCTAAGATAAGGAGAATTTCAGGGCTTGTGCAGGGCCTGGACGCACCCTACAGCTGTCCCCTCCCCATTACACTTTTCCTGCTCAGGCTGGCTCTGCCACTCCCTCTCTTTTAAAGAAACAACTTTGTGTTTCTGAATATACAACTCAATTCCTGCTAGAGGCAATGTTGACCCAGAGGATCACACGCAGCCAATCAGACACAGAGCACAGCAGCTGCCAAATCCTTTCAAAGTGTTTGAAAATACACTTTAAATAATGAAAGCAAGCAAGATGGGAGAACTGGCCTCACAGCTTTTCCCCAGCCATGGGGGAAAGTGAGCCCTCAGATGGCTCATTCCCCAGCAGCCCAGAGCTCAGCTGACTGAGCACCCCGGATATAAAATATGGGAGCAAGAACCACCTAATGGTGATTTCTGAGACAGACGCAGGAATTAATGACAGAATTGTTTACTATGGATCTCCTGTGGCTAGATGCGGAAAGGTGGCAAATATTCTCTTCCTGTTGTCCTCTCCAGCTTCATTCTCTGGCTTGAGTGTTCCTGGTGAAAACTTTGGTCTAATATAGATACTGATGAAAGAACTGGAAACTCAACCAAGGGCCATGAAGGATCAGCCTTGGCTGTTCCAAGTTCTCCTTTGATGTTCATTGTCTTTGTGGAAAGGACCTGAGTGGGAGAATTGTGTGTGTGTGTGTGTGTGCACGCACATGCATGCTCTGTAGTGTGTATGATGGTTCCTCTTTAAAGAAAACCAGCAACAAAAGCGAGCCTCTCCAGTTCCTGCAGGCAACTTTGGCTCTGACCTAGTCCCCTCAATTAGAAACTTAACTCTTCTATAGCAGGTTGGACCAGTTTGCATTCCCACCAGCAGT
>NW_004567108.1:44473226-44475994 GCF_000260355.1 Condylura cristata
GTGTCCATACAAATGACCAATGAGTACATGAAAAAAATGGTCAACTTCCCTTATAATCAGGGAAATGCAAATCAAAACCACAATGAGATATCACCTTATACCAGCAAGAATAGCACATTATTAAAAAAAAAAAAAAAACTACCAACAACAAATGTTGGCAAGGATGTGGTGAAAAGGGAACTCTCCTACACTGCTGGAGGGAATACAAGCTCGCCCAACCACTATGGAAAGTTGTGTGGAGTTTCCTCAGACTACTAAAAATGGAACTACCATATGACCCAGCAAGTCCTCCAGAAAGAATCTACCCAAAGGACACAAAAATATAATTCAAAAGGTTATTTTCACCCCTATATTTATTGCAGCACTATTTATATAATAGGTAAGTAAGATATTGGAACAGCCCAAATGCCCCCAAATAGATGACTAGACCAAGAAGATGTGGCATATATATATATATATATATATAAATGGAATATTACTCAGCAATCAAAAAGGATAAACTCATGCCATTTGCAACAACATGGATGGAACTGGTAGAGATCATGCTTAGTGAAATAAGCCAGAAAGAAAAAGAAAAATACCAGATGGTTTCACTTATAGCAGGCATGTAAGGGATCAGGAAAAAAAAACAAAACAAAACATATGTGTGTGTGTTTGTGTGTGTATGTATGTATATATATATATAGATATAGATATAGATATAGCTATTAGAGTAAAAAAGAACATCACCTAACAACTGTAAACCAGATAAATTCCACAGAAG
Source organism: Condylura cristata (assembly GCF_000260355.1). Classification (NCBI taxonomy): domain Eukaryota; kingdom Metazoa; phylum Chordata; class Mammalia; order Eulipotyphla; family Talpidae; genus Condylura; species Condylura cristata. Next base: position 44,473,990 of record NW_004567108.1, read on the forward strand.
AGGACAGGGGAACAAGATCAAAACTGGGGTAGGAAGAGCACATGGGACTATGGTGATGGCACATGGGTGAAGTGGTGGTGGGTAGTTCACGGGGATTACAACTGAGATAAAAAAATGTACAAAATGAAGAATAATGTAAAAATATATATATAAGAAAAGAAAATTTAACTCTTCTTTCTTCTCCCTCTCCCCCATTCATTTAAAGCAGGCAAATGTGATATCACTTTGCCCCCTGCCCTGCCATTTCCAAGCAGCCATTGGGGATCCCTAAGTGAGAAGCTGGGTCCAGGGGACATGTCTAAGAGAAGTTTCCTTGTCCATTGCATGGCTGGTCATCAAAGTGGCCTGCTGATTCTCATGTTGCAGTGGCTCTAAGAGTCTAACTGGGAATTGAGAGCCATCCTGAGCCCACAGGTGACTGTCAGAACCCTCATCTTACAGACAGGACATGAGTGCCTGTGGCCTCTGTACATGTACATGTGGGGTTGGGACTTCCTTGCCTCACAGCTGTAGGCAGAACCCACCATGAAAGCACTGGTCCTGGAGGAATGTACAGATGCCTTTTGGGTTAACAAAGGCCATGCTCTGTAGCTCTCCATCATTTCTCCTCAGCGGAAGTGAAAGACAACAACTCAGTGTCTTATGTGTGATTGTCACATAGCTGAACTCCCCAAGTTTTCTTCCCACTCAACTGAGCAAATTGCCTTGCAAAAGGATGAGGGGCTGCATTATTTATTACTCAGAGTTCAACTCTGAATTCATTCTCATATAGGAAATTTAATTATTTTCTAACTTTGATGTATTTTTACTACAAGTCATTTGCGAAGTAACATCAGAAAGTGGCTTATTAAGATATCTGAAAAAATAAGTGACATTTTGGGAGTGAGTCATTCTGTAAAAAGACTGTAGAAAGGAACTTGTCTGTTTTTCCTTTCTTACCTGTAGTCTTTGATCGAGATATCTTTCCAGAAATGGAGGAAGGCCAAGAAAAGGACTGAGAAGTATCTTTGCTTCTGACTTGGAAAATACAAATATGGACTGCTTTAAGGAGCTCAGAATTAGATGCTGAAGAAAATAGTGAGTCCTAAGTGTGCCACTTAACTGAATATTAGGTCATCTAACTTTCCTGCATAATATTTTTAGTCTTTGGAGAAAATGAAGAAAGGGCTGTTAGCATTCATTATCAGGTTTCACAGGGAATTACCCGGTATCTCCCTATACTAATCATGGCAATGGCCTTAGTAGTTTCTACCCAGAAAAGATGCTTCACTGAACCACCCAGACATTGTTCCTTTGGGAGGTATTAATGTATGTGAAATGGATTTTGAAATTTCAAACACCAGATAAATAATGCAGATTATTTAAATGGCCTTGCTATTAGGTGGCCAAATCAGTCAGACCCAAAATCAGAAAATAGTTAAGTAGAAAAATATTAACTAGACCTGAAAGGAATTATGGAAGAAAACTGGCTGCTAATTATCTCTAATTCACCTCCTACTCCTCCTGGAGTAAAAAACAAAAACAAAAACAAAAAATAAACAAACAAAAAAACCCCTGAAGCTCTAATATTATGAATGAAAAAGAAATCTGGAAACAAAATTAGCATGACTCAGAGTGGAGTGGATGACTGAACTGGCCTGGTGAAGTCTCCAGACTGGCCCCATTACCTGCAGGATAGAGAGGAATTTGCCTTTGTGACTCTCTGGTGAGATGGTGCAGGTGTGGGTAGAGCAACGTCCCGGACTGGCAGCTCTGAACAAGCAGCAAAGGGGCTGAACCTGGGCATAGACATGGAGGCAACAGTTGAAGTAGGGGATTCTCCCTAGTCAAGTGGGCAGCTCAGTGTGGCACCAGCATAAGAGGTTGAAAGAGTTAGGAGTCATATAGTAAGTGGAGTGAAAGACTATGCGCTCTCTCTCTCTCTCTCTCTCTCTCTCTCTCTCTCTCTCTCACACACACACACACACACACACACACACACACACACACACACACACACACACAC
>NW_004567108.1:44476094-44480320 GCF_000260355.1 Condylura cristata
CACACACACACACACACACACACACACGACCCTGAGACCTTAAAGAGAAGGAATGTTTCCTCTTTCCTCTATGTCCCAGCAGCTTCCAACAGTGCCAGGCACTGTATATAATTAATATCCAGCAGACATTAGTGACTTCTATTATTAATTATCCTTCTCCATCAAGAAAGTTTATGTGTACTTTGTGCCAGGCAGAATGAACTCTAAGACTTAGAGGACCCAGCACTCTGTTGGGACTATAAACTCACTACCTTTCGAAGTGTCCATTCTTGCAGTTTAAGACATCTTTTTATTTTTTTGGCACAGTCTACTGCATTTGCTTCCTCTCTGGTTTGGCAATCTGCTCTTAGTGTCAACCCAAACTAGCCAGAACCGACCTTACTAAAATGTAAATGGGTTATAACTCAAAGTAGAAAGTATAAATATCCATGAGTTTATATTATTACAAGTAAATGATTGAATAAATAAATGGATGAGAAAGGACGTTTCCTGTGCAGAAGAATTCCAAATAAATTATGTAGCCACTCCCTCCTTGAAGAGGATGTCTAACTCTCTATTCCTTAAGTGTGAGCTGTGTACACTGACTTCCTTCCAGAGTATAGTACAAGGAGAAAAAGTGTTTAGTGGGGAAATCTGAGGAACACTCGCAGTTAGGTGATCGAGGTCAGCCTTAACAGTCTAAGTAATAAGCAATAAAGTTCATCTATTCATTGTACATACCTTTGATATACTGAGTGATACTTCCTCTGGGGTGTTCCTTCCCAAACTCATAATTCCACCCCAGTCATGGGGAAAACAGACAGCTCCTAGTTGCAGAACATCTAAAAATTACCCTTGCCAGTACTCCTCAAAACATTCAAGGTCATCAAAAGTAAGAAATTCTGAGAAATGATCACATCTAAGAGGACCCTAAGGAGACATAACAACTAACTGTTACCTGGCATCCTGGATGCATCCTGGAATGAAAAAGAACAGGCAAAAACTAAGGAAACCTGAATAAAGTACTTCAGTTCAAAGCTGTGTTTCAATACCGATGTCCCCTACTGATAGAAAATGCTAGCATCAGGAGAAACTGGGTGTAGGATTGTACATAGAACTCTATAATTTTCACAGCTTTTCTGTAGATCTAAACTCTTCTAAAAATTAAGATTTGTTAAAATGAAAGAAAAAAATAGGGGCTAATCAAAGTCAAACTCCATCTTTTTCACAATTCTTGTAGACTCGGTCACCATAAAATCAAAGACATTTCCCAAAAAGCAGCAATATTTATCCCACTCAGATGCCATCAAACTCTGAATTCTTTAGAAACATGACAGTCATGGTGGCACTACTTTCTTCATTTAGAACATAGAAAGCACCCACACTCTTCATCCCTCTTCTTCAGGCAATTGGGCATAGAGTTGATGGCCAACTTGGCTTCTATATGAGGCTGTAAAACTCAGCCAATTCTTGACCTCTGAACCTGCTTCCTCATCTTTAAGGTGAAGAAATAATAGTATTTGCATGTAGAGTTGTTAAGATAAAATAAGGAGATAGGCCCTCCCTGGTGGTGCAGCGGGTTAAAGCACTGCACTAAGAACTAAGAAGCCAAGGCCACTTCCTCATGAGTTCGATTCCCGCCTGCCCCGGAGGTGACCACATGGCGTGGCAGACCTCTCCTGACCCGCCCGCTGCTCCCCTCAGCAGTGTACTTCGTTGATCTGCCTGTTCTGCTCCCCACTCTGTCTCTGGTGAAGCCTCTCACCGCCCCTGAGCCTCTGGCCTGTACCCCAGTTCTGTATGTACAAATAAATAAATCTTTAAAAAAAAAAATAAGGAGATAACACATAGAATCTGACAGAATGAGTAATAGATTGTTACAGTCTCATTCTTCCCAGACCTTGCTGGTGGAGCCCAGTGAGTAGACTTCCTGTGGGGAACACAGAAATGGTGTTTGTTCTCTAGAAGCTACTCGCCAATACCAAAGTGGACAGATGACAGTGAATATACATCAGGCAGGGAATTGTCTGAGTCTCACAAAACCCCCGGCCTACTTTAGGGGCCTGAGGTGTGGTTTAAACTGGAGCTACTTTCAGAGGCAGTACATTTGAAAGAGAAGCTACATGGAGGCCTGATATTTACCCTGAGACATTGGTCATTTTCTGACTGGATTGATTTCTATGGGACCAGTTTTAATATATTCAAACCAGTTTTCAGCCTATACACTGACTACAATCAGATCTAACCAGTTTGAGCAGACATGCCAGTAAAATGTCATGAGACTTCAACGCCAATTCTTTATTACTTCAATAAATCTAAACTACACTACAGTTTTACCAATAAGCAGCCATGCTTTTATAATTTTAGCACAGACAGCCGTTGATTGTGTCTGCTAGGTTGTGTTTTCACTATTTTGAGATCTCCCTGCTGACTATGCAAAATTCCACACTGGTGTTTACCAAGGTTTCCCTTTATAGCCATTTGGCTAGTTGAACAGGTAGTTTGGTAAAGATGCCAGTGGGAGAAACAACTATTGTTGGCTTTACCATCCTTCCTTACTGAGGACCAGCAAGACAACTCCTTGTTTCCATTCACCTGGACAGTTTCTCTGGAGTGGAGAAGCTCCTGGAATGCCAGGCCTTGAAGCAGGTTTTCCAGCCATGACAGGTCCCTGCTTCTGCTCCTGCTCCCTGAAGCCAACATCTCAGACAGGTACAGAATGGAAGGTTCTCCAGGTTAACCTCAGGCAAAGGCCAAACATTCAGTTGGATGCTGTGCAATCCAGCTTTCTTCTAGAATTTTGACACCTTATTTCTTTGTAATTAAAAAATACATATTCAATTGACAACCAGTCCTTTTTAAGCAATATCAATTGATTTCTATGTGTGAGTATAATGTGTCTAGCATTGTATTAGGAGCTTTAGATTACCTTCAGAAGGAAGTTAGTTGTAATGCATGTTTTGATTTTCCTTTCACCTTATCATTCTTGCTCTCAGTGTCTTACAAATTCCACTATAGTTTTAATAGTTTATATGTCAAAGTTTTCACTGTTATGCTTTCATTTTATTTCTTTTACCTTATAGATTTAACCCTGTGTTCACGCAGGGGAAGTAAAGAGTTAAAGTGATCTGATAAATGCAGTAAAGCAAAATAATAATTTGGATCCTTGTAGTGAAATGACAGTTTCTAATACGAATTTCCCCATCCACTCTATTCCATTACAAATAGTTGATTAATGCTTTTGCTAACCAATAGGGAAAAACTAATTTATGTTTATTGAACACCTACTATGTGCCAATCACTCTATCAAGTGTTTTACATGCATCATTTAATTTGGGTAGATATTAATTACAGTCATCACAAAATTGCAATTTGTTTTTTCAGGCAGTTGAATTTCACATGTCTCTGAATATACTCACAGTAGTGCATGAAACAAAACATCTCATTGGTATGTTAATACATGACCTTCATGAGGTCAGTGTTTTGTCCAATCTAGCATTTTAATATTCTAGCTACTTGGTAAGAGTTGTTGAATTGAACATACAGTGCCCATTTTAAATCTTTGTACCTGTTCATCTCTATGCACAATCATGAAAAAAAATCATAAAAAATCTAAGCTAGTATTTAAAACATGTAAAATGTATATACATATTTTGGCATGATTTCTGTCAGTTACATCTGTCTTTGCCCAATATTTGGATGTCTTGATAAGAAAACAAGAACTAAACCATATTTGAGTTTTTTAAAGGATTGGGTAATAGGTTAACTTACTTTAAAGGCTATTTTGGCTTTATAAAACTCTAACAGCAGAAGTGAAAATTAAATGTCAACCAAGGCCCTACCTTACAAAAGCATGCATGATCAAGTCAAGTTTCCCCTCTGCAAAGTCAGTCACAGTCATGCTTGCAGATTATACATGAATGGCTCCGGTCACATCACATCACATATATGGAAGAAAAGAAAGCGTGTAGGCATTCAACCAAACTGGGCTTACTGAAAATCTATTGTAGCCATATCTGCAGAGTATGATCTGGGGAATATAAAAGATCAATAAGATGGGTCCCTTTCTTCTTGGAGAGATAAGACTAATGTTGTTAAAATAAATATAAAAGTATGCACAAGTAGGCCCTCCCTGGTGGCGCAGTGGGTTAAAGCACTGCACTAAGAAGCTGAAACCACTTCCACATGCGTTCAATTCCCACCTGCCCCGGAGGTGACCACATGGTGCGGCAGACCTCTCCTGACCC
>NW_004567108.1:44481241-44628854 GCF_000260355.1 Condylura cristata
GAGAAAATAACAAAAATAATGAACAACCATATACCAGAGACATTTTGTGGGGGTGGAGTGGGGAATGGGATGAAAAAACGGGGGGGGGGCGGAGAAATGCACAGGATTATGGTGGTGGCACACGGGTGATTTGGTGATGGGAAACCCTCGGGGATTACAATCGAGATGGGGAAAAAAATGTACAAAATGATGTAAAAATAAACTTTTGTGATAAAAAATAAGTAATAGATGGAGTTGGGCAGGAGTAGAGAGAGCTCTTTGCATTTTCTGTTCAAGATTAGAAGTTTGTGGCAACTGAGAGGAAAGGGACTACACTGTGCATTGAAAAGCCAGGGATGGTGAGGATTTGAGGCATGAGTTGAACTGAATAGAAGGAGGATAAGAATATTTTTGTTCAGAACAGTAAAGAACAATAAGGAAGTTAATCAGGCTCTGTTTATATATCTATTATTAACAGCAGTTATTTAATCTAAGACCATTTGAGTTTATTAAAGCAATTACTTAGATGTTTGGTCTACACAACGCCAAACACTGGAATATTTTGTAATAATCTAATAAATTACGAGGGTTTTCTTGTTTGTTTTGTTTTGTCTTTAATCCAGGAGTTTGAGATCATGTAATAACAGCTTCAGCTTTGGTTTGTTTTTCATATTAAGGTTTTCAATCTCTCTTAGTAGAGCCATTCAGGCAAGAGAGAATATTAAATGCCATCAATTTGGCCTGGATCCCATGCAGAGACCATAAATTACATAAAGATACATATTTTGGAAAATGTTATTTTCCAGGTAAATTTTTGTCAACATCTATCTGGAAAATTCAGATTTCCTGCAAAATAAAAATCATTTTGCTCATTTTGGAAATGACTACAAAAATTCTAGATTGTTTCTTATGAGGAAGGAAATTTTTATAAATTGAGAGAAATAGATGAAAGTATACTAACACGAGAAAGCAGAGAATCCTGTTTCATTCTGACATTGATAAGTGCTCAACTCTGGGGAAAAAATTAAAGCTGTTTTGTATCTACAAGGCTTACTTTGGTAACATATCATTGGGACTAGTGGTAACATGTTATAGCCGATTTTATGTATTGTATGTTATTTAATGCTATAATTCAAATTTTACTGTTTTGGTCACAGATCACTTTGTGGATCTGATGAAAGCTTTATGCATTGTCCTCAGGAGAGGGTACAACTTCAAATAAAAAAAGAATGTTGCTTAAATGAACTCCAATTTAATATCCTGCTGTAAGAAAGCATCCCCGCTGCTTTGGTAGAAGGTATACTTACTCTTGCTACACTTGAGGGCGGAAATACTGTACTTCCAAAACACTAACAAGAATGTGAACCAATGGTGCTACCAAAAAATTAAGAATAAATTAATCAATTCCACTTCTTAAAAGTAACAACTCACACAAAGCTTTGACTTGCATTGCTCAATAATTGGAGATATGGCTTGTGAGCATACGTCACTCAATGTTAATTGGTTCTTGGTTAAGGTTGGCATGATGATGATAATTCTGCTAACCCTACATATGCTTTAAAGAAATTTGAGTTGTTTATAAGTGCCATGTGTAGGCCTGGTTATAAGGCAAATCTCTATCTAGTGATCCATACAGCAAACAGGCCCTAGTTCGGTTCACCCTCTTCGGTGTGTAGCAGTCATTGTTCCGGGCCTGGGGTGCTGCATGAAAAGCAGAGTATAGCAGGGGATGACAGTGCTGACTTATAGTCAGATTCTAAGATTTCAGAAGTTGTGCTGTGCCCATTACTAAATAATTGTGGTTATTTAAAAATACATAATGCATTATTTTCCCTTTGACTATTATGCGTGTTTTGGCAAAAGTCCATTGAGTTGCTAAGATAGATATATTGTTTGGGGGGCCTACTTATTTAATAAACCAAACTATTAGATATTTCTTCTGACCTGGGCACCATGAAAAAATTGTTGACACATCTCATCACTGTGAACCAAAAAGATTTGGGAATGCTTATTTTAGCAGGATCTAGTTGGACTAAGACCCAGCCCCTGCCTTCTAGTAGCTCACAAACAAATATATCTCCTGCTAGCCGCAGAAAAAAGGAAATTAGGGTATCTGCCATAAAAGGAATATAGACACAAATCAAAGAGCTAGGAAAACTCAGATGTCATTCTGAGAATTGAGATGTTTTATAAGTTTGGTCTTGTAAAGAAGTCATATTTCAATTGGTGGGAAAGAGAGGAAGAATACTGCTTTATGGGGGAACACTGCAGAGGTGTAAAATAAACTTCTTGTTTGACTGGAAAGAGGAAAGTCCAGGAGTAGCAATCAATGATCGTGTTGGAATGGCTGTGAGGTTTTTGGTTTTTTTTTAAGATTTATTTATTTACGCATGTAGAACTGGGGTACAGGCCAGAAGCTCAGGGGCGACAAGAGGCTTCACCAGAGACAGAGTGGGGAGCAGAACAGGCGGATCGACAAAGTACACTGCTGAGGGGAGCAGTGGGCGGGTCAGGAGAGGTCTGCCGGCACCATGTGGGTCACCTCCGGTGTGGGGATTGAACTCATGCGGAAGTGGCTTTAGTTTCTTAGTGCTGTGCTTTAACCTGGGAGGGCCCAGCTGTGAGTTTTTAGTGTGGGAAGAATTGAAAACTTCTGGGTAAGGGAGTAGTGTGATGGAACTTGTGCCTCAGAAAGCTCAGCATTACAGTGACAACAAGGGCAAGTTAGAGACCAGGTTAGAGAGAGGTGTGGGAGGTACTGTAGTTTCTGGAGTGGACCGTGCCTCTTATTTGCACAAATTATGCTTTAATAACCTGTGTTTTGATCTACCTAGCACAAGTCTGTTACTTGATGCTCTGAATAAATTTTGAATTTGAGGTACCTGGGGAAATGAGAAATATCTCCTGTAAACTATGGGGAAATATCCTACAGTTCTGGAAAGAGGTCAAGTTTGTGGTGTCAATTTGGTAGTCATTCACCTAGAAATGAGAGAAGGAACTGACAAAATAAAATTTCACAGGGAGTAAATACAGATTAAAAAGAGAAGCAGCCAGTGACAGGTCCCTGGGGAACATCCCCCTCTGGGAGCAGAGGATGAGCTGCTTGTAGAAGACAGGAGGATAGGGTGAGCACCAGAGGGAGCACTCAGGAAGCAAGGCGGGGCAGCCTCTCAGGTGGGAGATGAGGGTCTACATTGGCAACCTCATTTTATTGCACTGTGTTTTATTGGGCTTTGAAGACATTGCAGTTTTTTTTTTTTTTTAACAAATTGAAGACTTGTGGCAACTTTGCATCAAGCAAGTATGCCGACTCCATTTTTCCAATAGCCTATGTCACGTTTGATTAAGGTGTGCATTCGTAGTTTTAGACATAATGCTACTGCACATTTAATAGACAATAGTGTAAGCATAACTTTCATGTGCATTGACAAACAAATAAGTGTGATTTGCTCTATTGAGGTGTTCTGGAACTGAATCCACAATATCTTGGAGGAATGCATGGTAATATCAAAGGGAGGAGGGCAAGCCTAGCAGAAAGCTACTGGATATGGTAATTTGCAGATCCTTGGTGACCTGGGGAAGGACAATTCAGTAACATTTACAGGCATGGCCCTCCCTGGTGGTGCAGCGGGTTAAAGCACAGCACTGAGAAGCTAAAGCCACTCCGCATGAGTTCGATCCCTGCCTGCCCCAGAGGTGACCCACATGGCGTGGCAGACATCTTCTGACCGGCCCCCTGCTCCCCTCAGCAGTGCATTTTGTCGATCTGCCTGTTCTGCTCCCTACTCTGTCTCTGGTGAATCCTTTCACTGCCCCTGCACCTCTGGCCTGTACACCACTTCTGTATGCACAAATAAATAAATCTTTAAAAAAAAAGATTTAGAGGCAGAAATCAAATAACAATGCAGGTGGCCTGGGAGCTCCTTCTAGAGAAATTTGGTAGGAAAATGAGCCTGGAATGGGAGCTTTAGTGAAAAGAAGTTGGAGAAAAGTTGGTTATAGGACAGGAGTAATCTGAGGGAGATGATAGGAGAGAGGAGTAGAGAACATTCAAGTTTGTGGTGAATGAGAAGGGCTAAAATCACAGTGGGTTCCTTTTCCCCTTCCCCCTTTTTTCTTCTCTTTACTCATTCTTCCCTTTCTTCACTCTACATTGAGAGCCCTGGCAAGGTGAGGAAGGTGGCCTTGAGCCCATGGGTGAGGATGACCTGAGCAAGGAAGCAGTGGCTGAGAGCAAAGCACTGGCCCTGGGATCTGGCCCGGCAGGGTGAAGAAGGCACTTGGGTAGAGTGCAAGGAGGGCTTGGCAAGGTGGGCCAGTAGTGACATGAATGGCAAGGGAGATTTCTTACAGAAGAATATTTTTTTAAATGGGGGACGCTCTACATTGCTTACTGCTGGAATGAAAAAGGAGAAATTAGAAGGACTCCTGTGGATTGGAATTGAAAATATCAGTGTAAGCTTTCAATACATAAGCATATATTTCAATATATATATGTTTATAATAAACAAGTCAAGGTGTGTATTATATATACATACATCTATACACACACATATATTTAATATTATGGCACACATGTTTCCCTAGCTCTATCTACTGAGGATGTTGACAAGAACCAGGAACAGCAATATTTTGATAGCACTGAACACATCTAGCCCAAACTTGACTTTAAATAGAATTCTTTAACCAAAAAAGCATGAAAATTAAACCTAAAGAAAACAATGTGCCAGAATCAGAGAACATGGTGAATTTTCAGTAGCACATGACTTTAAAACCCACATGTGAAATAATTTCTAAGCATAATTCCAAGTTAATTTTGGAAATTTCCCCTGATTCTACATTATCTCTAGAGTCTATTTTTGTACCATTGAATTACATGCTTTTCTTGAACATGTTTCTAGTTTGAATATACAAGAATAGTTAAAGTCTTCTCTAAGGCCTGTGACTATGCAGCAAATTAAATGTGTGAGTCTCTAACTTCAGATCTAATCAGCCCAACACCTCATCCCATAATATATCAGTGATTGCTGATCTACACTTGAGCACCATTGACTGGGAAGGTTCTTTTAGTAATTCTCCAGTTATTTCAAGGAACACGTTGTCTCATGGCTTAAAATCAGAACAGGAAACATCCACCCCTGATAACATTAAAAATATCTCATGGATAGTTTGGTGGTGGGTGCACTACAGTGGTTATCCATGGGGTTCACAATTCATTATTTCATACAACCCTTAGAAGAATCATAGACATAAATCCCTGTGACTCTGGATTAGGTAAGAATTTCTCAGGACATCAAAATATAGGCAGCAAGAAAAAGCAGATAACTGTACTTTATTCAAAAAATAGAAACTTGTGTTTCAGAGAACATAATCAAGAAAATGAAAAGTCAAGCTACAAAATGGGAAGCAGTATTTGCAAATAACATCACAAGGACTTATATCTGGAGCTGTATTAAAAACTATTACAATTTGATAATAAAAACACAGATAATTTAAAATTGGGTGAAGTTCTGAGTAAATTTTTCTCCAAAGAAGATATGTAAATGCCACTAAAACATGAAAAAATTCCCAATATCTTGGGTCATCTGAAGCATGTAAATGAAAAACCACAGCAAGCTATCACTTCACACACACTGACAATCTAGGATGAGCAGAATTAAAGAGATGGATAATAATAAGTGTTGGTGAAGAAGAAGATAAATTGGAACCCTGGTAATTCTGCTGGTAGGACTGCAAAGTGGGGATACTACTTTGGAAACATTCCCCTATTTCTTCAGATAGCTACATGTAGTTCTCATATGATCCACCAGATCCACCGCCATGTATGTATCCAAGAGAAATGTCATATAGCCGTGTGAAATCATGTTATACAAATGTCAATAGCAGCCTTCGTCATAACAGGTCAAAAGTAGACATAACCCAAATATCTATCGAATGATGAATGGATAAACAAAGTGTGTTATATCAATATGATAGAATATTGGCAATAAGAAGAAATGAAGTACTGAAAGCAGCTTGTTACAGCATGAATAGCCTTGAAAATGTGGCATGTGAAAGAGGGCAATCCAAGACCTCCTTATTCATATTTCAACTTGCATGAAATGTCCAAAATAGATCTGTAGTTTATAAAAACAGAAAGTGAGTTTTTGGTTGCCAAGAGGTACAGGGAAGGTGGGGAAGTGGTAGAATGAATGTTGTGGAGAGAAGTAGTTGAGGAGAGGACAGGGAAATGACTGCTAATTAGATGGATTGGGGGAGGGGAGTGAATAATGATGAAAATGTTCTAAAATTGATCAGGGTGATATTTTAACTCTGAAAATAATAAAATCAATTTTAAATAGATCAGCTCTACGATGTGTGAGTTATGGCAAAGTAAAACTATTATTTTAAACAAACAGGCAAACAAACAGCAGCATTCTTTACTAGAAGAAACCAGGAAAAATGATTGATTCCAGGACTAGGGGGCAGAGAAGTATAAATGAAATCAGTATACCTTATTGTACTAGAAAACTAGGAAGTACTCATGGAAGACGTGTCAAAATGACACAGAAACCAGCCTGAAGTGGTTTTTACTGACCCATGTGGTGACAGGTTGAGATCAACTTAATATTAATAAAAGATTTTAACCATTAATAGAATAGGAAATTAGGAGTGCATACAATTAAATGACAGGTTCATTCATTGATAGTTATTGAGGATATTTATAAAGTTTGATAGTACCTCCCAGAAAATGCTTATTAACTGCAAAGTGGAAGAAGTACCTTTTTAGAACGAGACCTGGCAGACACCACTTTAATCAAGCCACCCAAGTGAACAGCATCATCAGTAACAGGTCAAATTGAAATCATGTGCCACCTGATAGGTGGCAAGAACACAACATCACCTCTGTGATATTCCTGCTAGGAATGCTTAACTTCAATCTAATCATCAGGCTACATCAGACAAACTCAAATTGAGAGACATTCTGCAAAATAACTTGCTTATAATCTTCAAACATGTCAAAATCTTCAAACATGTCATGAAAGTTAAGGGAAGACTAAGGAACTGTTCCAGCCGAAAAGAAACTAAAGAGAGAGGATGACTAAATATAAGGAGTGTGTCTGTATCTTTTTGCTGTAAAGGGGCATTATTGGGATTTGTCTTAAAGTGAATGAGATTGAGGTTTAGATGGTATAATGAATCAATAGACATTGCCTGGTTTTGATTGTTGTACCATATTTATCTAGGAGAATGTCCTTATTTGTACGAATTCAAAACAAAGTTGAGAGGACGGTAATGTGAAGAAACTTTTAAGTTTGGAAACTTACACTCAAATGGTCCAAGAAAAAAAAAATGAAGTTCTTAGTCCTGTAATTTCTTTTTTCTACCTGTTTGAGATTGTTTCCTAAAAAATAATTTAGATGAATTTTGGTGCTTTTGCACGCCTGCCGTTGTCACAAAGAATATCTCTCTAGGAAGCTGCCACCGTGTTGGCCTGAGCCTTTGAACTCACATGGAGCAGACATGAACCCAACTTGCCACCAAAATCTGAACCCTAATAATTGGCAGCTAGAAACAGGGCAGTTCAGCAAGCCCAGCCAAAGCATTGTGACCCACAAATGCAACCTGAAGTGAAGACTGGGTTGAAACCAGACTGAAAACAGAGCAATTTTCAGTCAAGACAGAATATCACACTGCAGAACTGGGTCGCCAGTGGGCCTGCAGACACTTCTATCATCAGTAGACCCTGAATCCAGGAAGCCAGCAGTGTCAGGAACTGCTGCTCCCAGGACTCTGCTGCTGCAGCTGCAGCTGTTGAAGCTCTTGCAGCTAGACCTGTGCTGCTCCAACTATACTCTGCAATGGCAGGAAGGAGGCCTCAGGCCTCACTTCCCAATACTGACCGGTCAGGCCTGGACATTAGAATCTCCATCACTGCCCCAGAAAACCAGATTTCTCTGCACCCCTGCTGGACAGAATAGCAGAAATAGTAGGAATAGCAAAACCACATCCATTATCTCTATTCTTCCTCCTAGATCTTGTGTGGGTGCACTTGATTGGTCAAACCTACATAACTATCCCCAAGAGAAAATTGTTAACTTTCAAACCACTGTATTAGAGGAAGGCATGCTAGAAGGAAGATGGAACTGATGATGAGTGTCAAACCACCATATTCATCTGGTTTGGCAACTGAGCAGGGCTCAGTTGGGGTGACTCATCTCTGCTCCACATGGCTTTCTAGCTAGTCTGGATCTCTGTCTGGTCTCAGAGATCCCCACTTGTCAATCTACTTTGATATCTGGACCTCTGTTTCTCCATGAACTTTCCATACATAAGAAGACAAGCCTGGGCTCATGCATAAAGTGGCAACATTCCAAGAAGCTGGAAGCCTCCTTCCTTAAGGTCAAAGTCTAGAAGTCTGTAACTCACTTCCACCAAATCCTGTAAGTCATAGGACCACCCTTAAACTCAAGGGATAGAGAAAAAGACTCTTGAAGGGAAGAGTAAACAATTTACATCTACACTTAATATGCTCTGTAGGAGCTCCCATTGGGGAAGGAATATCTCATTTATGCAAATCTAGCAACATTTGTGTGATTTGATAATATAGCATGTTAGATCTAGTTCATTATTCCATTATTTCCTATGCTGCCTTTATGTTTAATGTTTCATAATTTAGTAAGAGAAAATAAAATTGAAATTGTTGCCAACTATTGGTATGTACAATGCTGTACACACTGTCTTGAATGTCCCCTAGCTCTTCAGTTTCTTATAATTTTGAACCTGATTGCTCAGCTGCCTTTTCAGTTCTATAATATAATGCACAGACATCCCCCAGAATACATATTATGATGAAAAGCCAACTATATTTGGAGAAGATTTTATTTGTGTGTAATAGGAGTACACAGCTGAATGGGAGTAACATCTTCCGTTCTTGGACTTTGGTCATCTATTTATTGCTGTTCATTTTCCAGGGGGTGAAGATACTCTTGAGCTAAAATCTGTGCATAATTAAGATTCAGAGAGAGGGTGAGCTGGATTAGTCCTGGTGGGGGGTAAATTACAGTGGAGAGAGACCTGGGCAGCAGTTGGCTTAACAACGGGACTTCATGAGATGAGGTTGTGGTCTTGGCACGGTGTAGCAGCTAGTACCAAAAATAACCTCAGGCCCATTGATTTATCAGGAGGAGAAGAACCATTGTACATTGAAAGGAATACTTAAAAAACTTCTCTGATACTTAAGAACCCAATCTATCAAACATTGGGACCCCTGAAATGATGGGATGATGGGAGAGCTTTTGTTCTTGATTGTAAGACACTTAATAAAATGTCAAAGCAAAGGGATGCTTTCCTTTTTTTTTTCTCTTTTTCCCCCTTCATTACGACATCTTATAGCTGATATTGGAGGTGATGCCCATGTCGAGAGAATCCAGGGCCTGAGCAGCTCATGTGGAATATCAACCTGACAGTCTAAACTTGGGAGTTGGTCATTGACCAGGCTGGTTTGTGCATACACATCAGTATAGCATTGAGAATCCAAGAAACATTTTAGAAGGAGGATTTTATAAAGTTCATTTTCCTCTAGTCAAGAAAATGGGAGTTTGGGTCCATCAAGATTGAATTTTTATTCTTACTGGGTCCCAAGAGACACTGGCTCTCAATGGATATAGACAATGAATTTGTGTTTTTCTCCACATTAATGCAACTAACACTCAGCAAGTCTTTAATTACAAGATGTTTATGGCATCTATATAGAACTCATTTCAGATTCAAAAGCCTCAGGACACTGAAAACATGTTTAGAATGTGTTTTCTTTAAGTACTGAATTTAGACTATTCTAGAGGACAAACGACTGCTCACTAGTGCTGGGTATTTGCAGACTGTTTCTATTATTAGTTGATGATTATTATGAAGACAGCGATGGTCACCAGCTGCTTCAGTGGCTCTGGATGTCTTTTCTTCTTCTTAACCCATAGTGAATCTTAATTCTTCTGATTTTGCTTAGATTTTATATTAGTCAGCATTTTTCAGAGAAACAGATCCAATGGGCTATATATAGGGAGTTTGATTCTAAAACATTGGCTCATGTGATTATGGAAGTTGAGAAGTCTCAAGATCTCAAGTAGTTTGGAGATTAGGAGAGCTTACAGTAGAGTTCCAGGACAAAACCCAGTGGGTGAAAATCCCAAGATGAAGTGATATTTCAGTTTGTCCTTGACCAAAAAGACTGATGCTGCAGCTCAAGGCTTTCAGGTAGAAGACAGTCCTTCTCACTTGCAAAAGGGTCAGACTTTTTGTTGTATTCAGACATCAACTGGTTTGATGAAGGTTTCCTGTTGCAAACCCACCGAGGGGGTGTACTGACCACTACGTTCGCTTGTCGCCCAAATGTAGGAGACTCGGAGACATGAAAGAACCAAGCATGAACCTGGGGCCTAAAGTCCGAAGTCTGTTTATTAGGACTGCCCATGGGTATATATAGGGTCTGTAGGTGCAGGGAAAAACAGGAAATGTGCCCGTCGCAGGGAGTGGGGTGCATGTTTGTATGGGGCCTGGGGCTTCTTGTAGCTTCTACTTGAAACAAAGAAGTGGGCTGCAGCTATTTGCAGGACAGAGTGCACTGTGCTCTGCTGATTTGTTTGTTGGCCTTACTGGGGAGTGTGCTCACCCATGCACAACATTAGCCAGGGCGGACAGGTGCACTGTGGAGTTAGCCACAGTTTCCCACTCTAGGGACCACTGTCTGCCTAACTAGCCCACCCTTCGTATATCCAGGAGCTCCTTCACAGAAACTCAGGGTAACGGTTGACCTAATAATTTGGCACCCTGTGACCCACTTAAGTTGACACATAAAATTTAGCACCATAGCTTTAGTAAGGTATAATTTACATAATGATTCATGAATTTTAAAGGAGTAGTTTAATGAGTTTTGAGAAACACAGAAGGTAGTGTCACCATCACCACAATCCTGACATGGAATGTTTTCATCAGCCCAAAATATTTCCTTGTGCCCTTTGCAGTCCGTTGCCTGCCCCAGCCTCTTAACCCTGGAAATCACTGCTCTGATTTCTATCTCTACAATTTTTTCTTTATTAGAATTTCAAATGAATGGAATCACTCAGGGTGTAGTCTTTTCACTTAACAAGATTTTCACTTGTTTCCAAGATTCATAATGTTGAGGGTGTCAGCAGTTGATTCCTTTATATTCCCAGTAGTATTTCATTCTACTGTGGATGAGCCTAAGTTTGTTCCATTCACTCTTGAAGGACATTTGAGTTGTTTTTAGTTTTTGGTAATGACTAATAGAGCTTCCATAAACATTTGTACACCGGTTTTTGTGACAAGCTAAACCTTTCTTTCTCTAAGGTAAGTGTCCAGAAGTGAGATTGTTGGCTCATATAGAAAATATATCCGTCAGTTTATAAGAAGCTGCTGAACTTCCAGAGTGACCAGATCATTTTGCATTCCTTCCTGCAATGCATGAGAGCCTGAATTATTAAGCATATTCCTACTAAAGAGTATTTCAGGGTAATCATGGAAGGAAGGCCAAGGAATAGAAGACTATAAATGCAATAGAATTTGGTTGCTCTCTGCCAGCTGGTCTGCCTGTATCTGGTCCCCTACTTCAGCGTTACAAGACTGTCATATCTACTGAGGGCTCCAACACCCTCTTTCCATTTGCCCACCTTGTGGCTGGATGCCCATAGTCGAGGCAGTGTATGTCTGACGGTTGTGGTCACGCTGGTGGAGGTCTGCACTGTGCCTTAGTTCATCCTCAGTCCTATGTGGTACCTCTGGTGGCATCCCCCAGTTTGACTGGCAGTTCTAATTAAGGAACCCATTCTGAGCCAGTATACTGAGACAGTCTCAGAAAAAGAAAATCCACTGAAAGGATGTCAAAGAGAGACTGAGCATTCAATATGTTTCACCTGGTGGAAATGTCACCAGGTGCAGCCCCGTGGGGAGAGTCGGACCTCCACACAATAGATATTCCTACATGCAGGACTACAGTGCTGGGACTGTGCTGGCTCTAGTAATTTGAAAGCATTTCCAGCCTAACCTGAGGGCCCTGTCAATAAGCTAAGAAGGCTGCACCATATGCCCTTCTCTCCATAAGAACCAGGCAGTGGCTTGGCCACACCAGTCAATGAATAGACTCACTATTGTTGTTTGCATCCTGCCCCTTTAATCTGCCTCCAGCACCCCTGTAGACATCCTAATTGGTCCTCTGGATTCAGCCCTCTTTAGCCTGTCAGCTCAGCTCTGTGTTTGTGGCCTGCTTTCATCTCCCTGCTTGCTTGGCATATTGCTCTATTCTCATGGATTTCTGATGTTAAAACACAGCTTGTAGTGCTTGGATGATCTTCATACCATTTCTGCCTCCCTGTTAGTAACTGTACTACAAAAACAGCTGTTAATCTCAATTAGATTTTGATTGCTAATTAGCGGCTACCTGTCAGGATCAAGCAGCCCTCTTCCTGGACCCTTCAGCTATTTCTCATGCAACGGGTATACTTGGTTTCCATGAGAACCATTTAGTTAGATGACTTCTTAACCAAAGCTGCCACCTCTTCTGTGGCTTTTATAATATCTTTCCAGTAAGCTCTGAGATTTCTTGTCTACTTTCCTGCTCCCAGATTCCCTTAATTTAACTGTTCAGTCAGAGGTTTCAATGAAAGTCACTCCATCTCTATTACTGGTGCCTGGGAAGGAAAATCTGGTGATTAAATAAGTCCATTTATTGAACTAAGGTTAAGAACACATGCTTTGAAATTTAATGTTTGTTCTTTTCAATAATATCCATACCATTTTCCATAGTGGCTTCTCCAATTTCCTTTCTGAGTCAAGAATGTACAATGGAGAAAGGAAAATGTCATCAACAAATGGTGTAAGGAAAACAGGACAGTATATGCAAAAGAATCAAGCTGGAATACTATACACATACAAAAAAAGAACTCAAAGTGGATTAAAAACCTGGGTGTAAGACCTGAAACCATAAAGCACACAGAGGAAGACATAAGCAGACACTCCATGAACTCTGTTTTGCTGATATCTCTGGGGACTCCAGTCCAGTGGAAAAGGAAACAAAAACCAAAAATAAACAAATGGGACTACATCAAGCTAAACCACTTCTATACAGCAAAAGAAACTATTAAAAAAAAAAAAAAAAGACACCCTACTCTATGGGAGAAAATAGCACATCATACAACTGACAAGGGGCTAATATAAAAATTCTACAAAGAACTCATACAAATCAACAAAAAGAAAACAACCGGATTTTTTTTAAATGGACAGAACGCAATAGACACTCTGCAAAGTAGACATACAGATGGCCAACAGACAATTGAAAAACTGTTCAGCATCACTTAGCCTCATGGAAATGCAATCAAATCATAATAAGATACCACCTGACACCTGTGAGGATGGTCCATCTCAAAAAGATCAGAAACAAGCATCGGTGAGGATGTAGAAAAAAAGAGCCTCTGTACACTGTTGGTGGAATGTCAGTCCAGCCCCTATGGAAAACAGTGTGGAGGTTTCTCAAAATATTAAAAATGCCTATTTTATGTGATGCAACATTTCCATTCACTGGTGTCTTCCTGAAGAATGCAAAAACGCAAATTGAGAGGGATACATGCACTTCTGTTTTCATTGCAGCATTATTTACAAGAGTCAATTTACGGAAGCAACCCATGTGCCCAGCCACTAATGAATGGATTAAGAAGGCATGGTGTCTACATACACAATGGGAGGCCAACGAAGCAGGTGAATTCCAACAAAGCAGGTGAAATCTTGCCATTTGCATCAACATGGATAAAACTGGATGGTATTGTGATAGACAAAGTAAATCAGGAGAAAAGACAAATAGTAAATGATTTCACTTATATGTGGAATAAAGAGAAACTAAACAAAACAAAACCAAAACAAACCCTAGAAATCTGACTGCAGGACTCAGGCTGCCAGAGGAGGAATACAGGACATGGGAAGCAGAGCAGAGGTGGCCCAATGAACCGTGGTGGAGGATTATAGGAGCTTTGATGGAGCTTTGTGGTAGCATACATATGAATAGGTGTGAAATTATACCTCCAAATCATATACAATACAGTAATCCATTACCATGATAAAAAATAATACAATAAAAAAAAAGAATTCCTTTTCCCCCAGCATCCTCTCTGGCACATGTTGCTTCTAGTCTCTTACATATTGGCTGTTCTCACAGGTGTGAACTGATATCTCACTGTGGTTGTGATACGCACTTCCCTAGTAATAAATGAAATTACACGTTGGTCATCTGTATGGTCTTCCTTCACAAAGTGTCTGTTCAGGCCTTCTACCCACTTTTTGACTGGGTTGCTTGCTTGTGTTGTTGAAATGTTTTTTGTTGTTGTTGAATTGTATGAGTTATTTCTATATTTGCAATTATTAAAACCTTTTTGGATATAGAATGTGCAAATATCTTCTCTGTGTCAGTGGGGTGGACTTCCATTGTGGTGGGTTCCTTAAAGAACTAAATGTAGAAATAAATGCCATATGAACCAGCAATACCTTTCCTAGGAATTTATCCAGAGACTATTAAAAAACTAATACAGAAAGATATGTTTCCATGCCATAGAAATTGCCTAAGTGGATGAATGGTGACTGAATAGAGAAGTTGTGGTTTTTATACTCAATGGACTATTACTTGGTTATATTATAAAGGTGAATCTTGCTTTTGGTGCCATCAGTGGAATTAGAGGTGATTATGTTAAACAAAATAAGTCAGAAAGCA
Source organism: Condylura cristata (assembly GCF_000260355.1). Taxonomy (NCBI): domain Eukaryota; kingdom Metazoa; phylum Chordata; class Mammalia; order Eulipotyphla; family Talpidae; genus Condylura; species Condylura cristata. The sequence goes on from NW_004567108.1 coordinate 44,495,970, forward strand.
AAAGAATTACTGGGTGGTTTCTCTCACATGTAGAATATTAAAAACCAAAGAAAATGAACTAACAAAACACAACAATGATAACTCTTAGAGTCAGTGAAAAAAATAGTGATTACCAAAGGAAGGAAAAGAAAAGGTTCTCACAGGTAGAGCAATGACACTACATTGCATGGCTTTGTAGTGTTGGATCTAAGTCGTAGCACCTCATCCAAGTCCACAGAATGCTCATGAAGAGTGAACCCTGATACAGCCTGTGGATATTGGGTGATCATAATGTCCATGTATATTTATCAGTTTTTTTTTTTAAAGATTTATTTATTTGTGCATACAGAACTGGGGTACAGGCTAGAGGCTCATGGGTGGTGAGAGGCTTCACCAGAGACAGAGTGGGGAACAGAACAGGCAGATCGACGAAGTACACTGCTGAGGGGAGCAGCGGGCGGGTCAGGAGAGGTCTGCCACGCCATGTGGTCACCTCTGGGGCAGGCGGGAATTGAACTCATGCGGAAGTGGCTTTAGATTCTCAGTGCTGTGCTTTAACCCGCTGCGCCACCAGGGAGGGCCAGGTTTATCAGTTTTAACCAATTGCTGCTCTGCTGATGATGTCGATAATGGATAGGGGAGCTACTCATGAGTGGTGGTTTGAAAACATATAGGGGATATCTCTACCTGCTCCTCAGTTTTGCTGTGAATGTAAAACTGCTCTAAAAAAAAACCCAACTATTTAAAGATTTTCATCTTTATAAAATGTGTGCTCTCCTGCCTAGATCCTGCTTACCTGTATCAGAAATTGGCCAACTGTGTCAAGAGACCCAAATCTGGCCTGTCTCTTGCTTTTGTAAATAAAGTTTCATTGCAATACAGTCAATGCTGTTATGTTTTGTTTGTGTTTTATGGTGGTTATGTTATAGCAGCAGAGTAGGTTTATCAGAGACAGCATGGCTTGCAAAAACTAAAGTATCTATTTACTACCTGACCCTTCATAGAAAAAGTCTGAGAACTCCTGATCTATGTGTGGTTTTCAACATGTGGTTCCTCAGAATAACAGCATTAGCATCACCTTGGAGCCTTTAAGAAATTAAAATTCTCAGGCTCCTGCTAAACGTATTGAATCTGAAATTTGGAAGGTGGAGTCCAGTAACCTGGATTTGAATAAGTCCAGAGGATCTGAATGCACTTAGAATTTGAGAACCACTGATCTCTGCCATTGACCCTGAAATCATTTGGTCCATGCTGTATGCCTAGACACATGGAAGGTGAAAAAAGGGAGTCTTCTATTTAGCAACTAGTATTATTTCATATTAGAAATACCTGTACTGACTTCTCAAAAGTGTGCTTTTCAGAGGGGAATTAAGTACAAGTGAGGAATATACAAACAAATGACTGTCCCTAGCTACAGGACTGTATCACATTTCACTGGCTGTAGACGTGGTACCTGATGGAAATTATCTCGTAATTTGTGTGTCTCTTGTGTTAATTTTCTTCACCCAGTTTTCTACTTGAAAGACTGAGCACTTTGTGTGAATTCTTTGTACTTAATGATAACTACCTTTCACATTATAAAATAACTTATTTGTAGGATGTCATTTTATTATGGATTTTGATGGATGGATGTTTTCAATTTTACATATTCAAATCAGTTACTGTGTTATCTTTTGTTATTTCTGTGATTATTTCTCCTCTATTTTACTTGTCTACTAAACAAGTGTTGAACTTTAGGAAGTAGTCTCATGACTCAACATTTGTGTCTTACTGCTAATCTCCTCATCCTTTGCATTCATTGCATTCTGGAAGAATCACCCACTTTCACCTCCCCCCCCCAACTCTTTTCATTCAGTTTTTTCAGCTTATCTATTAAGCTATTGTTTTGATAATCATATAGAAAATTTCTAAGAATTCTGTTTATTTTTGCAGTATTCTGCTCCTTTCTAAAGATAATATCTTTACAGTGTTTTCTGAGTGTGTTAAGCTCTTCATTTTTTTTTTTTCATCTTTTCCTTGACTAACTCATTTTATCACAGATTGATTCTGGTCAACTTTTAGCATCTTTTTTTATAACTTGGTTTTTCTTTATTGTTTGGTGTTTCTGGTCTGTTCACTTTTGAGTTTGTGAATCTGATCAGGTTCTAAATTAATGGTTGGCTAACTATGATACATGGGCCAAATCTGACCCACCTGCAACTGTTTATATAAAGTTTTGTTGGAACATAGTTGCAGACATTAATTTTGTCTTGTCTCAAGTCACTTTTCTATGACTGTTGTTATGTTACAGTGGTAGAAATTAGTTTCGCATAGATCTGAACTGCCACGTCAAAAGCATTTGATTTTTGAAAGCATTGCTTTCTTACTCTTTACAGAAAACAATGACTAGTCTAAATTGAACACAAATTTTCTAAGCCAAGTAACATACTTATTTATCTGTTGTGAATAAGAGTCTTGGATATAACTGAGTGGATATAGTAAGCAGGATGGGGACAGACGGCAGGATGAATAATTTGACTTCCAGATGGAGAGGATCAGTTTCCACCTGGTAGCAGTTATTTGTCTGGGGAACATGTCTGTTTCCTTAGCTTCAGTGTAACTCTAAGAGTTCCCTTTGCCAGAATTACTACTTCATAAAGCTAAGTTGTATGTAAATCATTCTGAAAAATTTACATTCTGGGTGAAAAAATATCTCTTCATTTTTTCCTTTATTTTCTGCTAGCATTGAGGGGCCATGAAGTTCTCCATCTCTGCTTCCAGACCCAAAACTCATTTTAGACACCTTCCCTACACAAAATATGCTTTTTATGTAAAAGTGATTCTTGGGACTTTCTCCCAAGTGTGAATTACCTAGCCACATGCTGCGCAATATTGAGAACAGGGAGCGGGCAGCTCTGTTGGCCCGGCCACTAAAACTGAAATTACTTAATTATCTTGTGGATGGTTCTAGAATCCCTTTGATGTCTATATTTGACTGTAAGTTTCCCTAGTTAGGAACTTTCTTGAACTTCATGTGCATCAGAATCTCAAGAAGGGCATGCTAAAATCCATATGGGTCCTACTGCCTGAATTTCTAATGTCATAGGCGTGAAGTAAAATTCAAAAATTCTCATTTTTAATAAGTTTCCAGGTGTTGCTGGTGCTACTGGTGCAGGCACCAGTTTTGCAAATGCCTACTGTCGAGTTTTTACCTGTGGAACACCATTTCATGGAAGAGTTGATCTTTTCAAACTATTCCTCCTGTCACTTCTGTAGGCTCTAAGGAGCAGAGAAGGGATGGACATCAATGTTTCATCTTTAATCACAATTCACCTTTCCTTGGTGAATTCTTTTCTTTTATGTTTAAATGGGATCTCTCATTTCATTTCTTTACCTCTGATTTAACAGGTTCAAAGTCACCCATTGCAAATTATCTTGAAGTGGTCATTTAATTTTGTTCTTTGAAAATAGTAACAATGCTATTTACTACATATTCAATAATGATTACTTTTTTTTTTATAATGATTACTTTTTTATGCCACCCTAGTATCTACTGAGTTCACATCTGCACTGTGAGATTGCATGGCCTATACATTGATCTGGCAATTCTTTTGTTTTGTAGCTACACTGCTCTCATTTTTGAAGTTGTATTATCTGATAGGGCAAGTTCTGTTTCACTAGTCTTTATTTTCAATATATTCTTGAATTTCCCCCTTTGTTTTAAAAATTACATTATCACACTCCCCTCTTTCCATATATCTTGGGTTTTTAATGAGGAGTTCATAAATCTATTAAGTTTTTTGTGGCATTACATATATATATATATATATCTCAAACTTTTGTAATGTTCTGCAAATAAATCACAAACTTTCCTAGATATCTTTTTTTTAATTATAAAAAAGGTACTTTATTTTTCACTATAGTTTCTTATTCACATTTTGAGAAAGATTGGGAGGGTGGAGTAGAGGAATATTTGGAAGGAACCCTTTTTGTAATCAAAGAGCTCATGTGAATTAGAAGTTTTGGCTCATGAAAGGGGGTGTTTATTTTGGATTTCAATGTACTCGAATTAATGGCAGTGCTTGCTGGTTCTTGACTTGTACCCCATAATAATATGCTTGCGTTGTGCTGAATTTTTACAATAAAATAAAAAAAAATGCTAAAAATCTAATAATAACAGAAATTTAGCTCATAGTTAAGTTGCCCTTCACTAGCTGGGACAATGGAGTACACCAGGTGTACAATTAACACCAACCCCCTCTTTTTCATTTTATCCAAGGCCAAGTCATTCAATGCTTGAGTGGTGCTATAGTACATCAGCCCCTTAACAATCATTTTTAATTTAGTTGATATTCCCAAATGATCCGTACAACTTTGGTTGATGTTTTTCATATTACTTTTAGTTTGTAAAACAGAATGTGTTCTTCAGGAAATAAAATCTGATTCTGGTACAAAAATTCACTTAGGCATGCTCTGAGGGTATGTGAACATGAAAATCCTGCTTCATAATCCTAGGGGAGAGATAAAACTTGTAGAAAAGATCATCTTAGAAGAAAAAGTTACTTAAAAGTTAAACAATCATGTACATAAAAAAAAGGAAGTAGAAAAAAACCCCATACCTAAAGTATTCATCAAACTTAAAGTATTTCATCAGATCTCAGACATTTCCAATTATAAAGCACACCATTATTTTGTATAGAGCAAGGATAGAAAAAGATTTTATCAGCTAAACTATGTCATGCTGTAGATTGTAAGAACCCACCTCGTGGTAGAGATTTTAAAATGAGAGGAGAAACATGCTTTGTAGAGTCAATGGTATGTATTAGAATGGTGTAGGCTATAATTAACTGAAAGCTGATTCAGAAATGTATTGGCTCATATCCCTCGAAGCTGAGAAGATGTGGCTGCTTCATGAAGGGTTGATTCAATATTGTCATTAAGGCTGTACTATCCTTTCATAGGTTCAACTTCATCCTCCAAGGTTGGTTCTCCTTGTAGGTAAAACACAGATGCCAGCAACAAATGGGCTGCAGAATTCCTTGTTCACATTGAGTCAAAAGCAGAGGCTTATTTCCAAAAGAAATTTAAAAAGAAATTTCACAGTCAAAAGAGGAGGCTTATTTCCAAAAGAAAAAGAAATTCCCCACACTTCTCTAGTCAATTTCCCATTGTTTTCTCAGCAGTCCAACTCTAAACAGACTCTACCTATCCATGAACAAACTAGTCTCTGAGCTACATTGTTCAATATGATAACGCTTCATGTATGGCTACCTGGAGAGTCTGGTGGGCCCACACCCTAATTTTGACTCAGATGTCAAGACTGATGATATCATAACATACCAGGAGATATGACAGAGTTCATAATTAATATAATTTAGGGAAAGCAAGGTTCCTCAGATCAGAATGGCTCAAGAGAGGTAAGGAGACTGGTCTGGTTCCTTAATTGTAGTGAGGGTGAGGCCAGGGGTGAGTTCTTGAATGTGGACAGTGATCTGGTGGTTTAACTCTCCCATCAGCACCAAAGAAAGTAGAATCCAGACTTTCTTATCCTGCTCAGATGTGAGATACAAAGAGGAAAAATGGTGAGAAGTTTAACAGTCAACAACCAAACATCACAAAATGGAGTGGCATTCCTTACACACTCACCAAAGATGATTGTTCACATTAAAATTAAATCAAAATAAAATTTCAGTTCTTCAGCTGCTTTCAACACATTTCAAATACTCAGCCGCTATATCTGGTCAACTTGGGGGACATTTCCACCGTCCCAGAAGATGCTATTGGACAAAGCTGATCCCTGGACCAAGGGTCAGCAGGCTGCTGCCCACAGTCCAGACTGGATACAGTGTCTGGGTATAGCCTACTACCTAAAACTGTCTTCCACTTTTTTAAATGCTTGGATAAAATCAAAAGAAGAATGATTTTGCATGATGTGAAATGTGGATGAAATTAACAGTGTTGTGTCCACAAGTGAAGTTTTCTTGGAACCAGTCATATGTGTCAGTGAGGCTCCGTGCTGCTTTCACACTCCAGTGACATAAGAAGCTGCAGCAGGGGCAGCATGACTACAAAGCCCAAAGTATTTACTGTTTGGCCCTTGCTGGGAAAGTATACTGACTCCTGGTTTGCAGGAACAAGATGGCCTTTATCTAATCAGGTCCACTCCCTCAAACTGCTCTGGGTCAGGCTCTCCCGAGTCTTGTTGGATACTGAGGCTGCTGGTACTGAGTCCTTTTGAGATCCAAAAAGCCAAGTTGGGTGCTTGGTGGGCCACCACCAATTCCCACTACATCTAAAAGAAAAACCATTGTCTGTATGGAACTGTGCTGACCGTCTGTAAAGTGAATCTTACAAATAGATGGCATTTCTTGCTATATAGTATGTCAACCTTTTTACACTAAAGCACAACCTTTGGAGTCTATTTTATTTCATGATTTCACTCAAGATCCATGCTTTCTCAGTTTTGGCATATAGGTTTTATATTCATCTATCTTATTTCATTGTTGCTGCTGACATGCATGAGATATAAAATTTCAAACCAATTCTTTGGGTCATAACCTTCATTGTCTCTTTCTATTGAAAATGTTCCTGCCTAATTAACTCTGGTCAAATGATTTTAAAAAGTAGTACCCAAGTTAAAAAAAAATTAAGTTATTGAACTTTCAACCTATAGAAATTTCATCATCACACATTCAAATGTTGCCTGTTTTTCCCCCTTAAAAGAAGATACACATTCCAAAATATATAAGAAAAAATTATTGAACTATATTTTCATTTATCTAGGATATCATAGTTGAAAATATGTATAGTGTAATTAAACTAGAATTGAAAAAGTTCTTTTCAAAATAGATCTCTTATCTAGAGAATTTGAGATATCTTTGCAATTTAAAAAATTTTTTTAAAAAATTAAATAATTTTTTGGCCTTCCCTGGTGGTGCAGCGGGTTAAAGCACTGCACTAAGAAGCTTAAGCCAATTCTGCATGAGTTTGATCCCCGCCTGCCCCCGGAGGAGATCCACATGGCGAGGCAGACCTCTCCTGGCCTGCCCGCTGCTCCCCTCAGCAGTGTACTTCATCGATCTGCCTGTTCTGCTCCCCACTCTGTTGCAGGTGAATCCTCCCACCCTCCGCATCTCTGGTCTGTACCCCAGTTCTGTATGCATAAATAAATAAATCTTTAACAACAACAAAATTAAATAATTTTCTCCTGGTGGGTTTATAAAGTAGAATTTTACCATAGTTCAATCTGTCAAGTGTTTTTACAAAGGGTCAGTGAGCTTTGAATGAGAAGTCTTGGACAGAACTTTGTCCATGTTGTAACACACACTTTTCCCACTGCTTGCTAATTCCAGTGAGTTTGTGGATTTTAGGAAAAATGAATTTAAAAAGGCAGGAGTTGGTTTAATGAAAATCAGAAGAGGGTTATCAGGTGAGACTATTTCACCTTGACTAGCTTCTCAAGAGTGTTTGTGATATTGATGTTACAGAAGCGAGAAAACTCCATTTATGCTATGATTGTTAACTCATCTTGAATGCAAAATAATCCAGATTTATAATTTGTGTCACCTTCTTCTTAGAGATGTAAAAGCATCTTTATTGAAAGCATTTATAGCTTTTGGCAGAGATGGCGTGTTCAAAAAAGGCACACAGCCCTGTTGAAACAGCTCACCCCCTCACCCTTTGCCAACCAGAGTGGGAGGATTAGCAGGTGCTTCGATCAGAAATGCTGATGTGCATCATTGGAGGGAGTGAGGCAGGCTGCCAAGTCCCTGAGGGATGGACTGTAGGAACCAAAAGGGACTGAATTTCAGGAAAGAGAGAGAAATGGTTGATCTTTCCTTTCTGCTTCTCAGAGAGTATGTGGTTTAATCCTCAGGTGGCTAATATGACAGTGAAAGGCGTGACAAAGATGTTTTTGTACAATGCATTAAAATCTTATAGAGGACACATGGCAACATCTGCCCACCCCAATTCCCTCTGAGGTGTAGCTGGGAATATTGTTCCTCCCCACTGTTTATACCCACCTCCTTATCCTCCATCCCAGGTCACGATCACCCGGTTATTTCAAAGTCTTCAGTCTGCATAGCATAATAGCAATAGGGGTCTGGTAGAGATTTTATTTCAACAGATTATTTGGGGAAAGGAGTCAAGGTGTAGCGACTTTAGAGACTAACTATCATCAGAATATAAAATGTTAATACCTCACACAGCTGATGCTCCAGTTTGTGCATGCTTTTTCCCCCCTTCATAGCTTTGAAGCTCTTTGAAGACAAAGAAGCTCTCTATCTTTGCCCAGAAAAGTTCCACATGCAAAGAAGTCCTTTCAAGTGAGCTTTTAATCACATCAGAAACAAGTTTGCCCTATGGTTTCCTGTCTGTGGCTGCATACTGCAGGTCACGTTATTATCAAATTGAAGATGTTATTTCCCAATACCTGCAGATTGCATGTCCAGATACCTCAGAATAGAAGGGATGTGCTGATAACCATATTAAAATCATAAAAATGCCATTATGTTTTTCAAGGTAGAGTCAGGTTTAGTTAATCAGAATTGGTTTGCAGGATTCCATTTGTTTCTGTGTTTAAAATAGTGTCAGGTTGACAAGTCTTTTGTTCCCACACTATCACATTGGCTTCTATTCTAATCTGTGTGATACCCAGACAATACAGATAAGCTAAATGTGTTTTAATCAAGTCTGACTTTTCTGATCTCACTGATATTTTTGCATGGGTTTTGATTAATCAGAAATGTATAGAATATTCATGCCTAATCCCATAGTGATGACAGGTTCAGACTTTGCTTTTCATATGTTCAGAGTGATGCCACAATTCAAAGTGTCCATTTCATCTGACATATGACTAATTGAATGATTTCTTTTCTTTCTTGAAATAACAGAATAGCTTGTTAGCTTTATACTTTTGAAATAGGAAACAGGAAATTGTGGTTTAGAAAAGCTCCTGTGAAGTGTTATCAAGGGTAAATAAATTTGTAATGATGTAATTCACATACTCTCTCAACACAAGAGAATTTCTGGAGGTTTTATTAACTGGATAGGAGAATAATGGAAAATACCCAGAGTAGATTCTAAAACAAATGTCAAAAGATTCAAATCAAAGTAAGTAGTGGATATTATTTTACCCTCAGGAAGAGTATATTTTTTCTCTTCTCCATCAGGACCTTTAATCCCAAATCCCTGAAAATGCTACCAAAGGAAAGGTAGATGCAAGCGTGGAAAGACTGGGATCTGGTCTCAAATACAGAGTAACTTTATGGTTGTCTCACCATAAGCAAACAGATGTTTTGTTCCACCTAGGGGATAGAAACTGGAAAAGCATCAAGCTTATTTTTGCAAAAACAACCATAATAACTACAGCAACAGCACACAGTCCCTCCCCACCTCCTCCAAAGAGCAAATTCACAACTTTTATTTACTCTCAGAGAGCTCAGAAATAACAGAGGCCGACAATGAGATATGGAGTATGAACATTTTCTTAACCTGGGACAGATGCGACTAGATACTGGTAGGAACAACTTAGCTCAACTGTTAACAAATTGGTGACGACTGAGTGTAGATTAGCAAAGATTGATTGTAGTTAAGTACTGTAGAAAATAGAGAACTCCTGTGACTGAAGTTTCTTACCCATTTGTATGCTCTTTTCCAATAACCTTACCACATGCTTGCAAGAAATAATTGTAAGGGTTTTGAGAAAGCATCCTTTGAAGTATGTGCTTCACAGGAGGAATTGTAGGACTGTGGCAGAGGTCTTCATCCCCTTCATCCTGTCTGATTCCCTTCTACAGCTCCTAAGAAACAGAACCCTTAGACTGGGAAGAGGGGCAACAAAAACTGTTACCAGGAGGCACTTTTGAAAATGTATAGCAGCTAGGTCAGAAAACAGAAAAAATTCAACTTCTTAACTTAAGAAAGAGGCAGGGGTATTGAGAAAGCAGTGAAAACCCATGAGACTCGGCAGCTCGGTAACTAGTTAAGTCTTAGGCATTAGCTGAACAATAGAGAATACTCCTATCTATACCATCAGGCGAACTAGTGTCAAGTAACTGTGGAATTCTGCTATGAAATTACTAGTTGAAAAGAGACTCTGCGAGGTACAGCAAAAAGGAATGACTGAAGTGCGAAGCAGATAGTGACAGATTGAGCAAGTCCTCAAGCTAAATACAAGTTATTATTGGAGGAATTTGAAGCCTGTGGTACATTATCGTTAACCACAGCAACAATGAAGCTGAAACACAGCTTAACCTTCACTAGACTGATTGAAAATTTAGCAATAAAACATAGTGCAAGAGAGAAATATTCATTTCCAAAAGAAACTTATTTATCTCATCTTCCACTGCTCTACACAAAATATCAAGCTCTCACTGAAAATCTATGATGCAGGTGAAAAAAAAAATAAGTAAAAAAAGCACATTTCTAAGAGAGAAAGCAAATTGTAGAACTGGATTCAGATGTGACACAGATATTGGAACTTTTGGGCAAGGAATTTAAAGTAACTAGGATGAATATATTAAAGTCTCTAAATAGGAAAGGAGGACCGTATAGGTAACTTCAGTAAAGAAGTTAAAAATGAGATTTTAGCAAAAGTCACATAGAAATGCCTAAAATGAAACAAATCACAATATTAGAACTAAAGAAATTCCTTCAGTAGACTCATCAGTAGATAAACAAAGCTGAAGAAAGAATCAGTGAACTTGAAGGTAAATCTATATGAAATATAAAAAGTGAAACACAAAGAATAAAACTAATGGTAAATAAACAGAGCAGAGCATCAAAGAGCTATTTGAAAAGATCGAAGGGCCTAACATATGTGTACTTAGGGCCTAACATATGTGTACTCCAAAAGAGGTAAGAAAGAAAAAAAATAATGCCTCAAACATTTCTAAAATTAATGACACGTACCAATTAAGAGAAGATGGAGGGAGATAAATACACATACACAGTTGTGCATGCACTCACAAGCACACAAATACACATCAAGCCTTATCATGACCAAACTGTTCAAAACCAAAGGGGAATAAAAGAACATTTAAAGGAAGCTAGAAAAAAAGACGACATAACCTGTAGATGGACAGAAAATAAGAATCACGATAGACTTCTTGTCAGAAATCACAGAAAACAAAACTTCATGGAGTGACAACAGCACTGAAAGGAAATAAAAATCAAAATACATGTCAACTCAGAATTCCACCCGTGGGGGCAAGAAAACCTTTTAAAAATGAAGGATAAATGGAGAATTTATCTGACAAACAAGAACATAGTTTTCATTGCCATCATTTCTATTGTGCAGAATATGCTTTTGAAAGGTCTCAAGGGAGAAGGAATATGATATACAAACATGTGGATCTATGCAAAAGTTAAGAACTATGATATAAATCCATATTCTAACTTTTAACTTCTCCTAGAGATAATAGAGCACCAATGGGAAAAAATTATTAGTTTTCAAATGAGTGCATTATTTTCTGAGAACATTCATTATTAAAACCTCTCCACAAACTTAGAAACTCTCCTGAAAAGGTAAAAGTTAATGAAATTCATTATGCAAATATACACACACACACATATACACACACATGTATATTAAGGTAATATATATTTATATGTATATATACACATACATATACGCATATATTACCTTGATTCAAACCTCACACATTTTATAAAACTTAAGGTAGATCACAGACTTACAGAGATAATGTAAATCTATAGTCCCAGCTACTAGAAAGTCAAAGAAGTCTATGCCAAATTATCCTTAGTAAATAATGGTTACATTATGTAATCTTTAAATTCCTCTCTTATTCTGGGGTTCTTAATATCTCTCAGCCCTCTCTGAATACCAACTCTGAGAATGAGAAGTCCAAGGGCAGATCCTGGCACATAGTAGGTCCCCAAAAGATACTGGTCCCCATAAGTGTTTGTCTAACAGATCCCTTCTATTGTCCAGCTTCTCCTCTAACTCTCTCTAGCACTACCTCGCTATAAAGTTTCATTCTACTCATTATGATGAAAAGGTATAAAATCATCTAAAAAAATTTTTTTTTCAGTTGGTCCTTGCTTCTATACAAAGTCCCCCTTTCTTTTCAGACACCTTTGTGTCAGTTTCTGGCTGATCAGTGTTCAGACCACATCTTGATTTAGTATAACCTGCAATTTTCATGAACACAGAGAGATTCATTCCCTCTTCCAATTTAATGATGAAGGCATTAAATAAGACCATTCCCAACAGCCATCTCTGTACCTTCCTACAATCCCATACTTTGCAATTTATCAATAACTTTCTTTGTGATCTTGTAGCTAATTTTGCAAATAAAATTTCCTGTGACATATCAAATTTTTACCAATGTAAGATATATTACATCTCTTGCATTTCTCCTTTATCTATTCATAACTCTGTCATAAAAAGCTCTTGTGCTGGTATGATTTGTTTCTTTGAAGTCTAAGCCACTTATTGTTCCTGATACCATCACTCTCCTGCTACTTATACACACACACACACACACACACACACACACACACACACAATTATTATGGCTAGAAGTGATGTTTACAGAACGATAATTGCTAGTATCTTTCTTTTCTTCTTTCTTGCTGTGAAGTCTAGGCTATGTTCATATTCACATAGGTCCATTCATCTTGTGATTTTCCTGATTCTACACCAAGTGCTCAGTCTGATTTTCACTGATTACTATGTGAACCTTATCAAGGGGCCCATCCTCTGGATCATGAACTACATCCTGGGTAATACAAGTCAGTGTCAAGGAGGACCCTCTCTTGCTACTATGTCAGAGAATACTTTTCAAAAAAGAAGAATAAAAATGCTAGCTTCTGTCATCACTGAAAATTTATTTTTTTATGGCATTCCAGTGGGGATACAGTGTTTTTAGAAAATAAGAATTACATAAAGCATTTAAGAATACAAGTCCTGTCTCATTTCCATGCGGCCTAAAATAAATAAGGAAACTTGGCCATCTTAATCTCCTAAATATTTAACTTCTTTTGGTGTCTGTCTTTTAAGAAAGGACACAGGTCCACTGACAGCCTGCAGTCAAAGCTCTCATTCCATGCACACAACCCTTAATAATCTATTTTGCTGTCTCTGCTTTACAGACAGCACTGTAGAGGCTGTGGTCACAAGGCTACAGTTTCGGCCACAGGGCAAAGAACAGGTCTGGGACTCATGCAGTTTGTGTAACTTCGGAGACCTGTTCCTTTGCACAATCCACAGTGTTCTTTATTTTGCAAAAAAAAATCACCTTGGGACAGTAGGTGTCTTCACTGCTCAGAGCCAGTGTCCTCACTGATGAGATAGAAAGGTTGGAAAAGCTCACTCTAATTTCTCTGCCTGGCCCAACACCCTCAGAAGCTTAAAGAATTTGACTCAGAATAAGAACTGAATCTATTTCTAATAGGGAAATATTTATTTTACAAAGAGGAAGATGTATATTCATGACATCAATGATAAAGATGCCCATGAGACTCGATCCCTAAGGCAAGGGAAATAAAAGCAAAACAAATCATTGGGATTGCCTCAGATTAAAGGGCTTTTTACATAACATAAGAAAATGTAAGTAGATTAAATGACATCTTCCTAATGGGAAGCCACGTCCACACATTACACAACAGACAAGGGATTAATACCCACAATACACTAAAAACTTACTCAGTTTAACAATAAAAAATCCAAACAACCCAATTAATAAATGGGAGACAGATCAGAACAGACAGCTCACCACAGAGGGTGTCCAGAAGGCCAAGAAATACATGAGTGTTCAACATCACTTTTTATAAGGGACATGTGGGTCAAAACCATCACAAGATCATTTCACACTTGTGAATGTGGCACACATTAAAAAGACACCCAACATATGTGCTCTGTGGGTGCAGGGAAATGGACCCCTAACACATTGCTAATCGAAATGTAACTGTTGCAGCTATTTTGGAAAGTGACCTGGATCTACCTTAAAAAACTAAAAATGGAAATCCATATGAACCAGCAACCAACCCCACTGTTGGGAATCTATATGAAGAACCTGAAGCCATCAACTCAGAAGATTATATGTACAAAAAGATTATTGTGGCATTCCCGATAATAGCTCGGCCATGGATACAACCTAAGTGCCCCTTGGAAGAGGATTAGGAAATGAGGGCTGTGCACACTTTGGAGTACTATTCAGCCATAAAGAAAGATGAAATGTTACCATTTATAGCAAAATTACAGGAGTCTGAGGGCATTAAATCAAAATGACTATGCCACATGTTAGATGATTGCATTACAGCTGCTGACAAACAGAATACTTAACAAAACTAGCAGACCCTGATAAAGTAAGGTTCTTGGGAGTATGAGGGAGGGAGAAAGGGTCAAAGGCCCCAAGGGATGGTGATGGGGAAAAAAAAGAACAAGAAAGAGCAATGAGAGATGGCAGGTATTGGCCTATATAAATGTGGCTAAGCTACATGCAGATTTTGAAAGTTTACCAATTAGACTAGAGACGTTTTTAAGGATATACGGAACTGAAATTCCCATGAAAGTTGCCTTGGACATCCTGACAAAAAAGATGGGAGACGCATATATTGAAAATCATATGACATCCAACCTGTTGACTCCTGCTCATGACTCAGTGTTTCACCAGGGAATTCAAAGGAAAAACTAGAGCGAGTCAGTACCGAGGACCAACCTTTGAAGATATTTATTTTGTTTACTGCTATATCCGAAAATCCTCACAGATCACTTGCAGAATTTAAATGGCTAGCATGGGCTCCTGCTTCAGATTTCCCCATAGCTCCCCTTCCTTTATATGACGTAGACCGGGTAACTTTTCATATAATTGAGCACTTTTGAAAGGGTCAAAAGTGACTGCAACTTGTAAGAGGTGCCATTACTCATATGATTAACTTTATCTTTACTGTTCTTGTCCCTCCCACGCTCCACCCTCCCTTTCTCTTTTTCTTTGGGTGGGGAGGGGGTTAGGGATTTGCTTATAGGAGTTACTGTCTTCCCAATTTGTGACTTCTGCAAACAGTATCGGGGACTTCACTGGACACACATTTACTTTAAAATCATTTGCATTTCCACAGAATGAAGTCAGCCTAATTCTTTGTAAGCCTTCTGATGGACCAAGTACTTTTATCACATGTTCCTTTCCTGGCAGCCTAAATATAATTAAATTGTCTAGAATAGAACCCCATATTTGGGGCTGCTAGGTGAGGAATGGAGAAATGTGGGCTAGCTGGTAAAAGCTCAAGTCCGAAGTACCCCTTCAATCATATTGTAAAAATATATGAGTTTAAAAAATTGAGACTCATGTAATTTTCTGACTTGATTGAACTAGAAACTCTCAGCAAGAGCTTGATTTCCAGCCCATTATCCAGACCAAAGAGGTTTGGATGAGCTTCTGTTAAGTATGCAATTCTTACACTCTGAATTCTGCTCATCAACAGTAAAGGCATGTTACAGAAGACAAGCACAGGAGCTTTTGTGCTCCCTAATTTCCACTGTCTGGGCCATCAAGGAGCAGTGGCGCGCATTCTAATACACTGGCTGTTCCCGCCTGGCTGCCTCCCTTCTTTCCTTTGTTTACTTCTCTCCTAGGATGACAGAAGCCACTGCAGGATATCATCAGAAACACCGAGTGGTGGTGAAGTTATGAAGCCACTGGGAGCCTCAGTTTTCCTATCTTTGAGATGGGGGTGGTACTCCTGATCAAGTATTAAAATAAAAAGAGCAGCCTATGCATGCAACGTGCTTAAAGAATATAGCCAAGTACTGGAGGCACGGGGGATCTTTGGCATTGCTTAATGAAGCCACAACTGCCTATAAAGGGCCAGACTCATGCCCATTCCATGTCAGGTAATGAGAGGATTGATGTGAGGATGCCTGTCCAGGTAGAACCTGCAGACACCTCTTCCCTAGTGTGCGCTCACTCAAGCAAATACGCCCAGAGCGACTCATCTTTGGCAAGCTCCTGGGCATCACTCATGCGCATGCGGGCCAGCTGCCCTTCTTCAGCCTCCGCACCAGGCCTTTGCCAAGAAAGTTTAAGAGGAACCCTATTTTTTTTTCTCCCCTGAACCTAGATGGTCCCCGAACTTAGATACTTGCTTCTTCCCCAGTGCATCAAAATGCATGTACTTCTTAGCTCTGTTCTTTATGAATATAGTATTCAAACTTCCAGTGCTGATGCCTTTTTTTTTCCTTAAAGAATGATTATTCATACAGAACTGGGATACAAGCCAGTGGGTATGGGAACGGTGAGAGAATTCACCAGAAACAGAGTGGGGAGCAGAACAGGCAGATTAACAAAGTACACTGCTGAGGAGAGCAGCCGGGTGGGTCAGGAGAGGTCTGTTGTGCCATGTTGGTCACCTCTGGGGCTGGGGATTGAACTAGCACTGAAACGGCTGCAGCCAGCTTGCAGTGCTGGGTCCTAACCCATTGCACCACCAGGGAGGGCCAGCATGATGCCTTTTTTTAATGGAAAGGTTCTGAGAAGCTGCAGCTGCAACTACTAACAGGCAACTGTCAAGCATGTATAGCATGTCTAGAGAGAGAGTTGTGAGAGAGAGTTGTGTATGTGACACTCTATGCATATTCTTAAGAAAATTGTAAAATTGAGGTATTCAAAAAGAAATTAAAAATGTAAGTGACCGAAATCCCACTATCCAGAGTCCATGTAATTGTCTAGTCTTCTAAACTCTTGGTTGTATACATATGCACATATAAATAAAAAATGTAGACATCCTCTTTCTCTCTCTCTCTCTCACACACACACACATCTATATGTATATATACCAAATAACTTCCCCCAAAATATAAATTCCATAATTTATTTAATCAATTTCTGATTATCTGACAATTTATTTTAATTTTTTCTTATCAGTGGACCTGACTATCTTGGGCTTTATTAACCAATGAGAATGAACATAGTCCCAGTTAACATTAATTCTCCCAATTTCATAACCTTAAGCCTCCAACTCCTATCATTTTGGGGTCTTCCTCTTTAATTATTTCCAAGAGATCCCAGGAATACTTACCTTGTCAGTGAATCACTCCTGGCTAGGGCTTGCCAAGCCAGAATGATACATCCCACACCTGGCAGGCCCACAGGAGGTCTTTTGGGCTGGAACTTTGTTCTGTTGTACCAGTTCATCACTCTGTCCAGAAAAATCTGTGATTCCAAATGTTAACATAACCCAGATAGTCTACTTCAGAACTAATCACCTTCATTGCAGTTGTCACCCCTTGTGAAGTAGGAGGGAAAGCACTTCTTTGCTGTTTTCAGCTGCCGTCTCATTGCCAAGTTGTTCAAAGTTCAATGTGTCCAGCACAAGTTACACTCTCATTCTTACCTAGCTTCTTTCTCTGAGCACCCACTCTGGGAAGAGGATAGGATGACAAAACATTCCAAGTTTTCAAGGATCTTCCTTGATTTAGCTTTGGAAATCCTACATCGCAGGAAAACTCAGTTTCAGCAAAAATGGTCATTAATTAGTCCAGGAACTGGTTCAAGCACTGGTATCAGCCATAGTGCTATGTTTAGAACCACGGCTTCCTTCCAGTAACTGGATCCTATTGCTGAGTCTGCTTGCTCCTCCTTTATCATAAAATCCATCTTAGGGTCCCACCCTTCTAGTTTTCACTCTGGTGAATGTGACTATACCTTTATATATCTCAACCTCAGAAAAAGATGGGATTTCAAATCCTCAAGAGGGTCTTTGACTGCTCACTTAACCTTGTGTTCAGCCTCCTAAATGAGTGAATGCAAATATCCATATGGAGGGAGATAGATCACTTGGCTCCACTGAGCACAAACTCTGGGATCTGTATTCATATGCACAACACTGTGATGGACATCTTGCACTTAGAGATCTAGGTATGAACTAATTTGTTTCTCCAGGATAAATCTCCGAAAGTCTTGACTTTTTTTTTTTTACATCATTTTGTACATTTTTTTTTCCATCTCAATTGTAATCCCCGCAGGTTTCCCATCACCAAGTCACCCATGTGCCATCACCATAATCCCGTGCATTTCCCTCCCCCCACCCCGTCGAAAGTCTTGACTTTTGATACATGTCTTGACTTGTGATACAATCGCTAGAGAAAGTCTATCACAATATACTCTCTTGGGTTTATTTTTCAAGCCATGTAAATTTATGTCCTGATTTAGAAAAACAACAACAACAACTCTGAACCTGTTTCTAGGATAACAAAATAAATACATTCCATGGTAGAAAGCCCTCGCCAGAGGAAGAGGACATGAGAGGACTGGGAGAAGCAGTTCCAGAGCTGTCTGAAAGGCTCTGACACTTTTGCAAACCCCTTCTGCTCAGGGCTTTGTGGTTATTGTGCTGCAGCATTTCCTATAATATCTTGCTGCTCCTCTAATAAATCTTTCCTCTTTCACTTGGGTCCAAATTCCTGCAGGCTGCACAGGCAGACCCCAGTCAGGGTATCTACACTTGGAAGGAAAATAGAGGCTGGGAAAATTCCACTTGGACTTGCCTCTTTTCTTGTTTGATCCCACAGAATCTATGGCTGTTGGCCTCCCACAAACAAAAATGATGAGAAACTCAGACCAAGGTCACCATTAGCAAAATGAAGCAGTTGCCTAGTTAGTTGGAGAGCAGCCCAAGGTAGAGTGGGGGATTCTGCCTTGCTTGAATTTCTGGAAACAATGTGGGAGACTGATCAGGGTAAATGACAAGGCTTTGTGTGTCATGCAACCCCTGGTTACCAGGCCTCCGGGCTGCCTGGACCCAGTTTGCAATGAACGATGTCTTGGTAGCTCCCAGAATCAGGCAGGGAAAACCTGGAAGCCTAGGGATTTTACCCCATAAGGTAAATTCAGCACAAACTCTGGGATAAAAAAGGCACTGGAAACATGTGCCAAGGGCATATCCACCTTTATCCTGTTTCAAATCCAAAGAAAATGCAAAGCATTCAAAATAAAGAGGATGCCAGGGTTGCATGAACAATTTGTAATTCTCCTCATGCAAAACTTACTGGCAATGATCTACTCCTCATGGGGCAGTGTGGAAAGCAAACCACTGCTATCATAAGATCTGATTTAAACACTGAGTGCTCGAAATAGACACACATTTATATAATTAACCATCTAAACTAACACAAATAAAAGACCCAATTCTCTAAAGCTCCCACAGAGTCCAGGGCAGGCAAATCACCCTAATCTTAGGCCTGCCTGACAAAGATCTTCACCAGAAGCAAGCTTCCAGGGAGTTTCTACCTTGCTCATCATCCAAGATGTTTATATATATATATATATATATATATATATCACTGCATTTAATTATTATGACCAAGAAATGCTTTTGGGTAGGCTTTTAACTCTACCATATGTCACAAGAAAAACAATTTCAGCAGCACGTACAAGAAACTTGGTCCCTAGTTTCAGTATTTTCTTTGTTTCGTTGTATAATCATAAGTTAGTTGCTTCTCCTTTCTAAACATCAGTTTTCTGGTCTTCAATATAGGAGTTTGAACTATGTTGCCTCCCAAGATTTTTATATTTCCAGTATTATCAGAAATGTAACCATCACCAATATTAACTTGAATATCTTTGGAGCTTTGGAGAAGTTGAATGTATTTTATTTTTGTATGTAGTCTATTCTTTAAATATGTATTGACAAACAGTCAAAATTTCATCCAGAAGGGAAAGTTCACTTTACAACAATCAGTTGAGATTGACAGTTCAGGGAAGATGGATTCAGGAGGTTTATCCTGAAGAAACAAATTAGTTCATACCTAGATCTCTAAGTACAAGATGTTCATCAGAGTGTTGTGCATATGAATACAGGTCCCAGAGTTTCTGCTGAGTGGAGCCAAGCAATGTGTCTCTCTCCTTATGGATATTTGCATTCATTCATTTAAGAGGCTGAACACAAGGTTAAGCAAGCAGTCAAAGACCCTCTTGAGGATTTGAAATCCCATCTTTTTCTGAGGTTGAGATATATAAAGGTATATATCTCACTGGGTCACATTCACCCCAGTGGAAACTAGAAAGGCAGAATCCTGTGACATGGGACACAGCTGGAGTGTCTTCCCATCACTGGGTCCAGTGCCGACTGTAATTCAATGCAGGGAAACACCAGTGTAAATTAGAGGGAGGCTTCTGATAGTAGAAATCACAGTTTATAGCCACAATCAGGAAGGGTGAAGCTACTTGTTCTAACCATGGGGGAATAGGCAGGAGAATGTGGAGAGCCAGGCAAACAGGGAGTCTGATGAGGAAGACAAAGTTCAGAACTACTTATCCCATCCATTTTGCCCAGGAGTGGGTGATGGACAGATATGGGGACCAAACTGATATAGAGAAGCCTCACAGGAAAGCCTCTGCGGTGCACCAAAAGTCCAGCCTGCTGTCTGCAGAGGCTCAGGCCTGAAATCCAGAGCAGAGAGCTGGCAGTAGTCACACAGGCATGTGCTGCGCCTATGCTCACCACTTCCACAGCAACAGATACCTCAAGGTTCTTCTGTCACCCAGAAAAGACCCAGCTACAGGGTTAGTGCTCCCTGATATACATTACCACCTCTGAAAAAGTGGAGGCTCTCTGTTCCCTTAATATCCAGAAAGCAAATAATAGGGAGACAAAAAAAAAAAAAAACATAAACAAAAAAACTAACTAACCTGAATCCACAGGGGAATACTACACCACAGAGACAGAACAGATCTCCAGAACCCAACCACAAAGAACAAAGGCCTGGAAGTTCTTTACTTCAGATACAGAGTTCAAAATTGCCATGATAATAAATGCAAAGAAATGGAAGAAAACACAGAAAAATGGATCAAAGGTATACCAGAAAACTCGGAAGAACAAGTAAATGTTCAGAGAAATAAAATGATCAGAAGCTTGAAATTGGAGCTTTAAATAAGAAAATATTGAAGATGTAGTATGTAAAAAAAAAATCAATAGAAAAGATAATTCTGGAGAAAGCTGTGGAAATAGAATAGACCAAAGGAGAAAAAAAGAAAACCTCAATTACAGACAGCCCTCTACCAAATGGCTATTGGGTTAATTAGGATATCAGAGAAGAAATTTAGAAAATACCTCAAGATTGATGATAATGACACATTTCAGAACTTATGGGACACAAACGAAACAGTACTAAGAGGGAAGTATACAGTATACCAGCCCTGCTCTCCTCAGAACCCCACCTCTGTTTCTTCCCTGGGCTTGTCTTTCTATCATCAGCTGGAAGGTTGCACAACCAAATAGTCAGTTTACAAAGCTTACACACAGGGGCTAAGTAATTTAACTTCCCTGAGTCTCAGACTGCTGGTCTCCAGAGGGGAATGATGGTGCCTATTTTGTGCACTTAATATGAATAGTAAATGCTACAGTGTGTACAAAACCAGTGTGTAGCACATGTTAAAAGTTGAAAAGATAGTTAGAAAGTTTAATCAGTTTGGTTGATACCGGCTGATGGCATAGCATGTGGTAGGAAAAGGTTCTTTTTTATGTACTTTCCAGGTTTCACATTTCATTGTAGCACCAATGTAATTTCAATGAAAGCAACAGGATGAGAGTATGCAAAGCCTTTCCTATGCCCTCTGCCAACCCTGGGATTTAGCAACAACCTATTTAGACAGTTTAAGGCTACATATTTGCAGATGGGATTTTAAGGGTGAAAGCCTATTTGTAACCCTAGGGTGTTTAAACAACCCTTGCAATTTCATCTCAAATTCCCCCAGCAGTATCTTAACTCCTCCAGACGCCTGTCTGCCAATCCAAGCCCTGCTTCCAGGACCACCTGTCAGTTGTTGTAATGGTTGGGGCTTTGTGAGACTCCCAGCTGTAACCTGATCTCCACAACTGTTCAATTGATGCTGCAGCTGCCACACAATTCAGAAGTTTGACCACGTTGTGCAGTGGCCGGGGTTCAATGGCATGTCTCTGGAAAGTTTCCATTCATTCACTCATTCACCGAAACATGTTGAGCCCTTATTAAGGGCCAGGTCCTGTGATTACTATGCCCTGGGACTAGCAATGGGGCCTCTGTCTTTTTAGGGGCTCACTGATTAGTAGCAGGCATAGACACTGATATATGAAAACACATCATCATGGTACATGAGCAGAAATGGACCCACACCTGAGGGAAAGTAAATAAACATTTGGGGAGTGCGGGGAGCTTAGGGATGAGTTTTCACAGGAGTGATATTTAAGTGACAATTAAATATTTCTCTTGGTTGACCTAAGAGATCCTTTCCCAGTTCCCACAATATGGTCAAACAAGCTCCCAGTTTCTTATTTACCTCATCTTTGTACCCAACTTTACCACCCCAACACACACCCAAAGACATTTTAAGTTCAACATTAAATCTTATCATTGCCTGTCTGCCTTCTCATTTCCACAGCTTTGGCCCAAACCATAATTGCCTCACACCCAGACTCTTGCCTTCCAATTAGCTCCCCTTCCGCGGGCCTGTGTGGGTCCCGTCTCATCTATTGGACACACATCATCAAGAATCATCTTCCTCCAGTGAGACTTAGATCACATCATTCTCCTCTTTGCGCGTCTATAAAGGTTCCCAGCTGCCTCCCAAATCATATTAAAACTCCTCTAATCTTGGGCTTCAAGTCCTGCTTCCAGTTAGCCCTGCTCTACCTAGCTCCTGACCACCCCTGCTCAGCTCAGGTCATGTGCTTTGGAGTAGCCAGTAGCAAAGCCCCTCCACCTGCTGCTTCCTGCCGCCTCTTCTAAGCATGAGGGTATCTGCGATCACTGTCTCTGTTTGCAGGGTCGGGGGGTGGGGTGGGGTGGAGGCGTGGAGGTGGCGTGGGGATGGGGAATTGCAGGGACGGAGGAAAAGAGAAGGGAAGTAAGCAATCACTTGCCGTTCTGTTTTAGGGGAGAACTATAAGCATGAGCACCAAGGTAGCGAAGAAAGAAAAACCTAGAGAGGACTGTGGGCAGGCTGTCCAAGGCACAAGGGGCTTCCAGGTTCCAGCTAGTGCTGTGTGGCTGCAGGCCAGTGAAAAGGGTGGGCGTGCAAGTCCATATCGTGTGCTTTTTTGCTAGTTATGTACCAGAGGTACCTCCATAAAAGTGGGAGGTGCCATGTTTCCCACCCCACTTATGAGTGGCACTAAGCGGTCAGGTCAAGCTATGTGATGTGGAAGGCAGGTGGACTCAGACAGGCAGGAGGAAAGACAGGTGGAGAAGGCCTTGATTGCTTCTTGGCTTTGGACCTGCACCAGGGGCTGACAGACACAGAAGAAGACCTCAGAGAGACATATGGAAACACTTGAAAGAGAGACATGGATGAGTGACTTAGGGTTGCTGACAATGGCAGCTATTATCTTGATTTATACTTCTTCACTCCTTCCTCCCAGTCTTGCTCCCCCCCCCCTTTCCTTTAGTTCCCCTCCAGATGGTGTGTTAGGCTTGTAGTTAGTTTTTGGGGCTCAGCATCCCCGCTTCAGGCCAACCCTGTTTGTCTGGACATTTACCTATGGAGGAACGGGTAACTTTGTGTATTTTATTAGGGAATTCTTATCCTTTCTTATCTATTCTCTCCATGCACACCGATCTATTAAAGCACTTTCACACTAAGAGTATGCTTTGTGTTTGTGCACACAGATGGCCAGACCCATTTAGAATGGGCAATTTGGGGGTCCTGGGGTACCCTTCTGTCTGCACACCAGCAGCTATATTGCACTGCTTATCTATTTTCCTTTCGTTGCCCTGCCTATTCCTGCTAGGCTGAACCGTCAAGTCTTTTCAACTTCTATATTGGATCATGTTCCTGTCCTTGGCGTGCCTGCTCAGCTTCCTCTCAGGATGGAGTCTGGCAGCAATCTTTACTCAGAAGGCCTGGTCTGACTCTGCCTCCTTCTCCACATCACCTCATACCACTTTCCTTTCCCCTCACTATGCTCTAAACATGTTGGTTGTTTTTCCCAGCTCAGGAATAGCCCAGGCTCTTCCTTTGTAGGAACTTTGCACATGCTGTTCCCTCTCCCTGACATCTTCTTGATCACATTCCCTGCCCAGGTGACCCTTTTCCATCATTCAGGTCACAGTTTCCCTGTTCCCTGCCTGGCCATCTCCATTATAATCTCCATGACAGTGCTCTGTCTTTTCCTTCTCAAGTACTAGTTAGTGTGTGCAAATTTGCATGTTTGTTTTCTTGTTTACTGTCCACTTCCATGACTAGGTTCCTTGGGGAGAGGAAGACAATCTTGTTCACCCACAAAATGCCGAGCACGAGTAGGAGCTGAGAACTTGCTCACCCTTCATCTGGAATTCTCCAAAGCACAGGCCCATCCAATTTCTGGCCAAGGGGGAACACTTGGTCTCCTAGAAAGCCCTCTAAAGTAGCTTGCTCACCCAATCCACAGGCTACTTTTTTTTTTTCAAAATCTCTTCATAAATCTTATACTTCCAAGGAATCTTTTCCAATCTAACCTTTCCTGTATCTGGCCCAGGAATTGCAAGTTGAAATGCCTTTAGAGACTGGGCAAGTAACTGAGAGACCAGCTTAAGTGTAAGGTGAGTGCTGGGGACCCTGACTAAGGCTAACTATGTCTTCCAGAAACTGGGAGTGCTCAGCTTCAGTAAAAGACAAGTAGCCCCTGTATTGTTAGATTTTTGTCAGTTTTTCAAAAAGCATTAACAAACCTGAATTTCCACATGAAACAAACACTCTGAGTTTTAAAATAAAGGAGAGGCCTGTGTATGCACTGTCAGCTCACCTTGTAGTCTCTCAAAGACACTGCTTGGGACTGTGTTAGAAATGGGGTGGCCACGCTTGCAGTCCGAGGGCCAGTGCCATGTTTGTGCCAGGCTCCTTCAAAGGGCAAAAACGATGCCTTTGCCTTCGCAGTCCCTCCTAGGCACCCAGTGAGCTTCAAACACCATTCTCTCTGTCAGCAGTGACTGACGAAGCCTTCCTGTGGAGGCAGCAGGCAGATGCTGTTTCAGGGAGCGAGCCTTGCCTGTTAACACTCAGGAGCACTCTGGCTCCCGGGTTTGGGCTTCATTCGTTAGGCCTTCGTCCCTCAGTCTGAGTGAGAGTTGCAGACTTCCTCCACATCGTCCATTTTCCTCTGCCTTAATGTCTTGTGGAAAACCATCCCTGTCCTTTGTTCTAAATTCCACTCTCTTTTGTGCTATGATGATAATGTTAACTTTGTAATTGTGCATAAGTCAGCAAACCAGAGTAATGCCTTATTCATCCAGCATCGTCAGGAAATGAGGTGTTCCACATAATTAAATTGTCCAGATAACTAGAGCTAACCAACGTTTTAAAGATCAACATTTTAAAAAGAGTAAGTGGAAACATCCCAAAATGTATTATATACCCTCTTGCCTTCTTTATTTTTAAATTATTTTTTATCTTTTTGTTTCCCAGAAGAGAAACGAGAGTAGAGAGTGATAATTAAGCCTTCCTCCACCCCCGCTGTCCCTGTCTCCACCCCCCAGCCCTAACAGATGTTTCATTACCACCATTACCAGGTTACGGGACAGCTCCTTGCTCAGACTATGCGGGCATAGGCAGATTTATTTTTTCACAACATGTGGCATGCTGTGGCATTCACTACGCTGCACCTTGCTTTTAAAATCTGCATGGTCCAGCTCTTTGTCGGTGCCTAAAGAGTTACCTCTTTCTGTCTAGTGGCCCCATTCTGTTTCATCGTGTGGGCACAGCATTATTTATTTCAGCAGTGCCCTATTGATGGACATCTACTCACTTCCCACCGCCTCCTATTATTAAAAAATGCCACAGTTGTAATCTCTGTATTTACTCTATTTTGCACATGTCCGATCATGTCGGCAAGTTGAAATCCCAGAAGAGGGTCACCGGGTCTAAGGCACGGGTGTGTCCATGGGTCATCCTGATAGTGATTGGGCCAAAACCTCAGTGAGTTGGCATCAGCTTTTTCCTCTTGTCATCCTTGTGTTCACAGACCTGCTTCACCAACACAATATACACCAAATTTCGCCCTTGCAGTTTTGTTGATTAGTGCGTAATGAATGTTAACTCATTTCTTGAAAATTTTATTGTGAAATGTGGCTTTATAAAATGTACTCTTTGTCTTTTCTATTATAGCTTGGCTTAACATTTACTTTGTTAGACTTTAGGGTTGCTGTATCTACCTTCTTGTGTCCATGTTTCTTATACATCTGTGTCTATCCCTTTTGTTTCCCCTTTAATGAAGTGATTATTTTGTAGACCAGTGTCAGTTTTACAGAAAGACTGGGCAAAAGTACTGAGTTTCTATATAACCCTTCATTACCCACCTCCACTCCACACCCAGTTTCTCCCATTCTTAGCTTCTTGCTTTAGTGAGGTACATTTGCTGTCACTGATAAACCAATGTGGATACATTACTATTAACCGAAATCCATAGTTTAGATTGGGCTCACTCCTTGGGTTTTAATAAATGCATCATGTCATGTGTCTGCCATTACAGTATCATATAGAATAATTTCACTGCCCTAAAAATCTCTGCTCTGCCTGTTTATCCCTCCTCCACCTCCAACTCCTGGTAACTCCTGATTTTGTTATCTTTTAGAGTGTCACACAGTTTGTAGCATTTCAGACTGGCTTCTCTCAACATGCAGCATGTGATTAAGTTTCTCCATGTTTTTTTTCATGGCAGGATCAGTCCTTTCTTTTTAGTGCTAAACAATAGTCCATTGTCTGGAAATTCCACTGTTTATTCATTTGCCCATTAAAAGACTTATTGCTTGTTTCCAGTTTGGAACATTTATGATTAAGGTAGCTATAAATATTCATGTGAAGGTTTTTACATAGACATAAGACTTCAAATCATACAAATAAATACCTGGGAGCATGTTTGATGCTTGTCATAAGATTGTGCTTGTCCACTTATTTTCAAGTGGCCACACCATTGTGTGTTCCCAATAGCACTAAAAGTGAGAATTCTTGTCACTGCATATCCTTGTCAACATTTGGTGTTGACAGAGTTTTGGGAGTTACGATTCCAATACATCTATAGAGAATAGACATCTCGTTTCAATTGCAATTCCCTAATGATATATAGGTAAAGAATATTGTTGTAAATTTATTTGCTGTCTGCAGATCTTCTTTGGTGAGATACTGGTTCAGATCTTTTGCCTACTTTTAAATTGTATTGTTCATTTTCTTATTGCTGAGGTCTATGTACATTGTGGATACAAATCCTTTATTTCTTTTGCAAAACAGAAAAGTCAGTGGCTTGGGTTTAAGTCATTCACTTTTAACTTGAAACTTTCTTATTCTGAACTAGTTTATTTTCTCATAGTTTAAGGACCACATGCATTCCTGTTTCTGTGAATTGTGTATAGTCTTTGATCATGTATTGTCAGTGACTTAGTAGACCTAACAAAATTTAGCCATGTTTGAGAAATGAATCATTAATGTGAACATTGATTGCTGCACTTTACTGCGATTGTCTAAACCTCTTTTCTCTCTTGAGCTCTTGTATCTGATATTTTTATAGTTTCTTCTTCTCCCCCCAGGTTTTAAGATATGTGCCATCACTTTTGTTTCCCTCAAGTATCTGTCTCTACAACCCTCTGCCCCTTCTTATAATTGCTTCCTCTAGTAGTAAGAATTTCTGATATTAAAACAATAAAATTGTGTTATAATACCCTGGAAAGCCTGATTCATGACTCAGGTGTACAGGCCACAGCACATACACCTCATACATCTGTTTTGGCCATTCAGGAATCTTTATCATCTCCTGGTTCTTGGCCTTTAGAATTTTCAGAATCATCTAACAAACAAATTCCTAGTTTGGGCCGCTAGTACATTTGATGGTAACTGATGGAAGAAAAGAAAGCCTGAGGGAGGTTTCCCAAGGTTGGAACCTGACTCATGCAGGGAGGTAGGTGAGGGCAGAAGGAACGAACATGGCCACTAACCCAGTCATAGAGACTCCTAGATCAGACTGCTGTAGGGAATATCGGAAGCACAGACCTGAGGGTAAAGATACAGAGATTGGGCCATTGTGAGATTCCACATAGTTATCCAAAATCAGCAGCAAACAGGCCACTCACAAAGGAATGAGCCCTCCCAAAGAGAAAAGGGCGGTATCAGGGTGATCTCTGCACAGGCTGGGGCAGCAGTCTTCTGCCCCCCTGTGCCTATACAGGTGCTTCTTCCCACTGGCTCGCTCCCTCTGCAGGGCAGCAGCCTCCTGCCTGCCTGTGACCTGTACCAAGCTGGAACTTCTCTGCACTGATTTCCCTCAGTGGAGGCAGCTCTCTTAAGGTCCCCTGCCTGCAACATGCATGCCTCTCTCTGCCTTTTGGGAGAGCTCTTCCTGCTGGCTTGCATCTATGCAAGTCTCCTCTGTCTGCCCCTGTTCCTAATAAACCAGCTCTGTAAATATAACTGAGTCTCTGTGTCCTGGAGAAACTCTTCTGGGGAACTCCCCACGTGCTGCTGAAAGGGGAGCTCTGGTGAAAGCTTTCCCAGAGTGAACCCAAGGACCCTGCACTCCAAAAGTAGTCATAGGTGAGAAGACCCAGTGGTGAGTGGTGCCCATATATTGTTATACAGAAGAGTATAGTTGTCTTAAATAAGGTAAAAGTTGCTTTTTTACTTCCTAAAACATCTGTATGAGTTTATATTTCTGGAAAACATTAAGTGAGTGACTTTTCACTAATACTTCATGTCCAGGCTCAGTGCTGTGGCCGCATTATCAGTGCCCGTGCGTTTCTGTGTCGCTTTGTAATGGAAGCTTCCCTTGAGTTACTGGGAAAGAGGATGGTGGCAGCCCAGATGCAGCCCATAGATGGCAGTAAACACATTTTTTAGCACTTTCTTCATCTTCGTTGGAATCAAGCTCCTTTAGGGAAAGAAAATGAATGCAGAAACTGTGGAGTAATAATTAGCAAACAGACTCTAGTCATTTGAAAAATTGGCAAGAAGCCTTATTAAAGGGAGGTAATAATAGTCATATTTTGCACTTCTAATAGGGCCTTTTATCTCTAGGCTTCCAAGAGCCTGTCTGAGTCATGTAAAAGGGGGATAAAAAAAAAACCCCAAGCTAGGTCAGAAGTCAGGAAACAAGGGCTCGTTTGACATTCCTTACAGCTCTCTCATTTCAAAGAGCAGGTAGAGTGTCTCTGATGCATTTAAATACCAGGAATTTATGTCAGTTAGAAAAGAAAAGGCAAGCAATGCATGTGAGGTAAACTCCACATTCCCGGGTTAATATGGAAAACCTGCTTCTCTTGAAGTTGTTTTTCTGTGAAAATAATAATAGAGCTTTAAATACCTTGCCTCCTATAAGCACACAGACAGCATTATTATTCACAGTGCACTTGACAAATTGAGAAAGCATTTTATATCCTTTTTCATGTATCAAGGTGTAATTATCAGCACATCCTTGTATTTATTCCTAGGAGGCTGGAATAAATACTTCTGCTGATGGATATCAGTCCCATGAACTCACTATCATTCATTCTTTATCTCTAGCAGTGGTGGTAGCAAGAGAAAATGACTCCTAACAAGTGTATATGCAGCAAATGCCTTAAGTCTACCAGCTATAGCTGTCCTTGCACCACAGTAAACTGGCATCTTCAGTTGTCCGCATAAAATCCAGATCTATTGAAAATCCTGGAGCATTAAAATTCTCCTTTGTTGTAAGGTTTAGTGACTTGACAACCAGAAGACAGAGTCCCTGACTATTTGAGGGAACATAGGTTTGGGAATAAGAAGAGCTGCTTTGCCTGGTACATTAAAATGTGCTTGGGGCTTGGTAGGGACAATATGTTTTATAATAACATTTTTTTGGCTGTGTCATTGTGGGCAAGCTAATTGACCTGAGTTATCAATTTCTTCACTGTAATAATGCCTGTCTCATGGAAGCTGGATTAAATAGCAAATGAAGTAATGAATGCACTTAGCTTAGCACCTACTACTCAGCAAATATTAAATAGCAATTGGCAATTAAGGAAATTCACACATGCTCATGTAAATATACATATGAGGGAAAGAGAGAGGTGTTACTCTCCCTGATCAGACTCAACCCACTAGTCTTTCTTTTTTTAATGTATATATATTTGGCATCATTGTTCATTTTTGAACAATGTTTGCTTGCTTTTCTCAGGTGTAGTCCCCACAGAATTTCCTCTCCTGTTCAACAATGCATCATCACCACAGTTTCCTGTGTACCTCCCTTCCTCCTTCTGACCCCTGTCTCACCTTCCCCCTGCAGGGTGGGCTCTGGTTTATAATTGTCTGCTTGTTGTTGTTGTTTTTTTAAGATTTATTTATTTATGCACACAAAACTGGGGTACAGGCCAGAGGTGCTAGCGCTGTGAAAGGATTCACCAGGTAAGGTGGGGAGCAGAACAGGAAGATCAGATCGATGAATTATACTGCTGAGGGGAGCAGTAGGCGGGTCAGGAGAGGTCTGGCATGCCATGTGGGTCACCTCCAGGGTGGGGATTGAACTCAGGCTGCAGTGGCTTTAGCTTCTTAGTGCTGTGCTTTAACCTGCTGTGCCACCTGTTTTGTTTTGTTTATGTGTGTTTTGTATTGTTATTATATTTTTCCCCTGATGTCTTATTTGGTTTCCCACTATTTCTTCTATAAGTGAAACCATTGATACTTTTTGTTGTTCCTTCTGACCCATTAGTCTTTCTTACAAATGCCACACATTCACGACCTTGCCTCCACTTGATTTCTTCCAGTTCTTCTAACTCCAAGAGTCTTTGGTTAATTTAATGTCCAGCAAGTAATACAGATAATAATAGTTTTTTAGTCATATTTTTAACACATGAAAAAAATCCCATCTTTGCCCCTGAGGATTGTGAATCTAGTAGGTTGTACAGATTCACATTTGAGAAAAGATCTGATCTTGCACCTCTCAACTGTCACTATGATAGCTGCCCCCCCCCCACTGTCTTCCACATCATGGAAAACATCTGTGTACCCCATCCCTGGGAGGGGTAACCCAGCCTTTCCCCCACTCCAATCACGTTTCAGGTGTAGAAGAGCTCAATCTAATAACATGGATTGTTTCAGCCTCCCTAGAATTTTGGAGAACATAATTTATTCCCTCATTACCTATAATTCTTAACTCACTATATAACTCATTAGTCAGCACTCTCAGAGATGATGTTGTTTTCTTTATTCTATGGAACAATCTATTTTATGTTTATATGTAAGGGCGCATATAATAAGTAACTCCAGTACCATTACCTGTTTCATACCTGAAGGACATTTCTACATCACAAGCTATTCTTTTAAGGATTACTAGGTTTGGGATTTTTTTTTTTTTAGGTGTTCAATGTTTGTTTTATATATGAAGTTTCCCCGCTCATTGTATTCATTCTCGTCTGAGTATTTTTCACTCAAAACACAAGTGTGTCTTTCCATGGTGTTCCAGAGTCAGCAGAATGTATAGATGCGATGTGCCCTGTCCTCTGGCATATTAATTGGCCAGCCAGGGCCATTTTTCCCCTCACTAAGTGACCCGAGAGTCTCGTAAATTTAGAGTAATTGGTCCAGTTGTTGGGATCCCCCCCCCTCACATTTTTTTTTTTATCTCCGTATCTGTCTTTTTGGGGTTACCAATGTACACTGTCTCTAGAAGTGACCTTCCCCACCCCGGCCTGTAATCTCCTTTTACAGCTTCCATTTACTGATTGATAAAAATAAAATAAATGTTAGAAGTGGTTTTAAAGTCAGAACCACTGGCATAGAGTTGCTTATGAGAACAGTCCCACAAGCAGGGCCTTGCAGCTCTAATGTACAGCCCTTCCTCTGGACACGTTAAGTGACTCAGATAGCTTTTTGCTGAGCTCTCCTGGTTCTTGGCCAGGTTTTAGATTATTTAAATCCTAGAAGAATGATCTGAAAAGAGTGCTATGTGGCTATGTTATTTTCCCACTGGTCTCATTTTAAACTACAGATCAATGGTACTGAGGGCTCAGATTTTGGTTGCTTCTCATGGTCACCTTTCAAGGAGCATCTTCTCCCCCTGGGACACCTTGGCCAAACTGTTTGTAAGCAAATTTCAAATGTCACCCTGGGACCTACCGCTCCCAGACTTAAGGAAGGCTGTATGCAATGAAAAAATTTCCTGTAAAGGCAAAAATAACCACTTCACAAAAGGGAATCAATAAGGCCAGACAATTTTAAGTGATCAGCTCATACGCACATTGCCATGCTCCTAGCCCTGTCTCCAGCCCTCTCCTGTCTGTCCCCCCCACCCCCGTTCCTCTCCCCTTTCTTTATATACAAACCAGTGACTCTCTTTTTTACTGAGAGTGGGGATCAGGGAATGGAGGATACCAAAACCCTTTGCATTTAGGTTGAGACTAAGCAAACTATTAATAAATGCCAGTACAAAGAACTTGTCCCTTCCTAACTTTGTAACTATGCTAATTTAAAAAAAAAAAGGCTTAATATCTTGCAGGATTTTCACAGTATGAACATGTCTCCCCTGAGTTGCACATTATTAACACTTGGAAATTAAGCCCTTCCTATAGTTCAGGAATCACTTAGGATTCCTCTCTCGCAGTATGTGTGATTCCCTGGGCCAGGATGGCTGCAAAGAGAATCATGCATGACTGTCATTCTGATGTTCTCTGCTGTTGAGTGGGTGCAGGCGACACAGCCAGATGGGGTGCTCTGAATCCATGGCAGGTGTGTATCATTCCTGAAAAGATTCTCCCTTGCAAGTCACATGTGCACACTCTGCATGCTTTTCTTTTAGGCATATAGTGCCATAGAGCTTTATAAGTAAGAGCTGGACTGCCAGAGTTGAAAATCTGACCTTGGACAAGTCACTTAATCTCGCCGTGCCTCTTTTTCCTCTGAAAAGTAGAAAACAATAGTGTTGACATCATAGAGTTGTTTTAAAATTAGTGGAATGAGTATAAGTAAAGTCCTTAGAACAAATGCTGAAACACAATATTACTACAGCAGTGTATGATATTATTGTGTTCAGAACGTGACCCAAGGTCCTTTACAACAAGACACTTTAGCTGTTGTGAGAATTTTAAGAGTTTGAGTTCTGGAGTCATCCCAGGTGGTTCTTGGCACTTGCTCTCTCAGGTCTTGGTTAGATAACCTTGAACAGGTCCCTTGACCACTCTAAGCTTCAGGTTTTTATTACCTTAGAGAGGGGTTCTTATATTTTCTTCATAGGGCTGCTATGTGGATAACATGCACAGAAAGAACCCATCAGGCTCTTCTATATATAGAAAGTATAGACCACTTTCTATACATGTCAGCTGTGCAGATGTGGAGGAGGTTAATGGCATGATGACCATCTATGGAAAAATTTTAAGGCAATTTCCATATTTCCCTTTGGAAAATAAGGGAACCAGCTATAGCAGTCCTTTGAGACCTGAGGACCATTGTTAATGTAGCTCTTTCTTTGACTGTTGGAGCCAGAGAGGAGAGCACTTGGAAACAAAATAAAACTTGGGGGCTCCTACCAAGTATTTCAGGTACTTGAGTTCAGACACCCCTGGAAGCTCACCTCCTGAGCTTTAGTTTCCAGCCACCCCCCACCCCATCAGGTATCAAAGCTCCTAAAGCAGGGAGATAAATGAATAGCCCCATGGGGTACAGGGCACAGCAGACGAGACCCTAGAAGAAATTAGTTTTTTCCCAAAGATTTATTTATTTATTTATTTATGCACACAGAACTGGGGTACAGGCCAGAGGTGCAGGGGCAGTGAGAGGACTCACCAGAGACAGAGTGGGGAACAGAACAGGCAGATCGAGGAAGTACACTGCTGAGAGGAGCAGTGGGCAGGTCAGGAGAGGTCTACTGCGCCATGTGGTCACCTCCAGGGCAGGGGTCAAACTCATGCTGAAGTGGCTTTAGCTTCGTAGTGCTGTGCTTTAATCTGCTATGCCACTAGGGAGGGCCCGAAAAATATTAAAAACTAGGTTTTTAATATTACAGTATTTCCTTCAATACTCAAAGCTTCCTGCCTCCAAAGGGCAGGGAAGATGACTAGGACAGCCCCATGTGTGTTCCACTCATTTACCTGGACTCTTCCTTTCCAGACTCTTTTCCTTTCCTTCTTGTATGACTCCTACCTTTTATTCAAGACAAGGTTAAAGTGACATTCAGAGGGCCAGTCCTCTTTAGCTATACATGTAAGTTGGAGGTAAGAGGGGGTGGGCAGGGACCAGGACATTTTGGAAACAGCTACAGATGGATGGGATTTCTCTTGGCTGCGAGTCACTTATGAGAATGTTGTCCATTTTGTGAGCTGTAGAATGGGAAGACATTAAATAGAAAATTACAAGTTCTGGAATAATTTGAAGGTCGGTCTCAAGCAATGAAACTTTTCTTGTGCCCAGTGTTGACTGTAAAAGTCTGGCAGCAAAATAGCTGCTTCTTTTAGGGACCGTGACTTGTTCATCTTTAACTCTTGCCAGTGGTGTGTGCCTGCCACAGTCTGACACAAAAGCTACCCAACAGGGCAGTGGGGAGGAAGCTTCCTGGCACCCTGAGTCCCAACTGATGTCCATCACCACCACCACCCCCATCTTCCAGGGGCAGCTCTGAGAGACCAGTAAATCAAATCTACAACTGCAATACTGTTCCTCTGAGACAGACCCTCACCTTCATTTCCTCAGAAATGCCTCCATATCTTTGGCCCTTTCTCACTCCTCCTTTGTTGTCCTTTATTCCTCTTTCTTCTGGTAGCACCTCCAGACCCACTCGTTTTAAAGTGCCACCCACGGAATCGAACCCCTTCTCCCCTCCTCAGGCCTGCTGCCTTTCTACCTCTGGCCTCTTCGTTAATGGAACTACCTGTCATTTACACGGGCCACTTCAGGCTTCTTAACTGAGCCTCCTCCATCATCTCTCCCATCCACCTCCCGTCAGGCACTAAGTCCTATTGATTGTTACAACTAAATATTGAACAACTATAGTAGGTATTCAGATAGTATATGGCAGAGGAATATAAATGAATAAAATTCACCACTTTATATTCATTCCTACTACTTCTGTCTTGAATGAGTGTTGTTTTAGTTTGCTTTTATTTTTTTTTAAAAAATCAAATGTATAGAAAAGTTGAAGGAAATTGTGATGAACACACATACACTCTTCCCCTGCATTCATTATCAGTGGTTAACATTTTGCTTCACTTGCCTTTTCTTCTCTTACTCTCGCCCCCGCAAACACACACACACACACACACACACCTCTTAAATTTGTTGTTAAGCCACTTGAAAGTAAGCTGTAGGAATTATGACATATCACCTTTAAATACTGTAGCACCCATCTCCTAAGAAGTATAAAGTTCTCCCTAGAGAACAAATTATTTTCCACAAATGCCTTTAGAGTGAAAACTTATAAACTCGGGTTTGCAGGTAGACTTCATGATGTCCACAATCACATGCAAAATTTTGAACAGTTGAGCTGTTTCTTGGTGGAGAAGTTCACACATTTCGCCAGAAGCTCACACCCCAGCCTCACACCTCAGACTAGTAGTGGGAACCACCACTTGTCTCTCCCTTTTCAATCCAAATAAGGTCGCCACATGCTCAGTCCTTGGCTTCCAGTTACCTCGGGCTAGTGGTGACTCAGAAGCTACCTAAAATGTGGCGAGCGGCTTAGCTTCTGGCTGCGGGAGAAAATCATTATTTTCAGAGGAGCTCTCCCATATGCTTCCGAGTACTTTCACAGCACTACCCTCCGCAAAGGGAGCTGGCCAGACATCCTGGAGATGGTCGTATCTCCATTCCACCACCCCTCTCATACCCCTTCCCCTACTGTGCAAATTTCTACTTTCCTTTTAAGATAAGTTGCCACTGCCTCTGGGAAGCTCTCCCTGAAATTTTCCCCAGTTCTTGTGCCCCAAATTCATATGCTTATTTGTTTACCTAGCTTTATTCTTAGTAATTTAAAAAAAATATTTATTTATTTATGCATACAGAACTGGGGTACAGCCAGAGGTGCAGGGGCAGTGAGAGGATTCACCAGAGACAGAGTGGGAAGCAGAACAGGGAGATGGATGAAGTACACTGCTGAGGGGAGCAGCGGGCGGGTCAGGAGAGGTCCGTCGCACCATGTGGGTCACCTCCGGGGTGGGGATCCAACTCGCACTGAGGCAGCTGCAGCCAGCTTACAGTGCTGCATTCCAAACCTTCACGCCATAGGGAGGACCCTATTCTCAGTAATTTTATGAAACATCCAATATACAAATAAGTTTACAAGATGAAAGGATCATACAGCCCTTGGGAGTCCCATTGACCCTCCTGTCCTCTGTTCTTGAGCCATGTTCTTAGCCCAGCTCCAAGGGCTGCGCTGGTCACAGGCCTGGTTCACCTTCCCCACATGCATCTGCGTCCCCCTCACGCTCTCAAGGACTCTAATTTTGCACATTACCTCATATCCACAGCCTTACTTTCTCTTGGCTGTCCAAATTCAACGACTTGAAAAGACAACCCTTCTTCTACGTGTGCTAAAGATTCCACAAAATGCTGTGGGGGGCAGACAACAGGAAATGGATGTCTGTCCAGGCACAGGGACATGAGTAAAGCATAAGCGGAAATGAATTCCAAGGTCTTGCAAGGTCAGCCATACTGCAGGTTGTGGCTGCGTGGACTAGAATGCGATGCTGTGGCAGGCTGGACTATAAAAGCAGACAGTGGGAGAGGGCACAGTGCCCTAGCCGCGCCCGTGCAAAGGAGGACGGAGCACAAGCTTGGGGCTGTTTCTTTGATTTTTTCCAGGGTGACTACATTGTGCCTTTCTAACACCGGTACTAACTCTTCTCATCTAGAAAGCAGATCCTGACTTGCAAGATGGCAAGCAGCTGGCCTTTTGGCTGGGGTCCAGGTCTGCAGCACAGGTAAGAGACCTGCACTGTATTACTCCAAGGCAGAATGCGCTAAAGTGAAATACAGCAACGCTGGTGTGAAAGGGGTGGCTGTTCTGTTGTGGGTCCATTTGCTTGCAGGAGGGGTTGCCAAAGAGCATTCCCAGGAGGGGTTGAGGATTCAGAGGAGAAGGGTTGGACATCCTGCTGAGCCTCCAGGTCCCCCAAGGAGTAACCCCCCAGCAGCCACAGGCCTGTGCCGAGAAGCTTAAAGCCTGCTAAGCTGTCTGCTGATGTCAAAACTGACCTCAGCTGCCAGCGCCCTCCTCCTGCTGCTTCCCTGGTGGTTTGGCCCCTCTGGGATGTTAGCCCATCTGCTTTCAGAAACGTGGCTACCCCAGTCTGCCTCCCCCTATGGCCATCTTCCTCTCCCTTAGCAGGAATGCCCGGGGCATGGTGAGCGATGTTTCTGAACAGATTCAATCCCCTGTGCTCCAATCGGAATGCATTACCAGGCAGGGCGCGTCAGCCTGGCGATTTGGCTTCGACGATAAATCTCCTTGCTTTCATGAGTTTAAATCAGACTTTAAAACATCGCCCTTAATGTTCTTTTAATGCAGTTTTCCTCTGAATGAGTTCCCTTTAGGTCCAGTCCTTGTCATTAATACACTCTCTTGGCAAACGAAGGAGGGCTTCTTTGAGGAAAACCCTGCCAGTTTAGGAAACCAGTTGAATTGCCTTGGTGATGCCAGGAGCCTCTTTTGCATTTTACAAGGACACTTGAGAAAACAAAACTCTCTGACTGTAAATTTAATTTTCTCTTGACAGCCTTGGTGTCTCTGCAGCCTCAGAAGTTATCCATTACTTCTTTCTTCTGTAATTAAAAATCAAGGGGGGGAAATGTACAGGATTAACAAGTTCTAATTTTCATTGATGAGCTCTAAGAGCTTATCAATAATGGGATCAGAAAAGCTGCTTCAGCTAAGCTCTATTTTCCTAGGACGTCTGGTTTTGATGGAGAATCTCTCTCAGGATGGGAAATGCTGGCTTCCCAAGCAGTCCCGTTGCCAGAGTGAAGACGAAGGGGCAGAGCAGGCCAAGGAGTCTCTAGCAGGAGTGAGCAAAGGGCATCCCGGGGCTTGCAACTTTCACAGACTCAGCATTCAGGCTCGGGGGAGCTGATTACAGGGGAAGATTAAACAGCCTGTCTTTCACACACATGTTCTTTTTCTATGGATGCTTCTGCAGGAAAGAAGCTTGCAAAGATCTGCTTAAGAGGAAGAAAGATATTTCCAATTAAAAGGATATTGGTGGTAGTTCCTTTTGAGTTATACATTTGTAGATATAAATACTTTATCAGTGGATAGGGGCATCCGTCCTGCTTCTCAGCCACAGAGCTGTAGCCAAGCCTGGGTTTCTCCAAGAGACGCTGAGCTGATCGATAGCATCTGGGCTGCGTCTTTCAGAAGCAGTGACACACAGGCTCCTTGTGAATGTGACAGGCCTGTGACAGGAATGAGCTGCTTAATTGACATGCACAGGTTCCACAAAACTCCCAAACAAGCAGGTACAGAAATGACTCAAGCTAGGATTTGTTTTCTAAAGAGGGCATGCAAAGCAGAGATGCCATGGAGCAGGCGCTGAGCACCTGGTCTTATCTTACATGCCTGTTGATAAACAGGCGTCTGCTCTGTGCAGCAGGGTTGGGATTAAGAGTTTCAGGCAGAAATTTGGTGGTTTGGTTCCAGAGCTTTATTGCTCAGCGTTGGAAAGTTCAGGCCATCTCAGGAG
Organism: Condylura cristata; assembly: GCF_000260355.1. NCBI lineage: Eukaryota > Metazoa > Chordata > Mammalia > Eulipotyphla > Talpidae > Condylura > Condylura cristata. Next base: position 44,534,509 of record NW_004567108.1, read on the forward strand.
ACCCAACAAATGCATAGGGTAGCCAAAAAGGCGGGTAGGTGGTATCCAGTGATACCAGCCTGCCTGATGCCACAAAGAATTCCCTACATTAAAACGACAGAATCACAGATTACTGTGTTGTCCACTTCTAGGAGAGCACCTTTTTTAGGTATCTGGCCGACCTTCCCAGCATCATCCTTTCAACAGTGATGATAGGTTGCACTGCAGCAAAGTCTGGGTACTGGGGACAGTCTCACCTGTAGGATGCTGGAGGAAATTAAAATTAAGTAGTGATGTGATAGCATGTGGGAGAGTTTCAGCAGAGGGTCTATTATCATTAGCTGTGTGATCCAGGACATATTACCTAACCGCTCTGCACCTCCATGTAAAATAAAAATGATTGCAGTCCCATCTCACAGGGTTGTTATGGAGGCTAAGTGAGTGAATACTTGTGAGCACAGAGATCAGTGCCAGCACATGGTGGATTCTCAATCAAGTGTTAATAACTCTAATCTTATACATGTAAGCAGTAATCTTGCCAAAAAAGAATGACTGATTCTGCAGAACCCTTTCTAGCTCTGTGACTTTAAATGGCCAGAAGGACTAGCTCACTGTTTTGAAAAGGTGGGATAATTGTGGTGGTACGCAAGGTGATCTGTGGAGGTGTGGGTACATGGGTGGATGCTTTTTTTTTTTTTAAATAATATAATAGTTTATTTTTACATCATTTTGTGCCTTTTTCCATCTCAGTTGTAATCCCATGAGCTTCCCATCACCAAATCACCTGTGTGCCATGGGTGGATGCTTTTTCAGTTTCAATAACTTTGCACTTTATCATGAACTAATAATAATAATAATAATAATAATAATAATACCACCAAGTGCATTTCCCCCTGAATATTATCAGCTGACTGAAAATGCAACTTTTAAAAAGTGAAATATATCAGAACTTGTACTATGGAATATCAGCAAAATTATAATGATACCTGATTTGAATCTTAAAGGATGAGTAAAAATGATAGAGGGACTCCCGGCAGTGGGACTGCATGTGCAGAGGTCCAGGGAATGATGCTGCACAACAGGAAAAGCTACTAGGCTACAGAGGGAGCAGCCAGGACATGGAGGACCTTATGTGCATGATCACAAATTTGGGCTTTGTTCCAGAGGAGATGGGAAATACTGGTGAATGGAGTCAAATGGCGCCTGAAACAGGAAGCTGTTGAGCACATTGCCAATTAAGAAGTGAAGTGAACATGTATAGGACCAGTAGTTATGGGCAGAGTGAGAGAAGCAGGTGAACTCAGGACATTTTTTGGAAGGCAAGAGAAGATGCCCAGAAATCTTTCTGAGCATCTAAATTGATGCTGTATTGACGACTAAGTTGAAGAGTGTTAAGGATATGAGGACAGGGAAGTAACCATTGCAGTGTGGGTGAGAGTTTGAGGTCCTTGGGGGAGACTATAGCAGACAGAACTGGGCTGGAGTTGGCTCAAAGGCAGTGAGCAGTGGAGATGGAGGGTTCCAGCTACCCCTTCAAGAATCGTGGATGAAGTGGGTAGAAGAGAGTCTCAGGGCAGCTCTGACTTAAGGATTGGAGAACCGTAGGCATGGTTTATTGGCTGAAGATGATAAGCCCATAGAGAGCAGGAGGTGAAGTCCAGCAATATCTTTGAGTCCCTGGACTAGCTCATTGGTGTCCCCAGTGAGATCCTATGTGGCCACATATACACGTGATTGTCCCTCCCTGCCCACTCCTGTCCATCCTTTACTGCCCACAGACCAGTCAAAGCAGACAGTCATGGAACATCTACTCTATCGAAAGGAGGGAATCAATAAAACAAAAATAAAGTATAAAATCTGTAAGATGGTGGTAAATACTCTTGACCAAAATAAAGCAGGACAAAAAGATAGTGTCTTGTTGGGTGATTGGTGAGTAACACTGGTGATGTAGTGAAATTGGAGAAAACATTGCTGAGAAGGTGATATTTAAGTAAAGATCTGAAGAAGGTGAGGGGAGGGGTGATGAAACTATCAGGAGGAAATAGGTTCTCAGTAGAGAGGCCAGGGAGAACAAATGCCCTGAGTTAAGAGAAGGCCACAGTATCCCAGGGAACAGCACACCTGGAAAATATCCAGGATGACATTTATGAATCAGTGCACATGTCATCAAATCTTCCAGTAGTAAGGGAAAGGGTAGAATTTCCCAATCCTAAATTTGGAAATCATTCTGAAACTCTGGTCTTGCCCTATAGAAGTCAGGCAAGGAACATATACTGGTGGATTTGAGATCAAATATTCACAAAATCAATCCAAGATGGCTTTGGAATATGATGTTAGGACAGCGTGTTAGGGTAGTTATATGAGAAGCCTGAAGTTCAGGGTCAGGTAAGGCAATTATCAGAGCACCTGAGACTCAGCAAGGACTTGTCTGTAGCCTAATTGAGTCAGGTCTAAATCTGCAATGAACCAGGGAGTTATTGACTTGAGAGACTTCCATCCCCTTCTCAGGGACAAGACTGGTTCCAGAGTCTCTCTGGCTGGGACCAACTCTAATGATGGGATCAAATGGCTCCAGCTTTGAAAATATGGGGTGACCACAACCCAAAATCCAGCCAACCCTTAAGAACATTGAACTATTAAATATAGGCTCCATTTATCTGTCAGTTCCTGTAACTACACTCTTGCCATAGATTCCTCACAGGAGAATTCTTTGCAGCCTCTTGACTTTGGACCTGGTCATGCAGCTTGGCTTTAGTCAACAATAAATGGGTAAAAGAAATAGTGAGTGTGTTCCAAACCAAGACCTTCAGAGCCTTTGCACATTTTCATCTGCTCTCTTGAGCTTATCATCAACATGAGAACAGACATTGGTCCTAGAAGGAAAATGGGTCACAAGAAATAGAGCTGCCTCAGCACTGCAGCCTGAAGCAAAGCCACCAGCAGCCCAGTCTAGACCATCCAGGTCCCAGGTGGCCAGTGTACCCAGAGGCAACACTGAATGTTTAAGACACAAAGACAGGGCAAATAACTTTTGCCCTATCTCAAGGTGCCTAGAGTTGTGCTCTGCCCCCCCCCAAAAAAAAATACCTCAACATCAACTTGATGGTTTCAATGGAGTGGCCACTGAAGTGGGAGCTTTGGTTCTCCATGCCAAGGGAAAAATCTCATCACTCCCCTGCAGGTAAGAGTAAAAAGCCACAGGATAGTTTCATAGACACCAGAGGCAGTGACCAAGTTGCTGTCCTGTGCCTGCGACTTGTACAGTCTCAGTATCTGCAGAGGAGCACTGAAGGTCTGCAGGAGTTTGGGACTCACAAAAAATAATTCATTATGCATAATGGTGATGTTGGCAGTGCATGCCAAATGGTTAAATCTAATGTAGCATACAGTTTCATTAAGGCACAACAAAATTAATCTATCCCTTCCCACCAGGAGGTTTAAACAAAAGCAATGGGGAAGGAGCTGCATGTAAAAAGCAGCAATTCATTAATGAAATGAAGACATGTAAAATAATTAGGCTTATAACAAGAGATTAGAGAACTAAATTAACCCTTCTGTTTACTTTGCATAGAATGCAATGGAGAACTTTGGCAAATGTTAAGTTATTATGGAAATGTCACCCCCGAAAGATTAGCCTGATGCCCTCTCCTAAATGGAGTGACCTGTGTCAGTCCCCAGTCTAATAACTTTGCTTTATGATAGTTGAAACCGTGTCTGTGAGCCATTTCTGTTTTGGTCCTGGAGGCAAGAAAGAAAACAGGTGCAGCCCTGAAGCTGCAAGTGAAACAGTTAATTCAAAAACTTAAAGGTTTGATGTTGACATGCTGTATGCTAACTTGGGTAATTAATAATATTGAAACGGAGGGGCTAATCTAAATCAATGGTGGACTGAAGCTTTCCTCTGCCTGGTTAGTAATGATGAGCCAAAGGGGGACAATTGAGCTTCCTTTCTTAATAACTCTCAAGTCCTCACCTGCATGGGGGAATAGTAGAAGCAAAATCCTGTCCATGTGTGGGGCAAAATATACCTCAGAGAGCAAGTTCCCCAAAGCCTGTTAACAGCCGCCGCTCAAAGATCTTGTCCAATGTAAGTGTAGAGTACAAGGGCTCAAGAACTGTTGGGGGACAGTAAGGTGAGAATGTGGTTAGATATACATAGGGCTCCTAGAAAAAACCTTCATGACTGGTTTCTTGTAGAGTAGTGTAAGTGAACAGAAAGCATATTTCTTTTAAAAAGTGGGGCAATTGATTCACTGTAAAGTGTAAGTGAGGAATGATAAGAAATATCTGAAATTCTGGAATTTCCATAGACATGAACTCTCCTACTTGAGTGAGCCATTTGGGAAGCAGCACATCCTCTCTCTGTCCTGCAGCTTCATCCAGAAGAGCCCCTCTGTAGCACTGGGTCTTTCCATCCATGACCCTCCTATCTCACCTTGGACTGAGTCAGAGAGAAAAGAAACTTGCAGTTGAACTCCTTTCTGTTTTTCATGTTCAGCCTAATTCTCCAGCTTCTTCATGAGCTCTTTTAGGATTCATTCATTTGTTCATTCATTTGTTCATTCATTCATTTGATTCATTCATTTGTTCATGCTTACCAGGGTGCCTACCACAGGCCAGACTATGTGCCTTGAGTCCTTCCCCAGTGATTTCTTCACAATAACCTGCAAGAAGGCAGTTACCCTTGGTTTATAAACAAGCAAAGTGGGGCACCAGAAACCTGAGTGATTTCCCCATGTGTCCAGCTCAGAAGTGTTGGGGAATGTCTGTGAGGCTAGAGCTCTGCAGACCCCTTCAGTCCATCATACTGTCTGTCCTGCCTAATATTTGCACTCATCATTTTTTTTTTTTGCTAGAAATCTATTATCATTTCCCAGAGAGAAGGCATCTTCTCCATTATCCATATATTCAGATTGAGGTCATAGGGTCATTCTGGAATAAATGAGAATTTAGAACTCCCTTAGACTACTGTAGTCTTTAGTAATCTCCTGTGCCTGTTGAACCACTGCAATTTCCAGGGCTAAGAAGAGGACCCCCACCCTCAGAGGGGTTGTGTGCTCAATGGTACTTCAAAGAAAACAAACTATAAAACTTTGCCCATCTGTGAAATGGTGCTGTCCAGCACCTAATGCTGTGTCCTGGGCATATTAAACACTTTAATAAAGAGTTGATTCGAATGAATGAGTGAAAGAATGAACAAGTGAGTGAGTGACTGAAAGGTTCCCAAGGTGTCCCTGATCTCAGGTCATTGCTGAGGACGTAGACTTGTGTGGGAGAGGAGTGTAGACAGCAGGCTGGGCGTGTCTGCACCCCCTGCTCTAAGGTAGCTTACACTAGAGGGCACAGCACACTGTTGTTGTTCTTATTGTTTTTTCTTGTGGAAATGCTTCTTTATATTGGTGCTGAGAATTTGTCTGAGATTTTCACAAAGAATGGTGGAATTTGTTTTTAGGATTATCTGGCATACATTAAAAGCAACTGACCTCAGAGCCAATAAGATGGAGTTACTTTGTTCATCGTTTTTGATTTAATCAGGATCAAAAAGAAAATTGGGTGTGAATGTATCACTTTTAAAAGAAATTTTGATTTACTTATTGAGGGTGGAGAAAGATCTATTCCATGGCCCACTTGTTGACTAATTGTATTGGATAAAGCCAGGAGGAATTATGGGGCTAGTGACCTCCAGAGGTCAAACTCTGGAGAAAACATGACATGTATGAGATTTCCATTTGATTTCTGTTGCATTTTTCTCCTCTAAACTACCTCCTCTCCCCATCTCCCATGTCTTTCACTGATCTGCTGGGTCTTAAGCTGCTGGAACCAAAAGTAAGTACAGTCAACCACATCCAGAGGGCACTTTTCATTGACTTCGTGGTGTACATTGCACTCTGAGTCATAAGGACTTTTTGAGCAATTTGTTGCTGTCTCTGCAAGTCTGTCTCTCTCTTGCAGTACTTTTGATTTTGCTTTGAATTTAAACTACACCCAGTGTAGTGTCACAGATGCTTGAGAAACTACTGAATTAACCAAGACACACTGGTACGTCCTGATGTCTCTAAGTAACTCTGGGTAAAATCCCTCCAGTCCTGAGCCTTAGCTTCCACTGAAGTTCTCATCTGGGCCTGGGAGGAGTTCCAGCTAGAAAAGCAGTTGTCTTCACACTTGAGGAGAGGAGGGAAGTGGTGTGTTTGAAGAGGGGCAGGAAAGTCCCTGGAGAGAAGACATACTACTGTGCCCCAGGTGAAATCTTTCTTCCAGGTTACCCTTATAAATTTCGGATACTTTTGGTGGAGACATACTAAGTTTGGGGTTAAATGGTTTTGCCATCCAGCTTCCAGCTAAGATCCTGAATAAGTCTGACAAAGAAAAGTGATTCTGAAAGAAATCTCAAAAAGTGAGTTTTTGAAAAGAGTTTTGACTGTTGAAAACATCACTTACATGGAAACTTCAGGGTGACTATTTTAAACAGATAATGCTTACTTGATGTAGAAATTTTGAAATGTTTCTAAATTAAGTTTTTGTGTCCTTGATACAATTTTTCATGTTGTGTTACTTTCATTTTAAAAATGAATGCTTTGTTTATACTTTCAAAAACATTTGAGTTTTAAATTTAATTTTAAAATATTTTAAAATTAAGCAAATTTTAATATTTTCTTGGAAGGGGAACTTTGATTAATTTTTGGACTGATTTACAAATTAATCATTAAATCCCTGTAAGCATTTTTAAACTGAGTATATAAACCTAATATATTCAGTTTTCTTTCTAAATACATCTTTTGCCCATCTAGCAAACATATTTTTCTTAAAATTATAACTACTCATTTTTAATTGGTGTTATAATACTGGCTCAGAATTATAATGGGCTAAATTCTGTTAATATTTACAAGTTCCCTAAAATGCACATGTGACTATAACACCCAAATATTAGTATTGTAAGACTTTAAGGGTGTGATATGCTAACATACATCTGAAGGGATGTGATCTTGTACCTATGAATTGCATACAGTGTGGTAAATCAGTTACTGTAATTGAAAAAAATTTCTGATTTTTTCTGAGGGAGATGCATACCCATTGAAGAAAAATAATGCCATTCCAAACAATTTTACAGTGACATCACAAACAGTTGTTAGGATTGCAATTTCAGATGAATGAGATTTCTTAGTGATAAAGGGACCAGAGGCCAGGAAACCAACTGGATTTGTCCTGTGACCATAATGGGGCTCATGGAGTCCCTCCCAAGTTGATCAACACTTAGTCAATGCTCACCAGATGTTTAACTCATATCATTTCCTCAGATCTGAGTCTGACTTTTAGAATCTCTCATCTACATTTTGCTTTACCACCCACTTGGATTCAGCTTCTCTTTCTACTGATTCATTATATGTGTATTTTCAAATTCTTCATTTGGAGCCACAAGTCAAAGAGTTTGTCATTGAATGACAAATGTTGAATCTTACTGTTTTATCTAGTTCTGTTGCCACTGTCTTCATAAGGTTATGCTAATGATAAAAACCAATCACAGTGTTTGTTATTCCTTATCAATGTAAATGAGTGGAGACCATTCAAGCCTCATTCTGAGAAATTCCAAAGAAGCCACTGAGTGGTCCCACCCCCCATACTTCCCCTGACACATTCATTGGCCCACAGGGGAGCTTTGCTTCCTTACAGCATAGCTATCATCGTCAAATGGAATTCAGAAAGTCTTTTCCATGGAACATTGCTAGGCAAGTTGCTTGGTTCCCATGTGAATGTAGCTCAGTGCCCCACTAAGCCTGGAGTATGACTCTAGCATGGTCATAGAGGACAATGGGCCTTCACAGCCTGCCTGACTCACATACTGTTGGGCAATTCTAGGCAAAATCTGGAGGCAAGTGAACAATTCTGTTTTCTAAAATTCTCTTTATTTCTAGTATTCTTTTTTTACCTGGTTCTCCTCTGTCTTCCAGAAAGAAACTTTCTGTCCACAACTACCTTCAATCTGCTGAGAAGGAAGGATAATGTGATTACTTAAACTGGAATTCTGGTTGATGGCTAACATTTGATGGTCGGGGACCAGGAGTGTGCCCCCTAGTAGCAGCAGAGAACTGCTCGGTGCATGGGCAGAGGTCATGGGGTGGGGCATTAAAGAGGACAGTCAGGAAAGACTCTGTTGTTCTAGCCAATAGATATGGAAGAAAGTCAGGCTAAACAGTGATTCACAATCAACTCCTTTCTTTTCCCCACAACTTAGGCTTTGGATTAGTCTGGGGTCCTTGATTTTCTCTCCTTTAAACTGATCTTCTAGGGAGTTCTTCTGCCCTTCAGTGACACATCTCTACCCAGCCAAGTGACCAAACTGCTCTATGGGCCAAGTGTGGACCCTCTCTGTAAGATTCCCCCACAGTTCCACTTTGCTTCCAGCCCAAAGACAAGTCAAGATGAAGTGGGCTTGTGGAGAGCTCATGGTTCCCTTTATCATTTTAGGAGGTATTCAAACAATATCCTAGTGATATTTGGTGGGGATCAAGCAGAAAATTCACTTGCAGAAATGGGAGTGATGACTTTGGTTGACTCTTTTCATGCTCAAAGGCCTCTTCCCACATCATATCAAATGTACTCAAATATGCTTGCATTTCATCCCAAAGATATTATTTTTGTTGTTTAAAAAAAAAAAAACTTGAGGCCTTCTCTGGTGGCGCAGTGGGTTAAAGCACAGCACTAAGTAGCTTAAGCCACTTCCGCATGAGTTCGATCCCCGCCTGCCCTGGAGGAGATCCACATGGCGTGGCAGACCTCTCCTGACCCGCCCGCTGCTCCCCTCAGCAGTGTACTCCATCGATCTGCCTGTTCTGCTCTCCACTTTGTCTCTGGTGAATCCTCTCACCCTCCGCATCTCTGGTCTGTACCTCAGTTCTGTGTGAATAAATAAATAAATCTTTTTAAAAAATAAAATAAAAATAAAAATAAATAAATAAATAAAAACTTGAGAGCTGTCCCTGGTGGCACAGTGGGTTAAAGCATAACAATATGTAGCTAGTCACAGACGCTTCAGGACGAGGTTGATCCCTGGCCAGGGAGGTGATACACAAAGCTCAGCAGACTTCTCCTGACCTGCCCTCTGCTCGCCTCAGCAGTGTACTTCGTCAGTCAGCCTGTTCTGCTCCCAACTCTGTCTCTGGTGAATCCTCTCACCGCCCCTGCACCTCTGGCCTGAACCTCAGTTCTGTACACATAAATAAGTAGCTAGAAACAAAACAAAACAAAAAAACCTTGAAGGGTATTTTATAATGCTGTTTTGAAATTATTTATTATAAAATATTTATAATAATTTATAACTCATGGCCATATCCAGTTGTCCCAATGCCCAGTTTGCCCCCTTTGTGTGGGATCATAATACCACCTTTGTCAAATACAGGTTCACATACACAAGAGTCTATTTTTCTTCTACAGTGTTTATCTGCTTAACTATCCCTGTGAGAATACCATCACCCCACCTGTCACCACAGCCTTTCCTTTGTAAAATTTTCTTACTCTTATTTTTATTCCATAAGAATTTTAGGATCAGTTTGCAACCAACCTCTGTATTGCAATCAAAATTGCGTTTAACCTATTGATATGTTCTGTATCTTCCAATCAACTTTTCTCATTATCTCTACAAAGATCTTGTAGGTCTTTTGTTAGGTTTGTTCCCAATGACTTTTGTTGCAGTTTATTTATGTTGGCATCTATTTAGATAAACATTTTTTAAATTGCTTGTTACAAGTATGTAAGAAAACTATTGATTTGGGCATGTTAATCTTGTTGAACTGTTATTAATTCAGTAGTTTACATGGGTAAGACATTACCAGGTCTTCCTGAATATACAAAATAAGCTCATATTTCCCAAGAACCAATGTGTGTTGTGACCAATGTGTGCCCAGTGATGTGGGATTGGGAGTACTGTGGGTTACTTGTAGGCGAAAGCTGGGAAAAACTCCCATGTGATTATTTTCTCATCTTCATCTTCTGCTGAAACAGATGGGTGATGCTGGAGTTGAGATGGCAAAGCCTGGACTGATGAATGACCACGAGGTGGAGAGACACTCGGAACCTCAACAGAGATAGAAATAATTGCTGTCATGGTAAGCCACTGATGTTTCAAGATTGTTACCACAGCATATTCCAGCCTCTGTTGACTGTTAGACCTCCTCTGTAGAGTCCCCTGGATGCTTTATGCGACCATTATAGCAGCTGTGAATAATGAGTTTTGTTTCTTCCTCTCTAATTCTTAGGTGATTAAATTTTCATGAATACCAAACTTAACAATTAATGAAGTTGACACAATGTTACATTTTGTAGATCTTTAATTAAACATTTATTAATTTTGATTTGCAGTTTTTTCTTTGTGTTCTTCCAGTGCTCAGATATTTGCTAGACACTTAAAAAGCTGACAGACCCCAAGCCCTGTATTAAGAGGCCTAACGGCTAACGAGGACCTGGTTAGGCTGATTGTCATTTTGTGAGCATAGCTGTCTAGGAGCTTATAATTCCAGAATGAAATAATAGAGCAAGCACAGGGTTCCTGACAGAGGGGGTATTCAGTTGGGCTTAGATTAGAAGTGACAACAGCACCTTGGGTGTCCTAGCAAACCCCACCAGAGCATCCCTTTGTTCCGGTTCATTCTTTCCTTTGGGTGGAGAATCTAAGTTGGTTTTCACTCTTTCCTTTTCTCACTTCTAGAATTTCATGACAGCTCTGAATATCTTACTATTGCCATTTTAACACTGTAGGTATGCTCTACTTCAAAAGGCCCACAATAATAAAACCTGACCTTATCAAAGAATATATGAATAGGAGGATGGTAATTTACTTTACAAAGGGTTCCCTGCCCCACAGAATGAATTCAACTTTGGTGTCCCTAAAATAGCCAGTTCCCTTGGTGCATGTTAAATATAATTCAATTTACAAAAATTTGATTTGCATATAACCTTTTCAGTAGCACATCCATTGTGCAAAGCAATGTACACTTGTAATTGGCTGCAAATTGCCAGGAGACCACCCTTGCACGTCTTGTTCCTCGATGTGCAATTCTTTTCTTACTCTCCACGGGTTAGTAGTGTCAAGGGGCGAAAGTTCTAGTTGTTTATCTGATGCTATCGACAATGCTGAGAAAGGCCATTTCTCAGTAATTTGGGGGCTGTGTGTGCTACCCACAAGTGAATGTTGTGCACTTAGAAGCAGGAGGTGAAGAAAGGTGGGGTGAGGTGAATAGGGTGCCAAGTGGGGTTCATGATCTGGCCTTATAGTATTGGCAGTGCTCTCTCTATCATGGCCTGACAGGCATCAGGGGCAAGTGAAATGCAACCAGGATCAAATTATGGTAAGGGTTTGGGGATTCTGTTTTCCCCACGAGGTAGTGGATCTCCTAAGGAAAACAGCACTAAGTGCAGTGGCCTGACATTAAGGGGGATAAGGGGCGTCAGAGTTGTCCCAGCAGCTGCAGCTGCCCCACCCCAGGGTTCTCCGTGTAGTATGTTCTGGGCACAGGAGTGCAGCAAGGGAGCAAGGCAGGCATGGCATTTTCTCATGCGTTATGTAAAAACCAAAAGTGGCATCTTTTTATGGCAAATTGAATTCAAGTAGATTATTGCCAGTGATGCCAAGTCACATCTAAAACTCTTTTCAACCTGAATATTAAAAACGCTGTCTGGCACATCACACTGTCTTTTCAGAAACAATCCCTTCCTCTCACATCCCCACCACCTCCCTTTCCCCGTGTCTGATGCCAGGGCCCTTCTCTTCTGATTAGGAAGTTCCCTAGGGGATTCATCCAGGACAGCTAACTGTTCTCCTTCCCTAGGCTTGCTTCAGGGGGTGTCACACATGTGGCAAGCCTCAGCCCTCCCTCCTGGAAAGTGTGGCATCCTCTGCCAGCTTGGGGAAGGTGTACTGAAAGGAACGAAGAGGCCCATCCATCTAGTGAGAGTATGTTGCGTGCTTATTTTTGTTTTTGCTGGAGGGAACACCTCCTTCTTCCCCATGCAGCAGAACGGTATCTCACACATCTCAAGTTCAACTCCCAAAAGGCACGGCTGGGTTCCTTCAGAATCTGATGCAGGTGTTCTAACTTGACTGCCCTAAACTTCTGGTGCCACACTAAACACAACTTGAAAACAAAGTTTCTGCTAAACCAAATACAAATACTATGATATTTCTTAGAAGCCCGAATTTTGGGGAGCCGATGAAACATTCTATGTCAGCCCACCTCCAGCAAAGACTTCACCATTTGACTAAATTTTATCTTTTGCTGCAGCAGGAGTCAGGCCTGGCACCCAGGGCATCTAGATTGGGTCTGGTGTGACTCCGGGCTGTGCTGTTAGCATTGCTGAACTTGCTAGTCTGAGCATCCAGCATTAGTCCCCAGTTAGGAAGTTGATAACATGAAGAATTGTGCCCTGTGGTGCTGGCCCTGGGAGGAGCAAAGCTGAGCAAGCTCTATCCAGGCGGCCCAAGTTCAGGAAAGAGGACACCTGGTGTAAGACCATCGTGCGTTCACATCCTTGCTTGGTCGCGTACAGCTCCTGCAAACCTGGAAAATGGGAAGGCCTGTGTGAGACACTGCCCGCAGGAAGAATGTGATGTCTCCCCTTGGGACAGTGCGGGCACTGATATGAGGCAGGCCTGGGTGGCTCCTATTATCCTTGGTAGTGGCATCAAACACGAGTCCCTGGTTGTGTTGACCCATTTTTAAAATATTTAAATCAGGCCCTCCCTGGTGGCGCAGCAGGTTAAAGCACTGCACTAAGAAGCTAAAGCCACTTCCACATGAGTTTGATTCCCGCCTGCCCCGGAGACGACCACATGGCGTGGCAGACCTCTCCTGGCCCCCCCGCTGCTCCCCTCAGCAGTGTACTTTGTAGATCTACCTGTTCTGCTCCCCACTCTGTCTCTGGTGAAGCCTTTCACCGCCCCTGAGCCTCTGGCCTATACCCCAGTTCTGTATACACAAATAAATAAATCTTTAAAAAAAATTTAAATCGATTGTGAATGTCTTCAATTTTGCATTAAGAACTTGATTTCCAGCTTCACTTAAAACAGTAGAAGATATGGCTCCCATGGCCACCTGGGCTGCAGCCCTCCTCTGCATAGTCGCATGCTCACTAGTTCAGCACAGTCTAGCGTCTCCACTCCCTAGTGTCATGCCCGCAACATTCTGTCACCGTGCCTGCTTGCATTTGTGGGCTTCTGAATTAGCAACCACTGGCCCACCAGGAATTAACTTGAGAATGTTGCTCAATGTGCTCAATAAATCCACTGCCCTCCCACCACTACCATATTTCCTTCCTCAGGCAGATTCGCCTTTTCTGAAACCAGGGAAGAGAAAAATCCAGGGCTAAGGGGAATGGTATGTGCAGCACTTCTCCATAAGACACCAAATAAAGCTTGTTTAAGGAGGCCCAGTCTTCAACGGTTGTGCCAACAGGACTAGATTGCATTTTCACCAAGCATCATCTACTCAAGCATTAACAGCCATGTCTTCACTAGCTATGGCTGTGTAATCAAATGCAGCAAGACTTAGTGACTAAAGGAATGTATTATTTGTCTGACAGTTCTGTAGCTTAACAAGACTCTCATCTGGGCTCTTAGGCCATCTGGTAGTTGTGGGGGGTTAAAGTCATTTGAACACTCCGTTGGGCCGAATGTCCAAGGTGGTTCATTCACAAGGTTGACAGTTGATGTTGGATTGGAAGCTCTGTTGGGCCTGTCCACTGAAGCAGGGTGTGTCCTCTCTGTGAGGTTTGGGTGGCTTAGTAAGTGGCATCTCGTTCTGGGGGGGGTAAAGTGGGGGCAGATGTCCCAAGAACAAGCATTCCAACAGGCCCAAGATTGAAGGCTTCTTTGTAAGTCACATAGTGCCACTTCACAAGGCTTGTGAAGACACAAGCTTTATAAGTCACATAGTGCTACTCTGCTGAATTTCACTGGTCAGAAACAAGTCATAGAATCTGCTAGATTTGGAAAAACAGGAGCATACACAGGTATGAATAATGGGAGGTGTGATTCACTGAGGGATCCATCTTTGGAAACTAACCACCACAGGCAGCATTGGTGAAGCTGGCCTTTATTTCATGACTGCTTTCACGTGTATGTGTTTCTTTTTTAGAACAACTCATCTCTCCCTTCAGCTTTCCCCAAGGTAAGATATTAATGAGATCATATTTGCACTCCCTGACAAAGTAATGCCTCCATATACAGCATACTGTTACTCTCAGTCTGACTGATCACTCCCACCTGGAGTCTGCACAAGATAGGCGGAGGGATGGCATTGCATATATTTCAACAACAAACAAAACTTCATTAAATCCATTGAAATAACACAGACATTCAGATTTAGTACAGATCAAATCCTATTACCAACAAATTGCATCGAATTGCCTCCAAAAATCTGTAGAACCAGATGTTTTCCAAGCCCTACTTCCTTTAGGCAAATACCCAATGTAAGCAACATGAAGGACTACCAGAGAATTAGAACATCCCCTGAGATTTGTTAGGATGGGAGTTGACTCATTTTCCTTTAGTCATAGGTTCAGAGATCTTAAAATCAGAAAGAACAAACCTTGCAGGATTCTTGAATATGAGCTGGCTGAGAAATGGGTCTCATTTAAATTGTAGAAAATGCCTCATTACGCTACTCTCAGACTCCCTTGCAGGCCCTGGGGAGATCCTGCTTGTTTCTGTGGTCAGCATCTGGGGAGCTTACAGTGTGAGAACACATCTGACAGGGAGGCACCTCACTCCCAAACCAGAGCCTTTTCCTAGGAGACTTCAGGCCACTGAACTTGTGGGCAGCACCAGAGTTGCTGTCATTGTACCACATTCACGCGTTTCCCCAAGCTAAGCCCCTGCTATCTGCTTTTTCTGGAGACACAAATTTCTTAGTAGCTTCCTGCTTTTTTCTGCTTGAAAGGCCCTGAAGGGTCCATTAGGTCAGGCCAGGTATACAGGTCACCCAGAAATGCTCCAGCTCCTGCAACCCTTCTCCTGGTGCAAATGTTCCCTGAGGTGCCACCACCCACTGAGCCTCTTTCAGAGACAGCCTGTTCTTACCTTAGGCAGCATCTTTCCTTCCTCTTAGGCGTCAGCACATCCCAGCCTTGCACCCCGCACAGACGCCTAACTGCTTTCCTTTCCTTTGAAAAATTTACACATGGGCGAGGGAGCTGTGTACACACAGTCACTCAGGAACTGGTCAGAAGATGATCTGCCTTCTCACAGCTTCCAGAACAGCTTACGTCAAATCAGAGAGTACATCAACTCATACCCACCCGACCATTTACACTGGGTGTCCACGGGACCATTTACACTGGGTGTCCACGGTGGCAGAGTCTGTGCTGGCTGGTACAGAAACAAAAAGCCTCATTTGTACTCTTAGCCAGGGCATTTGTTCCAGCCACCATTCTGTTCTCTTCCCTTCCAAATGTATCCATTTCCATCCTATGCCTTTTTTCTGCTAAAGAATGCTGTCGCCTACCTCCCTCGGTCAGCTGCCAAATTAACCTTGCTTACGCGACCAGCAGCCACCCAACCGACTCCTTTGTTTTAGCTCACACTAGACCCCAGGTGCACTGCATTATTGATGTTTGGTTTCCTCTGATTTTGTCTTTAATACAAGCTTAGGCTCGGGATGTGCTGAAGTGCTGGTCTGGGACAGAGAAATGGCTATCAGACAAGATGAGGCAGCGTTAGGGGCAGTGCTTGCCCAGCTGGGCATGGCCTTGGTGTGTTTGTCCAGCCCATTCCATAGACTAACCCACACTTAAGAGACAAAAATGAGGCTTTTTGTTTCCGTTTGTACCAGCCAGGTCATGGCTCTGCCAACTGTGGATGTTACAGGGTACCCCAATGTGAACTGGGCTGCCTGTCTGTGGGTCCTCACCCACGCACTTAGAATTCAATTGCACTGCAGGCACACACAAAAAGGGTCAATAATGGGCTTATTTACAAAGGGGAAGGGAAAAGGTACAACCCAGGGAAAGAGAGAGAGAGAGATACAAGTTAACTAGAACATCCTACCAGCTCCGCTGACTTGGAACCCCAATACACTGATAGCTAAGCAGGAGCCAAACAACCAGCCACCAGCCACTCAGTCCAGATAGCCACGTGGTCCAGAGAGAGAGAGAGCTCGTCTCACATGGCTCCCTTGTATCTCTCCCCAAAGCCCCAGAATGCCTGAGTAGTTCTGCCCTTGGGTCCTCACAGTTCTCTCCGTGGTATTGCTGGGAGTTGTAGTTTCAATAACTGGAGTAGGGGGTGGAGTTCAGAAAACTGGAGTAGGGGGTAGAGTCCACAGAGCTCTGCAGAGTTTCTTCAGGACATCATTTCCCCCTAACCTGGACACTCAGTGTAAATGATGGGGTGGGTGCCAGTTGATGGCTCGGGCTGCAGCTTCAGATCAGCTGTCCTCTGCTTTCTGCACCACTCAAAGTGCTGGGTGTAGACTAAGAAACCCCTGAGGAGCTATCTAGGGAAAGAGGTCCTTAACTTCCACGGGGGTGCAAACTCTTTGGAAGTCTATGTTAAGAAATGGGTTTCTCATAACTTAAGTGCTTTCTTTCAGGATAAATCTTTTAACACATTGGGCAGATTCAAGATTTCCTCTGTGAACACCCTTTCTCTTGCTCACACTGGAATATTCTCTCTTGAACGGTGTTGGTAGGGGCATCCGTGAGCTGTGGTAGAGAGCCGCTGCCATCTTACTTAGCCAGTAACAGAGCTTCATAGTGTGGAGCTTTAACACACTGTGCCACCAGGGAGGGCTCTGAGTGCAGAGTTTTTAATGTGTTTGGGAAAGAAAGGTTGAGAACCATGTCTTTCAGGTGACCTCTTGCCCAAGATAGCCTCACAATGGTTGAGAGCACTTGCTGAAGGTGCCCCAATTCCTTAGTTAAGGGGGTGGAAGCCTGGCAAGTCTGAGCACTTGCCTAAGGAATTTCTTGCCTTTCCCCAAAGCGACAGCTACTAGGTGTACTAGCCTCAGGGTGTGGGGGAAGCTTGTCTTTTTAAATTGTCATTTTATTGATCATGATATATGCCAGCAATTGCATCTTCAGCTTTATATATTTTAATTACTTGTCTTTGAGTCTCTCTGGGTGCTCAGCTCACCAAGGAGGCGACTTCAAATATTCCTAATAAAGAAATATATCTACTGTGATGTTGGCAAGTTGACCCTCTTTATTAGAAATCACACTTAAGAGATGATGTTGGTGGAAGCAACGCTCACAGCTTCCTTCGCTGGGCTTCGGGGGTTCGAGCAGGAATTGCTTGAGCATGCACACTCTGAACCGAGCGAGGCAGGCTACAGGAGCTGTGGGCTGGGTTGCTCGCTTATGTGTCTGCATTTGTGCATGCACCGTCTGGCACGCTTCTCCCAGAATCAGGAGCAAGGAGGCTGCCTGCCTTTATCTGGGACTACAGGGCACATTCCTGGGTAGAAAGTGAATTCAAGACAAAGAACTTTGTATTCAGAAGGAGTTGCTGTATTTTTCAGAGCACTTTTCTTCCTTCCTTAACCTTCTTTCTCAATTCCCTGTATCTTCTTGATAATCTATAAGGGGCCAGTGGAGAAATGCAGGGATGTGTCCCCACTGAAACTGCCCGGGTCTCACTTGATCTGACCTTCCCTCCACCACCTGTCCACAGTCCAGGTCCGAGTCTCCAGGACTGAGTCTAGTGTATGAGGTAAAGACAGGTCAGGTGGTGTAGACAAAGGATGCAGGAGATACATGTACCTCAAAGGCTGGTTAGGGCAAAAGAAAACTGTACTAACATAAGATTTCTAATTTGAAAGTTACATTTCTTTTTCATTTGGATCTCATGCTGTGAGAGGTTGTTTTTTTAGGGTCAATTCCAAAACCTGGCCAATTCTGAAAAATGTCCTTTTTGCATAATTAAATAGAACAAACTTACACGTATTTCTCTTTTAAAGATGTTGTATGCATTACCTCAGTAACTCTTTAAGGCATGTACATATATTTTTTAATTTAACAGTTGAAGAGACCAAGACTCAGAGTAGTTAAGTGATTCTCCTGAAGTCACACAGCAGTTACGTAGGGCAAAGCCAGGTCCTGGAGCTTTCTCTTCTGACTTTATGGTCAATTCTTTCCAAAACGAGATGTTACCAAGTGATATAGCATCACACTAATGTTATAATGTTAAGGGGAAAGATGTCTTAAAGGAACTTTACAGAGTTTTGTGGAATCCACCCCTACTCCAGCTTTCTGGATTCCACTCCCTACTCCAGTGACTGGAAACTACAACTCCCAGCAGCACCAAGGAGAGAACTGCGAGGCCCCGAGGGTGGAGCTAAGCAGGCATTCTGGGACTTTGGGGGATAAATAGAGAACAATTTTCAGCTGTCGCTCTGGAGAGGTAAAGGCTCTTTCTCTTTGGAGCAACAGCTCTCAGACTGTGTGACTGGAGGCTATCAGTTAGTTGGGACTAGAGTTCAAAGTCAGCGAGCTGGTAAGATATTCTAGCTACCTTGTAACTCTTTCTCTTTCCCTGGGTTGTTCCTTTTCCTTTCACCTTTTGTAAATAAACCCATTACCGTTTTTTTTGTGTGCCTACAGAACAATTTAACTTTAAGCCCGGGTGAGGATCCACAGACAGGTAGCCCAGTTCATTCTGGGCTACCCTGTAACAATACTATTACTTTTCTCTCCTTTAGATGCTTCTTCAGAGACTGATTTTCTAGGATAGTTTTGGGGAAGTCATCTCATTACAAGATGGTTCCAATACATATGTCCATCACACTCCCTCTGAGTATTTGACTGCTGAGCCTGGAAGAGCAGTTGAAGCGACCTGGGCGTGACAGGGCTCTCTCCTGAGCCAGGAATAGTCCAGGGCTCTGTCTCGCTGGCCCAGCTTCTCAGGCTCAGGGCTTGCTGTGGCATTTTAGAAAATGTGTTTTTTTTCTGCTAAAATAGCTTTGTACTTAGTACATACCAGATTCTGTGCTCGATACTCTCAACCCATATTCTCTGTCATCTTCTCAAGCACCCTGTAGCATGTGAATGATAATGATGGTGATAATTATCCCCAGTTTACAGATCATGAAACTGAGGTTCAAAGTTTAAGCCATCGTCTTCACAGAACTAGTTTATTTTGAATGTAAAGCCCATACTCTTTCCTTTGTGATATTTTTTTCCTTGTGTTTTTGTATTAATTGCTTGGAGAGCAGAAGGATTCTTGCTACTTTAGTGGCTTTAAACAAGGGACATCAGTATCAACACTCTTGGGCTCACCGCAAGAAGATGAAGTTTGAAGCTGGAGGCATGAGAGCAGTAAACCCTAAAGGACTTAGGTACCAGGAGCCCCAGATCCTGCCAATGCTCTAGCTGAGTATGAACCACCTGTGTGACCTTAGGCAAGTTGCTTTGCCTCTCTGGACTGCCATTTCCTCACCTGTATAATTAAGTGTTTAGAGGACAGTCAGAGGGCTCTCTGAAGTCCCATCTTGTTCTAAATCTCCCACAGCACACGTATTGGGACATGTTCTTTTTCAGAACAATTCCGCCACCCAGAATCTTATGAAGCAATAAGACTCAATTCCCCATAACCACAACATTCAGCATTCCCACTTCCCCAAAGCATATGGCGCTGTGGATGCCTGCCAGGAGGCACTGCGAACGGGGGTGTGGAATGGATGAGCATCAATAGCCACATGTTGGCTTTGTCCTTGTCCTTCCGCCTGCTCATCTACAGTGGGCACAGACATGGCCCATTATGCCAGGTATTTCAAGGCCTGGTTCTCTGCCTTCCTGTAGTGATTACTGCAGATCCGTTCCTTCCCCTTACAACCCAGTGATGCTGTGGGCCCCAGTCTCCCTTTCAACATTTGCTATTTCTCAGCATCTTTCTGTATTTAGTGTACTATGACTGGTAGTACTACTACAAATAATAGACAAGATTCAACAAGGCCTGTTGTCACATATTGACTCTGTTATCCAGAGATGTGTAGAACGCAAATCTTTTTTTAATGTGCAAGCGATGTGTCAGGTAAAATGAAGAGGAAAAGATAGGAAGATATTTATATTTTAATTTGCTTCCCATTCTTTCTGGATCCCCTCCAACTCCACCCCAATTTTGTCTTTGTGTGTGTGTGTGTGTGTGTGTGTGTGTGTGTGTGTGTGTGTGTGTAAAATTCAAGTCCCTAATGAAGAAGGGGAGGAAGAGGTATAGGTATGGAGAGAGTGGGAAATAGAATTAAATATCTTTTCTGAGCTTGACACAGAATCCATTGGAATATCAGTTCTCAAGACTAAATTCAGTCTGTAAAAGTACTTTCTTTTTTTTTTTAAAGATTTATTTATTTATTCATACAGAACTGGGGTACAGGCCAGAGATGCAGAGAGTGAGAGGATTCACCAGAGACAGAGTGGGGTACAGAACAGGCAGATTGACAAAGTAGTACACTGCTGAGGGGAGCAGCGAGCCGTTCAGGAGAGGTCTGCCACGCCATGTGGATCTCCTCCAGGGCAGGCAGGTATCGAACTCATGCGGAAGTGGCTTAAGCTTCTTAGTGCAGTGCTTTAACCCGCTGTGCCACCAGGGAGGGCCAGTACTTTCATTTTTAATAAAACTTATTTATTTATACATAGAAGAGGTATCCCACATAGAAATGTGGGAGATAAGAGGATTCACCAGAGACATAGTGGGACGCAGAACAGGTGGATTGACTGAAACACACTGCTGAGGGGAGCAGTGGGTGAGACAGGAGAGGTGTGATGGGCCAACAGTGGGTGACCTCCCTGGGAGGGATCGAATTGTTGCTTCAGTGGCTGCAGATAGCTTCAAAGCGCTGAGACTCAACCCCTTGCACCACCAAAGAGGCCCTACTCTTAAGGCACCTTCATTTTTTTTTAAAAAAGGGGGAGAGTATTGTTTTGTTTTGTTTATATTTTGCCATGTGCAAGATCGTGAATTCTTTAATGTTATTTTTTTCCTCTTTAGATCATAAAAATCCTATCTGCCCCTCAAAGGTTGCTGACAGTCAAGATCCATAGCCGGATGTGGGCACCCCGCTTAAGGAAGCTCACCCGGCATTATCACCCCATCTACCTCAGACCTTTCTGCCCTTCCCCACTGCCTCCACTCTGGAGCTAGCTAGCATCAGAGGGGCTGTGAAAGGAAGGGCAGGTGCCTTTCAGGTTTGCCTGAATTGTGAAAGCTCTGGCAGTGGGAGCCTGCCCTGCAGACATTCCTTCGCAGAGCTTGCTGGGAGACAGGATGACTGGGAGGGGCCGTGTAAGGGGGGCAGACAAAAAGACAAAAAGTTGATCTGTGATGACAACCTGGAGAGGCGTGAAAAGGGTTTTTTTTTTATTATTATTATTATTTTTATTAATGATGCAAGGTGCAGACAGTCCTACCAGCTACTAGCAAGGGTCTTCAAGGGTCGGAATGGCCCAGTGTGAGGTGGGGAGGGATCTGGTGTTGATGCAGAGGAGCACAAAGCTGGTGTGTTTAGGTTACTGGGGACCCTGTGTTCCTCCCCCACTCCCCACCCCCAGTAGTTTACTGGGAGGTGGGTGTGAGCTGATTTG
Organism: Condylura cristata; assembly: GCF_000260355.1. Classification (NCBI taxonomy): domain Eukaryota; kingdom Metazoa; phylum Chordata; class Mammalia; order Eulipotyphla; family Talpidae; genus Condylura; species Condylura cristata. Next base: position 44,556,052 of record NW_004567108.1, read on the forward strand.
AAGCCGATGAAGCTGTTTATGACAGTGGGGGAGCGGGCACAAACACAGATCTCCATTCCCTTCAAGTGAGAGCTGGAAAGTAAGCACCAGCCCCAAGCCAATACAACAACAGTGTGAGATCCTAGGACACGGGAACACTGTGGCTGTATATGTGTGTGTGTGTGTGTGTGTGTGTGTGTGTGTGTGTGTGTACACACACATGGAATCGTCTGGGAACTTTATCTTAATGAGAAAAAAATAGATCTACTTTCATTTCATTTTCTTAACTGGTGTTTGATTACTGAGTTAGTGAATCCCGTCTCTGTTCCTGTTCAGTTTCTGTAATATGTAAATGTTTGGAGGAGAATCCTAAGGTCTAGGTCTGTTTAGATAATTGTTTGTATTTGAATATGGAGACAGAACAGTAAGAAGGACACTAAAGTAACAAGAAAGAGGGCAAGGTAAGAATCATTGAGGGTGTTGACTTAAGAGACCAGCACAACATCACAACTGTATCAAAGAGAAAATTCGAGATTAGTGATTTCTGCAAAACAATTCATCTCCATAGCCCAGGTATCTTACAAAAATATTTTGAAGTTCTTGTGACTTATATACAATACGTAATAAATGCAGACTTTTAATATTACTAAGCACCATTTTAAGTTGAAAAAGGTTTATGGAGATTTAATAAGATATTCGCTTTTGAGTAGGTGGGGAAGAGGAACGTGATAAAGATAATGATTTACCTGAGATCTAAGAAACACCCCTGGGATAGATACTTCACTAGTGTGCAGGATTAATCACCCTCTAAACTCTCAGCTTCATTTACATACATTTCTGAGAGACATTGAACCACATTCTTTTCCTCAAAAGCTCTATTTGTTCAGTTTGCTGACACCAGACTTATAAGGCTATTGTGTTGGTACTTGAAGCCTGTCCTGGTTGGGCAGAACATCCTTTGAAATTTTCTAATCCCTCCCTTTTCTCCGAACAACGTGTACAATGAGGAAAATTCATTTCCTTCCTGTTGAGAAAAGTTAATGATCATTTTCCATTATATTAAAATATTACCCATTGTTATGACTTCAGCTTAATGTGCCTGCAGAAATCACTATGTGTTGCAGAGTTTAGATATGCCAAGGCCAGGGAATCATGTGTTATTTCAGAATTTCTTTTAAAAAATGGCTTTTTCAAATGAGTTATGACAGAAAAAAAGGCAAATCACACCATTTTGGAAGAATTAATAGGTAATTATATATTTTTAAAATCACTTTTAGCATGAAAACCCAAATTTTTAACATTGTTGTCTACAGAATGTAATTATAAATGCCACGGTAAGTCTCTGAACGAGAAATAAGAGCTTTGTGTTAAAATATAATAAATGCTTTAAGTATCGGGACAGTGTTTCTCTTTTAGGAGACATGAAAAGTAGAATTACAGGCTACTACTATATTGTAATTCCTCGAGTAGTTTTTGTATTATTGTCCCTTCATATTTCCATTCTTCCTGAGGTTCAGTGTGTCTGGAGTGGTTGAAGACAAGTCAGGAAGTGATAAGATAGACAAACCAGAGTGGCCTAGAGGATTCCCAGTTTTCTCAAGTTAAGTGATGGATTTTCTCCCTGTGATCCTCAGGACTAGAATTTTAGCAAGATGATAGAGACTGTAGCAAGAACAAAGAAAGGAAGGGGAGAGAGAAGGTAGGCTCTTTAAATGGAACGAGATGCTTGTGGGGAGGAGGGCAGACCCTGAAATTCATTCAAGCCGGCCAATCTATCCAAGTCCTTACTATACCTTATGTATTAGTTTGCGCAGGCTGCTGTAACAAGATGACTGAGAAACTTCATGAAAGATGTTATTTTCTCATCGTTCTGGAGGCTGGAAGTCCAAAATCAAGGTACTCGCAGGTTTAATGTCCTCCCAGGCCCTTCTCAGCTTGCAGACGGTCTCCTGTGCACTCCTGCTCCAGCAGTCTCTCCCTCCAGTGAGGACACCAGTGATACAGGATTAGAACCCCGTCTTCATGGCCTCAGTTTAACTGAATCACACCTCTGAAAGCCCAGCATCCAAGCATCTTCCCATGGGCCCACCTATGACCTCATTTATACCCATGACCCTAGAGTATATTTACTATCTCCAAATAATGTCACATGAATTTTGGAGAGACACACAGTTTAGCCCATAGCACTTTCAAACCACCACTCCCCCTCCCCCCTTTTTTTTAAATGTAGGGTGTGTCTGTCTCCTAAATATTAAGAAGAATTGGAAGGGAAGGTTTACTCCTTTGAGATATATTGTAAGGGTCCAGTTTCATTTGGTGAACTGTTTTTTCTATTTTCTAAGGAAAAGTTCAGGTATTTATAACACTAAGACAATAGTATAATAACGTATTTTGCCCATCCCTTAGATTCAGTAATTGTCATATTTTGATCTTCATGCTTCACCTGTTTCTTCTTTTTTTCTCTCACTGAAGTAATTTAGGCAAATCCCAAGTATTGTGTCATTTCCCTCCTGCATCTCTCAAATATGGTTATTTAAGTATGCAAGTATGCTTTTCTAAAACATAAACACATTCTCACATAAATGCTATAATGCCATTTTCATGCCTAACAAAATTGACAATAATTTCTTGCTATCTCTTTATCCCCAGTTCAGATTTCCCTGGTTGTCTCAAAAAAAATTTTTTTTCACAATTGATTATATAAAATGGGACTTAAAAAGATCATTATTACCTTGGGTTGTTACTGGCCCATTTATTTTGAGAAACTGTTATTTCTTTTCAGAAATGACATCATTTAGGACATCCTATAAGGTTGTTTACTATGAATTGGAAAGAGGCCTAATACCAGAAATAAACATCCGCCTCTGATGGAGTGAGCCTGGGTGGAATTACATAGCCAGTTATGCCGTGGTGGGTATTTACCTGGAAAGTGGTCAGTCTTGCTAAATGGAAACTTACATCTGTTTTTTATTTAAATAACATCTTTTTTGTGAGTAGTTGTTAGGTTAGATATTATATTTCCTTTTCAATTGCATGTCTCATGCAAACATACTAGTAACAGGCATCTCTAGATGTTTGCCTTGATTTATCCAATTGAAACCTGGATGTTAGCTATTTAGGAGAACAAGATTAACTATTAAAAGAAAACTTCCACAATCTATTTTTTTTAAGATTTATTTATTTATTTAAATAAATAAATCTTAAAAAAAATAAGAACTGAGGTGCAGGCCAGAGGCGGAGGGACAGTGAGAGGATTCACCAGAATCAGAGTGGGGAGCAGAATAGAAGATTGATGAAATACACTGTTGAGGGGAGCAGTGGGGGTCAGGAGAGGTCTGCCAGCCATGTGGGTCACCTCCGAGGCTGGGATAGAAATCGCACTGAAGGGGCTGCGGTTGACTTGCAGTGCTGTGCTTTAACCTATTGCACCACCAGGGAGGACCCCAAAACTTCCACAGTCTATTAATGTTCGAAGTTCTTGTGATTCTGGGATCAGCCCATCCAAGACTCCTCTCCTCAGGTGCTGACAATCCCAGATGCTACTCCTGGTTCACCCACCTCAACTAGAGGCAAGAAACTCAGCTCTTTCAGGGATCTTCCACTCACATCCATTTCGTGAACTTCATCACTTTATGTAAGATGGACACTACCTTGTACTTCCTGTCTACCTCACTCACTCCCATCCACCCAACCACTCCTCCACATTTTATTTTGTTTTCTCTTCTCTCTAATGTTTATGACAAATCCTGTCCATATCATATGCAAAGCCATATAAAAATAACTTTTCTAGTTTGAATATACTCTTGAGTCTCACCCTCCAGCCCAAATGGCTTGCTAAAATATTTCATCATCTAAATATATCCTGGGCTCTTTTTAAGAGAAATTCTAGTGAATATCACTTTTTCTACCTCACTAGAAGTGCTTAAATCAGCTCCTATTTTGATCCAGCTGCCATGTTCATCCCACACAGCCATAATAGTGCGCTGGGGCCATCTCTCTGAATCCCTTCTTCTGGTGAAGAAAGACACCAGGAAAAATGCTTGCCTGGTGCAACCACAGCTGTCCACCAAATGACAACGGGGGGGATACAAAGCATGCTACCCACACTAGGAGTCATTTTTATTTCACTGAAATGCAACCTCCCTGGTGCAAGAGCTCAGAAGCTTCCCCATATGCAACTCTCATCACCCACCAGGCGGACCTAAGACTGCAGGCACGCTGTCTAATCCTACCTCTTCAGATTTCCAAGTTTCCTCTGATTCACAATCAGTACGCTTGCAGCCAAAAAATTCTTTTTTTGCCACAGAGAAAAAAAAAATCCTCTGAATATTTGTATCTCACCCGATTCAGCAGATCACAAAGGATAAATGGACACACTCTCTTTGAACTTGGCTTTAGAAGTATGTCCATCAATCCCGGCTATCCAGGCTGCCAGCAGCTGCAGAATTCATCAACCTGGGACCCAATTCTGCTTGGGTATCTTGAATCTGCTTACAATTCTTTTTTTCTCCTCACTTGAGAAGATATGGACAAAGTTCTTAATGTTTTCCTTCCTTCATGTCCCTTCTGTCACTTTCCTTAGTCCCCAACCCTCTTAAACTTGCACACTCTGCCTAGGACTCAAATACCAGATGGTATCTCATTATTTGACAAAAACTCTCCAAAGTAGAGTGGGGATATTGACGCTGAGAGTGAGGGTACTCGAGTTATGCAATATTTTCAACTCATCCAAGCTGCCTACACTTGAAATACTCTTCATAGAACAGATATGAGCATGCAGTTATTCCTGCAAGATGTCACTGTCCTCATCACAAGACGCAAAGTCATGAGCTCCTGACACTCCAGACCTTAAAGTAAAAGAAGCATAACATCTTACTTTTTTCTTTTCTGAGCTACTGAGCCAACAATTTTTCAAGTACTTATCAGAACTTCTTGTCAAGAAAATACGTCTGCTCTCTGATCATGTGTTCCCCTGGGTCTATTTGCAAAAGGATATTCTAATGGGTATAGTATTTGAATACTATCGCATTCCCATTATACCTGCCTCATTATCTTACATGAATCTCTCTGTCCTTTGTTTGGGAGTGTGCTGATTGTGATGGCTGGTAAATCTCTGGCTGAAAGCCATAGATTTATGAGCTGTCCTCCGGTTCCTCTCCGCTCTCTCCTAAAGTCACAACCCCAAAGATCAGTCACTGAAACAAGTTTTGGTGTCAATGCTGAAATTCTGCTTTTTAAGAACATATCATAATGAAAGCTTGGAAATAGCACAACGGTTTCACTCCTGCCTTACCCCAGAAGGTCACATGCTCTAATTCAGCTTAAAGGGACACTAATCATATTCAGTGTGTGAGTAGAGAGGCTTACAGTTGGAGATGACACCATCATTTGCATAGGATGTAAAAATGAAGGACCATTAATTTTATAGCATTAATTGAAGAGCAGAAGTGTTAGCCCTCTATAATTATCTTCAGTGAATACATTTCAAAGACATCTTCACAAATGAGACTTGCATGTGTGACTGTGCCAGGGTAGCCAGGATGTGGAAACCAAAAGCAAAGGCAAGAATCCAGTTGTCCCCTTCAAGATGCACAGATTAGTGTATCCTGAAGTTAAAAGCTAAACTTCTCTCTGAATGGCTTCCACTGTGTTGAAACAAAATGTGTTTGGATTATAGGCTCCTGGGAGTATGTTCTGCCCAGACAGGGTTGTCCAGAACCACATGCTCCACTAAGAGAACAGGAAGGACGCCCTATAGTCCTGGGATATAGGCAGTGTCCCCAGATGGCCTCCCAACACCCGGTGCTACCATCTGTATAGATAGCACCCCCACAACCAGAACCCAACTCCCCCTTTTGCTCCTGATCTTTTCCTCATGTCCTTACCCTCATTCCTATGTATTATGCCTATCCACTAAACTTTCAGCCAAATGACTGTGAACACCCAAAACACTAACCTCTGCTACATTAGCCACTTTCCAAGTCTGCAGTCCCCAGTCAGCTTGCAAAAAGAATTTTGAAGGACTTAAGCAAGCGTTTATAAAGAATTGTTTGAGTGACTAATTAGCCTTCACATCAAAATAGCATAGTAGAATAAGGAGTTTGGATAATAAGGAAGGAGGAGAATGGGCATGAAACAACTGGAAAGTAATTTCAGCTTCATTACCATAGGCATCGTGACACCAAGTTCAAAAGCAGATGTCCATTCGTGACAGTCCCTTTATTTCCATCATCTGAGTAGGTGAAGTCTAGACTAGGTCGTTGGCAATAGAAGGACTAGGCAAAGAGTAGGTGTGGTCAAAGGTTTAAGAATATTGGGAGTCCTGGTAATTACTCTGAGACACAAGACTCATCACTTTAAAAAATACGAGTTACTTTTGAACCTCAGAGTCACAGAATTTCCCTGGTGTCTAATTTAGGGTTCCTGGGAGGAAAGGTTGGGAGCCACCAGTGTAAATAAAATGAGGCATTAGCTAATGAGATAACGTGATGGGTACACTCAGTTTAAGTGCCCGTCTCCAGGGATGCTGAAGGAGGTGACAACACTGGTGGGAATTTCAGGTACTGCTGCACTCAGGAGGAGGAAGTTGGGGCATATAAGCCCTTTCAGATATTTCATTCTCAGGACCATTGTCTAGCTTTGTGATAAGCGCCTCTGAATAGAAGCGTTCCACCGCATCCCTGTACACCTCACAGTTCAATTTCCTCTTCATTCATGCTTTATTTATTTAGTTTGATATTATCCTCTTTATTATCTTCTTGAGGTAAATTTACATACAACAAACTTTCCATATTTAAGGTATACGACTTGATCTGTTCATGAATTCAAGATGCCCAATATTTCTATTACTTCCAAATTTGTTTGTACTCTTTGGCCATCCCTCCCTCTTCCCTTGTCTGTTTCCTGTCACTGTAATTTAGGGTGAATTTTCGAGAATTTTATATAAATGAAATCACTTTGTGCTGACCGTTTTTGTCAGGGCTCTTTCATTTAGCTGTGCTGCATTCCTGGACACCCCATTAGAGATATTTTCCTTCCCACACCAGAAACAGCTACATGCACCAAGATGCTTATGGTATGATCAGATATATGAGCTGCAGACAAAGTAAACATTGGGTTTTATATATAACATTTTCCTGAAATGCTTGAGGAGTCATTTATCAGGAGACCCGTCCACCTAACTGGTAAACAAGAGTGGGGTTTTCTTTCAGAAGATGCACTAATCCGTATGGTTTGTTTTCTGTGACTGAAATTCCAAGGACTTAGGAAACTTCCAAAACAGTCCAAGCACCTGGGTATGGAACAGTGACTTTATTTTATCACTCCAGTAAAGAGGTGCATCAACTTTGTGTGTAGAATGTAGGCGGAGTTGTTGCACCTGTGAGTAAGAATGATTCACCTCACTTTTCTCTAACAGCCCATAGGATACCTATAAACACCAAGTGTGTGGGTGGGGGGAGAATGGGCCAAGTGGTCTGTGAGGCCCTCTATTGCTCTTAACTCCTAGAGGCTCAATGCCTCGCCCACAGGTGACCACAGAAGCCATGCAAATGTACAAATTTGCTTAAATATTTCAGGTAAGACTCCTTTAGTTGCAAGTGTCAGAAACTTAAGAAAAAGTGATGAGTCAAAAACCAAAACAAGAGATGCAGTGATACAGAGTTAAAATTCTTGGCATGGGCTGAATTGGGTCCAGGGGCTTAACCACACCATCAGCACCTAGCCTCTTTCTTCTTCATGTTGAATTTATTTTCAAGCAGGTCTTTCTGCAGGGTGACTCCTAACAGCTCCAGACACACATCCTGTTGCTTCAAGCATAGGAGAAAACTTGTCACCAGTATCGTAACTGAATTTTAGCATATTTACATGGATCATGTATCAGCCCCCAAGAGGGGAGTATTGGATTAGGGGTCATACTGATTGGACTGGGCTATTTTATGTATTAACCCAACACTAAGGGAGGGTGGAGGGATGGTCAGTCTACCACATGGACTAATATTTAGGGGAGGAGAATTCCCCCAGTAGACACTATTACTCTACCTCCTGACATGCCGCTCTGTGGGCAAAATGCACATGATAAGACCACGGTTGGAGTTGGGGGATGGTGGTATTAAAGCCACCCTCATCCACATGGCCACTTACAGAAACAATGACAACAGTAGCCATTCATTGCTGTTCCTCTCCCTGTGTCTAGACCGACTAGCCTTTCTTTTATCCCTTCTTCTGTCTTCCTTCCATTTCTTATGGAGTGACACTAGGGGGCAACTTTACATTTGTCTCTAGGTCTCAGAGCACTGGAGCAGGGTTATGACCGCTCTGGAGAAGGCAAGCACCCCCTGGTGACCTGAGCTTAGAGCTTGAATCGGAAACTGACAACACTTTACCTGATCACCCTTTTGAGGAGAGCATGAGTACCTCTTCCAGTTATACAGGGAATAATTGCACAATATTAGGCAGAAGCATTTGTTATTGTAATTATAATTGTTTAGAAGTTTAGTATAAAAGAAAGTTTATAGGACTTTTGGATGGTCAAAGGGTAGCTGTAGTAGACCTGTTTTATATTAATGGGCTCCCATTTACCTTTTGAACATCTGTTCAGTATTTGGAAAGTGTATCACCTTCCCAAGGTAGAGATCAGAAACTTGATGTCTCAGTTTGCTTTATAGCTAGAGACAAGTTCCCACAAATGTGTCCTAGCTTCTCTCCTGCTGAGTGAGAATTTTTTTGGAAAGAGAATGTCATGGAGAAGATAATACCACACAGAGAACATTCTGGTGAAGGAGGCAGAGACTGTTCCAGCTCCTGGAGACACCACAGCCAGAGATCCTGGTCACACTGTTCAAGGGAGCTACGACATCAGCTGCCTGGAGAAGCTGGCAGTGAAGCCGAGGCCAACTCTCCGCACTTGACTCTCTGGCCTCCTAGAAATTTCTTGAGCCACCACAGATCCTTTACCAGTGTCTCAGTGCTGCTTCCTCTAGCTGGAATGGTTTGTTGTTTGCAGCTAAAGACCCTCACTGAGAGCCAGAGAAGCTTTTTCTGCCTGTCACAGTCAATCTTACAGAGCACAAAGGAGGGAATCTTCCTTTTCTGCAGATGTTGGCATGTCCCAGTTGTCCCTGGCTCAAAACTCTGAACACATATCAGGTAGAGGGAAGTGGTTCAACTTAAGCACTCCTTTTCACAAAGGGACATTAGCACAGCTGCGGTTTGCCTAGAAAACTTAAGAGTGGCCCATAAAGGGAAAGCCCATCTGTTTGGGGACTCTAAATCTGCTTATAGTCCACAGGATATCACGCACCCAAAGCAGGGACTCTGACTGTGAAGCTTAATTCTATAGACACATCGTGTTTGTCCTTATGGCGACCTAGTGGGATGCACCGTGGGTCCAGCGGGCTGTGCATTGGATTAGTTGATGGCTGTTATAGGTTAACAGGTTTGCAATGTCGTTTACTAAATCTACATCTCATGCTAGTGTTGAAGAAAATTCTCAAGCAGCTTGTCCCAAAAGAACATAGAATGTATTTTTAATTTTAAAACTCAAGGCAAACCCTTTAAAGGGACCTCCAGTCAAGAATATTTAATAAGCCAGAATTCTAAGCTTGCGCAATTAAGTGGTTACCTATGGATATTTATGATAATTGTGATTTATTATAACATGTTAAAATAAGGACTAGCTGGATCATAGAGAAGCAGTCCAGTCCAAAACTCATGTCATCCTGGGTTACTGAACTAAAAATGACGAGAATTATCAAAAGGAGAGTTTGCTCCCTGACTATTCACACATACCAACTATCTTTCCTTTATAGCCCATTTTAATTTGAGTGCCCAATATCCCCCTGCGTTTGCTGATACCATATGGTGTTGATGTAAGTTTATTTAGGTTCTGTGTTATCTAGGGAACTGAAAATTGACTGGGGAGTTAGACGAGCTCTTAGCTCCTGCTGGCTTCTTTGCTTGCTTATACTGCACTTTAAATAAATCACTCAACCTCTCAGCCTCCATTTTCCCATTTAGAGAATGGGATCAATGATGTCTGCTTTGCAGGCTCCTGGGAAGCCGGGAGACTGGTGAGGATCTGCAGTTTCCTCAAGGGAGGAACTGTGCGATGCAAACACAATATTGGTGCTGGTGAGAAGGTCACAGCTGCCTGCCAGAGAAAGAGATGGGCTTTCCCTAGACTCATTATTCAGAGAGCTCAAATGCAAGTGCCCCCCAACAGGATTTCCTGTTATTTTTCCAGTATTAATTGATAGTGAGCACCCACATTCTGAGTTCTCAAAGGGAGGAAGTGCTCCCTACTTGGACACTGCTCATTTTCTGTTTTATTTGTTTTGTTTACTTGTTTCCACAGGGGAGTAAACAGAGGGAACCTGGCTTTTTGGGTTAATTGGTGGATTAGTGGGTGTGTGCCTGCACCAATAGGCTGAGCTCTACCTATTTGCTTTGTTTTCAGAGCTTCCCTTGGGCCAGAGATGGGGAACTCATTCCCAGGTCTGGTTCTTCGTCCTGACAGTTGCCTCAGGGCATGGTGGCACATTATTGGTTGAGGTAAAGGCTAAATATCTGTAAGAAAGAGGTCTAACTATGCCTTGATCTACCAAGAATGTTCTTTCACAAGTAAAAATCCTAATGGGACCAGGTCAACTCGTTGGATGGCTCTTCTGTCATTCTGAGACCTGGTTCTATCTTGGTATCTATAAACAGCTCGGGGTGCCGGGGGGGCCTCCCTGGTGGCCTAGGCATTAAGTCTCAGTGCTATCACAGCTGCTTCCTGAGTTCATGCCCCACCAAGGAGGTGACCCACATGGAGCAGCAGACCTCTTCTCTCTCACCTTCTGCTCCCCTCAGCAGTGTATTTAGGTAGATCCATCTGTTCTGCTCTTTTCACTCAGTGAATCCTCTTACCCCACCCCACCCCATTCTGGCGTACACCCCAGTTCTTCTATGCAACAAATGAACAAACAAAATAGCACTAAGCCTCCTGTTGTCCAGTTTCAAGGAGATTATGTTGCAAAAACACTCAGCAGTGATAGGTCAATGGCAGTAGGAAAAGTTCGTGACTTCTCTTTGAGACATCTATTGTGGTGGGGCCATAACAATTTGCATGGATATTTGCCACCCTTATAGAGTAAGATCTGGGGCAGCCATCCTCCAGGCCTACCTCTGCCCACCAGCGTCTCCTAAGTGAACCAACTCCCTGAAGGCCTGAAAATGAGAGCATGCACCCTGCTGGGAGGAGCGCTGGCTCTGGAAGGGCACAGATGAGAGAGGACTGAACAGGGACATACCACTGGTGCCCTCAGCAGGAGTCGAGTGGGGAGTTATGAGCACACAGAGGTGGGCACTGCCTCAGCCAGCAGCAAGTGGCCAGGTTTCCCAAGAAGAAGGGAGGTCTCGCCCAACTACAGGCAGCCAGGTAAAGACTTGCAGGGAGGAGGGGGTGCAGGTGGGAAAGGTGTTCTCAGGAGAGAGTAACTTTCAGATAGCGTGAAAGGAAGCACAGCATATCCTGACTCAGAATGACTAAAATAAAGAAGACAAGGGGGAGTTGTGAGATGGCGAAAATGAGGCTAGAGAAATAAAGACCAGTCTCCAATGAGCCCTCATTAGCTGTCTACAGAGTTTACATGTAATCCTAATGGCAATGGGAAGACATCAAAGAAATTCTTAAGAGTAGGTAATGAACTTATTTGTGTTTTTAAAAGACCACAGAATGCCAAGAGACAGGGATGTGTCTAAATATGTGGTCTCAGATCTATCAGTGTGACATTCAACTGGGGGCCAGTTAAAACTGTGGAAGCCTACCTACAGGTACTGAGTCAGAATCCCTGGGCAAAGCTCACGAGCCTCCATGCAATCAGAGGATATTCCCCAAGGAGTCTGTCTATCTGGTGACTGGTACATGTTAACTGTTGGTGATGGCGATCCTTTGAGATTCAAGGCCCAGATTCCACACAGGCATCCTAGGGACCTAAAAGGAGTCCAATGTGGTGGCCATTTCTGATGAAGAAGGCAGGGAAGCTCTAATCCCTGGCTTAGGGAACTAGGGATCTGACACTTTGAGAGGACTTGGGCTCTAAGAAATGATTGCTGGGACTTCTTCCCCACAGCAGCAAACACAGAAAGGCCTGGTAGAAGAAGAATGAACTCTCCTTCCTCTTGGTGGACAACAGATACTCAAGGAACCTATTCACAGACGGTGGAAATGTTGGGCATAAGCCCTGTAAGAAGAGATGATATTCCAGGTGAGGAAATTTTACATCTTAGAAACATTGACTGGTGGGTTTCAACAAGAGTGCTGTGCTTTCTGGCATTTTAAAAACTTGTTTGTCTTTTGAATAAGTAAACTCAATATTCATCCCATGGCTTAGAAAGCTGATACTGACAAGGACAGAGATATTTTGATTGGTGCATCTGCAGTCAGCCTGCACCAAAGAAAGGTCAAAATGCTCCTTTTGGCTGGCCAGACTTGCAATCAGCAAGCAGCATCTGTGGGTGGGAGGCGTCATATGCTAGAACGGTGAAGGCTGTTGAGACAGCATGGCTGCAGCCGCAGCGTTCTCTTATGGCAGCAATCGCCATCACCTGCGTTTCTGCTGGGGTGATTGTTTTACTTTTGGTTTTTCCCCTTAGGTGGGTTGTTTTAGCTTCTATACTGTCGTTTTCCTTGGCTGAGACCCAAAGCCAGTGGGGGACAGACCAGGAGTAGAAGCTAACCTTCTCACCCTCAGCCTACTACTCACAAACTGTGCCCAACTGTCTCATACCACCGGACCCCCATTTAAAAAAAAAAAGAAGAGGCCAGGAACAACAGGGAGGCTTTCCAGAGTGGGAAATATTCTGTGTGCATAATAGTCATCACTTTCAGACTCTGCTTTGAACTGAGACTATTCTACTGGGTCATGTATGAGTTAAGACAATGGTTTTGTGGGAATAAAAGAAATCCCCAAAATGCTGTGATTTGACAGGAGCAAAGCTACCTTTTTCCTCATGTACTAGTCCAGTGTAAAGTTTTCTGGGGTGGTAATTAATGGGGTGTGAGATGGGCTCAGTTTGATGCACTCATTTAAGGACTTGAGCTCATACAGCTTTACTTATCTCAACTACTCGTATCCACGGTAATGTGGGTATTGCCTAGCCAACTGAAGGGGATACCTGGAGGATAGAAGAGGGACATTTTGAAGTCTAGGTCTAGAAATGACAACATCCCTTCTACTGTAGCCCATTGTTCAGTGACCAACAGACAGAGACACATCGGAAGGAAGGTTAGAAAACACAGGTATGGTAAATCAGTAAGAAATGCCTAGTAATCTGTGATACAAGAGAGGGGAGCTTCCAGGAACAGTGGCAAAAACCAGGGAACTCTAGTGAGGATCTTTCTTTATTACCTTCTTTTCTAATTCACCCATTTGTGCTCTGTTCCATAAACATCTAGTATAAAAAGTCATTTTCACATTATGAAATGTGTATGAATATGGTAATGTGCTAAATGCTTTGAAGGGATTTGAGGCATGAAAGACTCCACCTATTCCCTCAAAGGTTTAACAGAATCGTGGAAGAAATGAGAACAATGGAGGAGAGTATGGTCAGTGGCATTGGTACAATAGGGAAGTACATGAAGGGTTACATGAGCATGCAGAGGACAGTCACCTGTGGAGGCCTTCAGAGATGACCACACCACTTTCTAGAACAAAAAGGGAGGTAAGGGCAATTTCAAAGAGGTAATAGCATTGGCAAAGTCATAGATTTATGAAAGAGCAAGGCATTTGGTGTACATAATAGGTAAAGTGTAGAATCAGGAGCGAGGGAGGTGCAAGGAAGGAAGATAGGTTAGTTGTACACCATAAAGGGCATGGTAAGCCTGCAAAATATTTTTGATTTTTACCTCTTTTACCTGACTATGTACTGTTTCATCCCCAGGAAACAAAATTTAGTTCCATAGACATGTAGTGTCCTATCACTGAGAATTCAAAAATAAAGGTGCAAATACAGCTAGATTTAGAGCTCAAATTGTATCATTGTGACTCGGTTTCTATCTCTAGAATGTAACCTCTACTGCACTTACTAAGCTCTGTCTCAGGCTTGTATGGGAACAGAGTGACACCTGTGTTCTCTCAGGTTCACATTCACCAGAAAGGTCGGCAATGTTCTCTTGGTGACATTGGCTCACAGGGCCCTGTGTGCTCATTCCCAAGCAATTTTCTTCAGTTTGTAGCTATTTGTTGTTTTTATTCTTCTGTGAGGGTGGGGAGGGCAACAAGCGTTGAAGCCTCCTGTTCTCCATCTTGCTGACTTCTTGAAGAAAGATTTTAGCCCAGGTAGTATAATTATCTTAGTGCAAACCTCAAAATCATGCTTCCCTACTGGGCTTGGAGTAGTAGTAGGTTTCTGCCCAAAAAGAAACCAAGACATAGTTATGAAAAAACTTAAGCAAGAAAAAACCCACTACTCAGAATTCCTCTGGACAGACTGCAGCCAAATTGGCTATCTTCCAGGACCCAAAATATGCCTCGAGCTTTCTAACATTTCTACCTCTTAATAAGCCGTTTCCGCTTTTGGAACCTTCCCAGTTTCCTCAGATGGTCCAATTCCTCTCTATCTTGAAAAATTAAGGGAAAAAAGCTAAATCCACTTCCTTTATGAAACCTGAAGTGTTCACTGCTTCCTACAAACAGTTACAGCTCTTCTTGTCTCTACAACTCTTCAGGAAACATGTTCTCCACTTCCTGCTGCTTGCTAAATTTTAATTTTTTCTGTCCAATTTGACTCTAAGCTATTTTAGGAAAATTACTTTTCAGATCTTTATCTCCCCTTGATGCCTAAATATGTTTTACTTGATTTGCATATATATGTGTGTATATATATATATATGTGTGTGTGTGGAAACATATAAACAAGGGAATATATATGTGTGTATATATATGTATATGTGTGTATACATATATATATGTATATATATTCCCTTGTTTTAAAAATGAGCTTAAGATAGCTTACAGAAACGTATAGGTCACAAAGTAGAATGAAAACAAGCAAGTGACTTTCTTTGGGAAATCCAGTTACTAACAAAGAAGTTTGACGGCTATACGCATGCCATGCTATGAGGAAGCTCAGGCTAATTGTATGGAGAGTGAGCTGCCATTCCTTCCCTACCTGTTCCAATCATCCTTGCTTAGGCAACAAAAAACGTCATTTCATTACAGTCCAGGCAAGAGAGGCATCTCACCAAGGAGACTGTAGTGACTCCATATAGGACCACAACTAAGTTGTTCAGACATGTACAATAATCTGAGCGATCCTGCCAAGGCCCCCAATTTTGTGGAGTAGACATGAGTTACTCAATGTACCCTGACTGACTGTCTGACTCACAACCTTCCACAAATCACTCAGCAAATGTGAGATAAATCTAGAAAGCACTGCAAATGTGGTGAAATCAAAACTGACGTTGAAAACACAGCCCATGGAAGACTGATTGGCCTATGCTACCTCACTTTCATAGAGTACAAGAACCGGAAATCTGAAGGAATGAGAAAGTTAAGGTTTACATCTAGCTGCCCATTCTTGATAGAATGAAGTAACCACACTCCACCCCATCTCTCTGTTATAATCCTAGGTAGAATGCATCAAAGACTCTGAAAACCAAATATTAGTAGGCCTGTTGGAAATGAATACCAGCATTTGAAACAGAATTCCCCCCGCCTCCCCTTGTTATTTCTCTGACTGAATTCAATAGTCTGACATTAAAAATGGTACGCACAGACAGAGCTCCAGTAGATTCAACATTCTGTCTCAAGGAGCAGGGAAGTGTCTTCCTAATACTCAGGTGGAAGGATAGCTCTCCTCTCTCTCCCTCCCCCCCACACTCTCTATTCTCTTCTACTGCAGCCCACTAAACAAAGGGTGGCTCACAGTGGCAGCAATACAAGGCCACAAAGGAGCCTAAAAATTGGAAGGAGGGTTATGTTCCTACCTGTCACTTCCTATCTGTTATTTGCAACACCATGAAGCTAGACAAACTACTGTTGTTTTTCTCCCTTATCTGTCTGCCAGCCACTTGGCTCTTCGGGCATAGTTACATGAAGCACATAGGAAAACAGGGTAAAATAGCCTCCGTCTTCTTCACTAGAGAACCAAAAAGGGAAGCTACAGATAAATGGAAAGTAACAGGGAAACAGAAGAGTGTGAAGCTAAGAAAATGATGTCACAAAATTGTTCATAAACTCCCAGGCTCCCTCTTGAACTATGTGAATCTAATCCACACAGGGTACCATCTATTGGGAGAAACCAATGCAGAAATATACCACCCCCGGTTGCTGATTGAACACTGGATAGCACACATGTGGGATAAATCTAGAAAGCATTGCAAAGGTGGCGAAATCAAAACTGACTTTGAAAACACAGCCCATGGAAGACTGATTGGACCATGTTATCTGAGCCCAACCAAGACAGTTGCTTACTAAACAAAATATAAACTTTTGCACAGGATTTAAAGAAGATATAATATTTCATTACAATATACTTAAAATATCCGAATACATCCCAGAATTACTCAACATGCAAACAGTGGGGAAAAAAACTCATTTCACAAGGAAAAATATATTCAGCAGTTATCAGTGAGTAGTGATAAAAGCTTTAAGCCAGTATCATATTAATACTACAATGGAGAAGGAAGAAAACACTCAAAATACATGGAAACATAAATAGTCTTACAAAGGGAGGAGAAATACAAAGAGAAACCAAAAGAAATGTTTTATAATTAAAAATAAATAAATGAAATCTAAAACACCAACTCAGTGGGCTTAAGAGCAGAATGGAAATGAAGTTCACTCCATGAACTAGAAGGTAAATAGACCAATAGAAAGTATTCAGTCTGAGAAATCAGTGACAAAAATATATTGAACATAAAATAAACATAGCCTCAAGAAACTGATATAATATCAAAAGCTATTAATATAACATTCTTGTCATCCAAATCTCTGAAGGAAAAAAAGGAGAATGCAGTGAAGGAAAAATATTGATAAAAATGATTGAAAACTTCATAACTTTGGTGAAATATCTAAACTTACAGATTGAAGTATTTCAGCCAACACCCCCCCCAAAAAAAGTTTAAAAAACCAAGCGTGCTCAACCACATCATAAAGTCAGTGAAAACAAAAGACAAAATACTTCCACAGCAGCCCGAGAAATTACTATTTATTGCCTATCAAAAATTAGGTAGCAGAAGGAAGTAATACATTTCAAGTGCTGAAAGAAATAATCTGTAATCCAAGAATTTTATATCTAGAAAAAATATGCATCAGCAATGAAGATGAAATAAAGGTGTTTCAGATGAAGAAAACTAAGAGAATTCACTGCCAGGAAGCATGCTGTAAAATAATTGCTAAAGGACTTCTTTGGACAGAAGGAAAATGCCATCATACAAAATGTATAAACATCAGTGATACCTGAAGAACAGCAATATGGTATATAACCTGGTAAATATTAATAAACTATTCATCTCATCTTAATGTTTTTGCTGTATATAGATGTAATGCACACACAGTTGCAAAATAAAGGGGTGAAGGTAAAGGAGTCCCCGCAGTGCTGAGGTTTCTATATAACACTGTTAGTATTGAATATTGTTCACCTAATTATTGATAAATGAAATAGATGAGCAGGCTTTCAAAGGTCAATTGTATGTGGAACAACTACTAAAAAATCCACACAGAAAAATATAGCAAAAATGTAAAAGATAACTTAAAATGGAAAGCTGATATATGTTCAAATGACACAAATCAGAGTAGAAGGGGGGGGCTGTGTAATAAAGTACAAGTAATAAAAATAAATTCAAGTAAAATATATAAATAGGAACATTAAGTGTAAGTGCTCTAAAAAATGCCAAATAAAAGGCAGAAATTATCAAAATGGTTTTAAAAACATGAGCAAGCCTATGCTGTTTACAAGAAATTCACCTCATTGCCAATGACAATGGCATATTAGAAGTAAAAACAAAAAGAAGCATCATCAAAAAACTATTCAAGAGAATATTGGAAGGGCTATGTTAAGTATCAGGAAAAGGAAACATTTTAGTAGAGCAAAAAAATAAATAAATAAATAACAAGAAAGAAAAAGGAAATTATATAGTTACAATAGGAACAACTTACCAAGAAGGATTCATATCTAACTATAAATGTATATTCATCTAAAAAGAATTTCAAAATAAATTGAGCAAAAAGCTGAAAAACTGAAAAGAGAAATAGACAAATCTAATAGTTTAGATGGAGATTTCAGCATTTCTTTTTCAGTATCAACAGAAATAACAGACATTTAATCAGCAAGGACACAGGAGAAGTGAGCATCACCATTCACAGAATCTAATTGACATTTACAAACACTTCACCAAAAAATAGCAAGTACACATTCTTCCCATGTGCACAGGGAACATTCACCATGATAGATCATATCCTAGGTCATAAAACAAACATTACCAAAATTTAGTGAATTGAAATCATATGTTCTCTGATGTTAAAGGTATTAGACTCAACATCAATAACAAAGCAAGAGTAGAAAATTGTACAAACATAACTTACACAACCCATTTCAAAATAATTCATGATTCAAAGAGAAAATCTCAAGATTAAAGTGAAAGAAATAAAACCCTTCTTAATACTGATGATGTGATTACTCATGAAGAACATTCCAGAGCACCTAGAAAAAATCCTAGAACTAATAAGTGAGAGTGGCAAGGTCAGGGGATACAAGGCTAACACACACAAATCAGTCAGATTTACATGCAGTCAGTGAACAATTGTAGATCAATGTTTCAGAAGCATTATCATTAATAATATCCCAGACTGGGTAAAATAGTTAAGTCTAATGAAACATTTGCAGAATCTCTGTGCATTAAACTACAACATTCAGATGCAAGAAAACAAAAAAAAGTTTAGATAATTAAAAGGCTATCCCATGTTCATGATTTGAAAGAGTCATAATAGTTATCAATAAAGTTATCAGTTCTCCCCAAATGCATTATTCCATGCAGTTTCAATCAGAATCCCAACAGGATTTTTGTGGACAGAGATAAGCTAATACTAAAGTTTTTATGTAAAGGCAATGGAGCTAGATGAAAGAAATATAATGCCTGTTTTTAAAACTTGCTATAAAACTACACTCATCTAGAGAGTCTGAAATCCATGAAAGAACAGACACAAAAGTCAATGGAACAGGACAGAGAATCCAGCTCCCAATCCACATAAATGTGACCAATTGATTTTTGACAAATACAAAGATTATTCAATGGAGGATAATCATTTAAACAAATAGTATTGGACTACAGAGAAATCTCACATACAGAGAAAAATAAAAATAAAAGAGAACTTCTAAAGAAACCTTATATCCTCACATGTTATTCAAGTATTAACTCAAAATGAATCATCAATGTAAATGTGAAAAAAAAAAGGAAAAATTTTAGAAGAAGGTATAAGAGAAAGCTTTCACAAGCTTTCACCTGGGGGTTCTGAACAATACATGGTTATATCTGCTAATAGTAACAATTCTACTAGTGCTTTCAACAGAAATAACTTAGGGAGCACAGAGTGCATTGTTTCCTTTGTATCTTCCTTTTCACGCTATTGATAAATATTGCCTGGTCAAACACCACACCCACTTTGCTTTCTTTCCAGATACAAAAATACTAGGTCACATGTCGCAGCTCCCCTTCCTCTCCTGTGTGGCTATGTGAGCATTCTGCAACCTAAGCAGCAGTGACACCCTTGTAGGCCTTGACCACAAGACCTCCTGTATGTTTCTTTTTGTTCTCTCTTTACCCATGAATCTACTCTGTGCAGGATGGGAGCACTAGAGGTCTAGAGGTTGATAGATCAATAAGGTGAAAAGGATCATGAGTCCCCAAATTACCACACAGAAGGCCACCTGCCAAATACCTCAATTCAACAATTATATGAACAAGAAATACATTTTATTATGTGAAAAAAATGTTAGCTGGAGTTATCAAGAGTGAGTAAACTGAGTGTAGGGGAAAATAGAATGGGGTAAAGAATGAGCCCAGTGACGCACACTCATGTGCAAGCACCTGTGGATTCAAGTGTCAAGATCCAGGGTGGGTGCTTGTTAGTAATGAGGCACAACATGGTGGTCTGAGCTTTCCAGTAGCCAAAGCAGAAAGGAAACATAACCAGTGGCATGTTTCAGAGAGACCGTGAGATTAAAATAAATAGAAGTCACTTAGTAGTGTGATAACTTCCAATACTGGAACTAAACAAAATTTCCCAAGTCCTCATAAAGAAAGACAGTCAACCCACAAGTTTCATAACTCCGTTACTCAAGTCTTTCAAAGCAGAATAAAAGAAGTGATTAAATGCCAGAGTGAAATTCAGAAAGACCAATTCCATGAGGTAGGGAGTGGGAGCAAACATTCTGTAGTCAAATTACTTCCCCGATTGTACTTAAAACAAATGTGAAGGTACAACAAAAAAACAAAACCCAACACTCATGAATTGTTAATCTCTTCCATAGTCTCTCCTCAACTCCTGGTAGATTGTTGATCCATATATTTTGATTAGCTGATTCCCTGACAGTTATACATACTAGCCCAATGTGCTAGTTTCTGACCCTGGTTACCCACCAAATTGTCTCTGGCTGCTTGTGGTGGGCAGGGTGCTTCCCCAGCTCATGTGTTTTGCTGTATTTTTTTTCCCCAGTGTATTTTCCTGGGGCAATGTAATTAAGAACACTGACTAGAGAATAAGAAAGGAAGAATAATAGAGTATAAGTGCAACCCTAAAAAGGCATTATGATATGCTTTCAAAGCCAGTAATTACCAGTCTTGCTTCTCATGTAAATCACTATTAGTTTTTTATTTGAACTACAACTGGATGCTTGTTATTTGACACAAAATGCTTTTGAGAAAGACCTAACATCTGCCCACAATTGGATTCCTTTCCAAGCATTCTGGGGAGGAGGAGGAAAGGGATATGTCAGGAGGGTAATTTAATGCTTATAGTTAAAACCTTGAAAAGACCTATTGTAAGGAGAAAAGCAGAGGGCTGAATTAATCAACATGCAAAATAACTTGTGGTTGGCCTTGTAAGGCAACCCGGAGAGTTGTCTTGAAAACAAGAAGCTTCAAGATTGGCCTTTTGTAAAATAAAAAGGGTTTATACCATGTTGGGAAATCAAGACTCTTGAAGAACAGGCCTAATTTGGGAGTAGTTGACTGGAGAAGTGAGAATGGAAGGAATGTGGAGCTGTTGGCGAGAGCTCTTGGGCTGAGGAAACTGGGAGTCTGACTTAGTAACTGTGGTCAGTGAATACTGCCAGTAATTTCAGTGAGAATCTAACTAGAGGAAAACTGATCTCTAGGGGGTGGTGGGGTTTTCTCCATCAGTACCCTGACTGTAGTTTGGTAAGTCTTTGGATATGGGATGTGGCAGAAGGACGATATTTGGAATTAAATGCATTTAAAATATGAGTTGCACACCATGTGTAGTGATAGTCATTTAGATTCCCCTAGAGTCAGGCAAACTAGCTGTGAATCTGACAACAAGATGGATAAATTATTATCCTGACAACTCAAAATCTGGCAAGAGCTGGAGAACTATTCCAGCGGTAATGACAGAAACAGGTCAGGCTCCAGTTGAGCCAGAGCTAAGTAACAAATATTTCTAGTATTTTATGCAAAACACTCCTCAACCACTCTTCTTTCAGTTCAATGAAGCTTAGGAACAATAAGAAACAATATTTATCTGACTTTGGAGGAATTCAAGGAAGCTATGAGGATGCCTGAAATTGGGAGAATCAATGGATGAAGATGGATTCGTGTGAGTATTCTGTGAAGTGTGGCTGTAGGCTCAGACCTCTTCAATGGCATAGACCTAATAACCTTGCCCAGCCTTGGAAACACTTCTCTCCAGTCTCTAAGGTGAGCTTTCCGCTTCACTCTCCTGAACTACTTTGAACCACTCCTAAAACAATACAAATACTACCTTGTTCTGTGGGTACAGTAGATGCCTTGGTGGCCTATTCAAATTCATGTCACCCTTTTATCCTGTAAACAAAACCCCACATTTGTTTGGCAAAACATCTTCAACCTGGCCATGATCTCATGGGACAAATCATGGTAATCCCAGCCTCCTACCAATCCTCACTTCAGGAATAAACATGTGACACCTTTTCTAGACACTAAGATGTGAATGGGGGAGGCTACTGGGATAATTCTAGCAAAGGGTTTCTAGCTTTTAAAAAAGAGGTGCAAGGGAGAAAATAGCCATTCTGCTGCTGAACTGGGTCATGGCTATGCGTGCTTGAACTGAGATGACACTCTGCAAAGTGTTTTAGTCAAGAAAAAGTCAGCTAAGTAAAAGACAGCAGAGTAGAAAGATGAAAAAAAATCTAACATCATTGTCAACTGGGTCAGTGAATCAGCCAAGCTGGAACTTCCCATTGAAGGACTTACGAATGCTTTCATTGTTTAAGCAATTTTGACTTGAGTTTTCTAGTTTTCTATTACTTGAAGCTGAAAGTATGATAACTGGTAAAGCAGATATTACATATTTATATTCCTTATAGGCTTCAGAATAAACATCTTTGTTATGACCCTCAATACCTGCTGGATACCAGGTGTCAACAAATGTTGGTTCCCTGAAGAGGTACATGCATGATGGATAGATTATATGTCATATCTTGCTACTAACAGCATTCCCTAGCTAAGTAAACTGCAGAGCTAGCCAGGTGCATAAACCAAAAGCCTATTCTACATATTTTCTTATTCCTCTCTCTCTATAGGCAATCCATTTCCAGTTTGTTTCACTTTTGCATTCTAGATTTATGTTAAGTCCATTTACTTCTTTTCATCTCCACAACTCTTCTAACCTGTCCTAACTAACTAGGTTCCTAAAATTTCTCTAATCTCTTTTTCAACATTGTATAGCCAAAAAGGATCTTTTCAAAATGCTGAATCTCCCACTTCTCCCAACTCCATCCTTGATTCAGATAAAGAACAAAATTCCAAAATTTGTAAGATATCTACAGGGCCTTAATAACCTAGCGTCATCAACTCTTTGAGGTTATTTCTTGCCCTTAATAGTCTGTCTAGACAAGCCTTTTCTTGATTCTTTGATTGAATCAGTTCTTTGATTGCTCTGTATGTGCTGTTCTAAGGCCTTGAAGGCACTCTCTCTCTGACACATCCGCACAATCACATACACTCTGGTGTGTTCCATCTTCCATTCTTCAGGTCAGTTTTACCTTTGCCAAAGGAGACTTTCCTCAAGTCCTAAGTAGATGTTTTCCCTAGCATACACATTACTAACACCAGGTACCATATCCAAACTGGACCACTTTGGAGAGAGAATGGAAGTACTGTTAATAGTTACTCTGGGAAACACGCATGAACAGTCATTTTCCTGGGCTTAAAGGTTATTTGGTCATTGTCTTACTCCTGACTTTAACTTACTAGTATGTTGATTTAAAGTTAGCCTCCCCTCCTCCCCAATCTTTACATGGATATGGACCATGTCTTTCTTTTTGCTCACAGTCACATTCTCCATATGGCCTAAAGCAGTGTCAAATTTAGTAATAGACACTCAACAAATATTTGCTGGAAAAATAAGGAATGAATATAACTCAATTTATATTTTCTTTTCATATTTTTTTATTCTCCTTAGATCAGTGTAGATGTAATGTTATGCTATACATTTGCTTCTTACTCTTTATTATCTGATTGTTTTGCACAAACTTGTTTTATTGCTGACTCATTCATTTAGTCAATGAGTATCTACTGAATATCTGAGGTGTACTGAGCATGAACTAGATTCTACAGGTATAGCAACAAACAAGACAGTTTCTGTCTTCCAAGAACTCACAAGCCCTTGAGGGAGAATACTTAACTCCAGTAGAATTCTAGATCAGTTTTTAGAACATTAAAGCTTAATCAATCAGAGAAGGAGATGGTTTTATTTTTATCATTTTCTTCCAAGTTGTGTCATTCCCCCCACTTCTGTACCAAAGAAAGTGTTCTTGTGATTTACAGTTATAACATGAACCTAGCTCTGGAAAATGACTTAGTGATAGTCAACTACTTAATGATAATTTCAGAATTTGACAATGGCAATATGATAATAAATTATATGAATACCTATCAACTTGCAAAAAAAAAAAAAGGAAATCTCAATGTAAAAATAAGTGAAAATACCTAAAATTAAGAGTTACAAGCTAGGATCTGATCCTAAAACTTCCCCATGAGGAGTTACCACAAGTAGTAATGGCTAACAGTTTGGGTCTTATCACATCATCAGGCCATAATATGAGACCAGGGGTCCTATAAGACACTGAATGGGAATGATTACTACTTCATGGAGCTGGGTTTCTCAAAGTGATGTGCCTTCAGTAATAGGGATATTAGAAAAAAAGAATTTGGCCATCTTCACAGAGAGATGATAAAGTCTACTATTTAGGGCTGTGGAAA
Source organism: Condylura cristata (assembly GCF_000260355.1). Classification (NCBI taxonomy): domain Eukaryota; kingdom Metazoa; phylum Chordata; class Mammalia; order Eulipotyphla; family Talpidae; genus Condylura; species Condylura cristata. The sequence continues at coordinate 44,580,494 of NW_004567108.1, forward strand.
AGAAAAAACAAATTACCATAAAAAATAATCTTTTACAGCATGCCTCAATGAAATTAGAATGTATGTTTCTGTCATGATTTGAGAAATACAAGATTAGAAATTTGCATAAAAAGGAGTCCTGGGACAGTGATAATACGGAAGTACCTGGTAAAAGTGAGCAGAAAATCTCTGTGGAATGACACTTCCACAGCCGAAGCCAGGGAGGATTTTCACAGGAAGGTTTCCAAGGAAGATAAGTGTGTAATATAAGATGTAGGTGCACAAACAGTAATCTTCAATAATGGAAGTATTATCTGAAAAAAGATAATGTTGTGTGGACTCTGATGGAAACATATTTTGATATGAAGATTTATATCTAGGAAGTTTATTGGCAAATATTCAAAGAACACTTTTGAGAGAGCAAAAGAAGGATTAGGTGGGGGAAGATATAATAATACAGTTGTAGAAGAGTTTTAAACTTGATTTCATGTGATCTGGAGTGGTCCTTGCAAATATCCCAAATCAAGACAGTAAGACTCAACCTTTATATTCCAACATCAATTACTTATGGTATGCAAGTTGCCCCTAAGGAGAGTTTATAAACGAGGGAACAATAATTCCCAGAGAGGTGAGAAGTGACCCTTTAGCAACCTGTGTACCTAGCTAAGAGATAATATCTCCTTCTTGAAATTTAGTGTGGCAGAGGGAAACTTAGAGCAGCTTAGATAAACACCAAATACCAACCTTGGGTGCTCAGAGCTTTTTTTTTTTTTTTTTTAATTTATTTATTTATTTATTCATACAGAACTGGGGTAAGAGCCAGAGATGCGGAGGGTGAGAGGATTCACCAGGAACAGAGTGGGGAGCAAAACAGGCAGATCGAGGAGGTACACTGCTGAGGGGAGCAGTGGGCGGGTCAGGAGAGGTCTGCCACGCCATGTGGATCTCCCCCGGGGCAGGCGGGGATCGAACTCATTCGGAAGTGGCTTAAGCCTCTCAGTGCTGTGTCTCAACCCGCTGCGCCACCAGGGAGGGCCAGGTGCTCAGAGCTTTTACATTGCTTTTTGTGGTAAGTTCATCCCATTTGGGAAGAATATCATCACACATTTCTAATGTGTCTAAATTCCTGAGGAATCTTACATAAGTAAAACTAGTAGAAAAAGCTGGCATTCCCCACTGCTGTAACTAGTTTTAAAAGCATTAGTCTTCACTCTCTTCTTTTTTTACCACCCAACCTAGTCTCCTTGCCATTGGCTAGTACCTTATATGATTTTAGTAACTTAATTGTTAGAAACATTGGGAGTCTAAACTTCTGATCACCATGCCCTCCTGAGATTATGTTTATGCACTTCATTGCCCATCCAAATTGGGTGTCAGAGTATCAAGGATGCCCCAATTGTTCACAGAGTGTGAAACATGTTCTTCCTTTTCCTCATTATTTAATAACATCTGTACCTCCTCTTGATGATTGATGTAAATCACCCTGTTGAGAATGGTGCGCCTTTCCCTTATACCCGCTGGTCTTTTGACATAAGAAACCCTAAGTGATCTAGCGCTGGTAGTACTTTAAAGTAAAATGGGACTTTTGCTGTATATCTGAGAGGAAACATTTACTGTTTGAAAATCAAGACTTCTACCACAGAAGCTAAATCATATATATTTGGTTTTACTTCCACCATATTATTTTCTGCTTTCAACAGATAGGAAAGCAAACAGTTTTGAGGATAGAAAAAACAAATTACACAAGTGAGTCACTGTTGATGACAGTAAAATAAAGAAGAGACTGCAAATAGGAAAGAGTAGTTAAGTATGGTGAATGCAATGTGAAGTTCTAATACTTATATAATATATGGAGAAATATAAGCACTTCAAAAATTGTGTGTGATAGAACACAAGCAAAATGAAAGTATGACTGGCTAACAGCAGAGAATATGGTAAAAATAAAGCCAAATGCATATAATCACAATGAATGTAAATGGATTCATCGCAATAATTAAAAGACAAAGTTGCTTAGATTAAAAAATCAATTGTATTAAAGACACATCTAAACAAAATGACACAGGAAGACTAAAACTTAAGGATAAGAAAAGATTTATCAGACATATTCCTGTCAAAAAAGCAACTACATTATATTCAACAAATTAATCTCTAAGGCAAAACACAGTTTTATGGATAAAAGGGGCTATTATTAAAAAAATCTGGTTCTACATCCACATGTACTTGACAACATAGATTCAAGATATATAAAGAAACCCAGAAGTTGGTGGCAGCCTAAGGTTTTACATTTACTGGGAATTTTGTGTTTGCACAAAGCTCAGTATCTTAAAAAAAAAAAAATCTAAGAGACTGATTGTTGGATCAATTTAATCCTAACTATTCAGAATCACAGTTAATTTATAAATACACTCTAGAAAATGATTAAACAGATCCTTTTTATCTCGTTAAGTTTATTTGCCAAGTACAGCTGTGTTTATGAAGTTGAATTTTTGCTTACTGATTCTAGGAAGTAAATTGAATAAATGAATTGTGGAATTGAGCTGAAGTTTCAGAAAGAAACACAAAACCTGAGCCAACTGTCAAAGATTCATGCAGCAAAATAGACTTTCCAGGTGAATTTCTTGTGAAACTGAAATAATATCTGAGAACTCTGAACACCCTGACAGCTTTGTTACAGAACCAAATTATGGAAATAGAAAGGAAGGCTGTCTTTTTGTTGTTTTGTTCTGTTTTGTTTGCTTGGTTGGGAAACTTTCTTTTCTTTAATTACAATAAATCTCAGTGGCATGCACAGCTTATACAATTTTAGCTTCAATCAAAAAGAATTTGCCCATGAATCAAAATTCCTAGAGAACCAAATATTTCCAGTTGTCAATATCTTTCTATAAAGTCAGACAATCTCTTCTCTTTTACATGCAGATTCTTCCCCTTCTTTATGTCTCCATGATTTTCTCACCCATTTTTCTTGTGCTTTCTCAAATGAAAGTGAAAAGGAATAAATTAATCAAGGATTAAATCAAGCAGGATTTTGTAAGTGGTAATACTGTGACTAGATGAGGAGGTGGAAAGAGAGGAGGGAGAGAGGAAAGGGGACTGAGAGAGAGAGAACATCAGCCAGGAGGCCTTCTTTTTTTTTTTTTTTTTTTTTTTTTTTTTTTTTTTTTTTTTTTTTTTTTTGCAGTGGGAGTAGATCTTGGAGAGGGAGGTGATAGATTTGCTCTTGATGGCCTCACAAAAGGGGAGATTTGGCTGCTAAATTTGACCTTGCTCCCAAGTAATTGATGAGACGTAACATTATCATCAGAATAATGGTAATGAGCTAGAGATGCAGACTCTCTGCCTGCGGAGATTGCAGGCAAAATAGACTTTAAGGCAAAACGCATTATTCAGGCTAAAAAGACTCATTACATAAATTTCTGTTAGGAAAGCTTTGGTGGGGTTATTTGATTGTAGTGAGCTCAGTTCTCTACATCTGAAGTGCAGAAATATTCAATCTGGGAAAATAAAATGCCCTAAAGTAGACGTGGTGGTGATGCCTGAATCTCCTCACACCTGTCGTCCGACAGAGCTGATTCTCAGAGAGGCTGCAATCAGGTTCAACATCCAGTCATTATTAGGCTCTGTCTTAGTTACGCTTCTGGTGCTTCTTCTCTGACACTTGAAAATGCCAAATATTCTTGTAGCTGTGGCTTTGGAATAAATTAACTTTTTTTCTGCTTCCTTTGTATGCTTTCTTAAGAATTTTTCTTTGCAGATTTCATGGTTTTATCTTAGCGATCTGATTAGACACTGCAGTTAGGGCATCTCATTTCTGACCTCTCGTTTGTCTTGTAAATGGGGTTTCAGCCACGCACCTTTGAAAAGCTCTGTCTCTGAAATTCTGGTTTACCTTTGTGAGTGTTCTCTCTAATTTTGGAAGCAATTTCTCTTTCTTGTTGGTGTTTTCCCTCTGTCTGGAGACAGCCTATCTTTTCAAGTCTATCTTTTATTGATTCATGGAAATAAACGGCCATCCCCTTCTCTTCTGTCACTTATAAGTTGACCTCCTCCGCTGAGGTTTTTCTAAAACTGGCATACAAGGTTTCCACGCAGATAACCTTGTAAATTCAAAGGCAGGCCTCCCTGAATTAAAGTTCTATCATTTGAGGGGGCTAGAACTTGACATTAAGGAACATTCAAACACACAGCCTCATATTTGACGTTTCACACCGGAAATGGCCACAAATTGAAATTTGTGAGCTTGGGTTTGTGACATCTCTCTTCTTACAGCCTTTAGATTCAGAAAGATGCAGCCTACTGATCAAAAAATAGATTCTTAGTCCCTCCCCGTAGGCCTAAGCATTGAGTCCATAGATTTGGGGGCAGGGCAAGTTAACAAATTCTCTGGGCTAGACTCGCTAATGCAGATCATACGTCAGCCTCCATGAAACAGGCTGAGAAAGCTGCTTTGGTGTTGCTAGAGCCTGCCCCAGTGCTGAGTGCCAGCTCTCTTGCTGAGCCAAACAGTTTCACAGAACAGCAGCATCAGGTCACAGAGCTCTGTGACGGCGAGGAGTAAGGACAAAAACAAGATTCTCTGTGATCCTTTCTCAACACAGGCTAAAATAAGAACAGTATCCAAATCACAAAATACCAAAGATCGCCCTTCTCTAGCTACTATGCATGACTGGTGCGGCTTTACCAGTTGCAGCTTATCCCTGGTTTAGTCTGGCCTCCTTATAGATATGCTTTACTGAGATACACAGTCATAGAGTACTGCTGCCTCTTCATAGCCCAGTCCAGGGCAAAGCCCTGCTTCATTAAACCTTCCTAAAGTCACTCAACACATGCCCAAATCTTTAAGTCCAAACCTGTGAGTCTAACACTGTCTTACTGGGACACCCCGTCATTCTCCACTGTGTGCCTTCTCCTTTGCTGAAATAAGTAATAAACACAATTTACTCAACTGGAGGTGTGTTCCTGGTGACCGTGACAAGAGGTTATTAACAAAGCTTATGATCTAGACGAATGCGCTCCATGGGACCAAGGTGTGCTGACTACTGAGCTATTCAAGAACTTACAGGATCCTGGGCATCTGTGCTCCCTGGAGAGGAAGTGTATGGTGTGGCATCCATGCAAGAAGCATACACGGAGGGGGAAACTCAGGGGAGTGGATGGCTTTGCAGAGGCACTGTCAATAAAGAATGATAAAGCATTCCCTGCCACATGTGATGGAGCAAGAGTAAGGAGAGATTACCGGAGCCCAGGAGAACCACAGAAAAGGCCACCCAACAGGTGCAGTGGAAGAGGAAGGCAATCACCATTAACTGACTGGCCAGAGGGGCAGGCGCAGGAGGGACAAATACTCTGATTTTACTCTTCTCCCTTTTGTCAGTCTCCTGCCCAATGTCTCTGGAAGCCAGTGGAGGCCAGAGGCAAGAAAGTCTATGATATAATCCATGTGGCCAGCCTCTAGGTCAAAACAGGGAGGAATTGGAGGAGCAGATGGAGAACAGGCAGCACACTGGCAGGCTTTTCTGTCCTTCCACAAACTTATTTATAGCACCTGTGCTATAAGTAATGTTGTCAAAAAGTATATAAACCAGCAATCCTCAGTACAAAAATCAGAGTGCTTGACTCTATTGACTCAAAGTGGAATGCTTTGAAAAGACTGAATACCAACCAGAAGTAACAAATGTCTGCTTGTCACATGCCAGGTCATGCTCTAAGTGCCTCATATGTATTGATTCCCTATTGCTGGTGTCAAAACGATAATGAATTGAGTGACTTAAAAAAATACAAACTTATTTTCATACTGTTATGGAGTAAGAACGATAATTCTGAAATAGATCTTATGGGGTTAAAATTAAGATACCGATAGGGCTGTGTTTCTTCTGAAGACTCCCAAGGGAGAATCCACTGTCTTCTCCAGCTTCTAGAGGCTGCCCACTCTGTGGCTCATGTGTCTTTCCAGAAATCACATTACAACAGACCTGTTTCCATTAACACATCTCTTTCTCCTGACTCTCCACCTTGCTCTTTCACATGTTCCAGGGATTAAGATATTCATTTCCTACAAAAAGGACATTTTCCTATGTACTCATCAATATCAGAAAATTCACATTGGTGCATTACTATTATCTAATCCTCAAGTCACTCTCCAATTTTCAGAGTTGTCTCAAGAACATCCTGCTTTATAAAAGAATACAGTTCTTAGTCATAGATTGCAAGTAATTGTTATTGTAAGTAATGGTTGTATCTCTTTAGGCTTCAGTGATCTGGAATAGGTTCTTGATCTCTTCTTGACTTCCATGATCTTGACAATTTTGAAGATTACTAGTCAGGTATTTATAGAATGTTCTTTAATATGATTCCTCATTCTGTTCAGAAATATTTAGAAATAGCATACCAATGATGCAGGGATACTATGTTGCATTCAATATATTTTATTAAGCATTGTGCAGTTTTTATTGAGTCACTATTGATCATATCCACTTAGATAGCTTGATTAAGGCAGAATTGTAAAGACTTTCCACTGCAAAGCCACTCTTTTCCTTCCTAATTTATATAAGTATTTTGAAAGGAGGTAAATGTACTGTTCTTCAATCAATTTTCAATTCATTTTCCTTCTTTTTAATCTCCATAAGGATTCATGATAACCTATTTATTCATAGGTTATTACCTGTCAATTTAATTACTTTGATGGTTACATTGTCACCAGTTTTGTTGGTAGCATCCCTCACAACTGTCTCAGTTTATCTCCATCATCGTTGAGCACTTTCCTCCAGTGGCAGGTGCTATGAGCACATCTTGTACTTTTCCTGCCTCAACATGGAACCAGCTATTTGTTCAAGATGCCTTATCCTTAGTGAGGATCTTAGTGTTAGAATCCACAGTCTGGCATTTCGTATACTCAGTACCACATGGGTATGTGGACACTCATCACAACAGTGGATAGAACTAAGCAGGACATGTGACACTTAAATTTATTTCTTTATCTCTTTATTTTGAAAACCAGAATCAAATTTTTTTGTTCAATTTCAGACCAACACAAAAGATTCATTCTAGTTTCTCCTTTTCAGCTCTGGGCAAAGTGGGAAGAATCCCTTCACTTGCCACAAATATTAATTCATTTAATCCTTAATCTTATAATGTAGAAGGGGAATTTGCCAACCTGATGTCTTATCACACCAAAACATTATAGTGTATATTTCAAATGATTTAGGAAAATTTTCTTTATATCCTACTTGCAACTGTCCTGCAAGCTTACGTTTTTTTTTTTAACTTATGTTTTAAAAAAGCCTTGTGTGGATCAAGAGACAATGAGCTGTAGTAGTGTGTGTGGTGTTCCCAGTAATCTGAATGAGATAAAGGTATTAATCATTTTCCAAACTGGAGGAGGGCAGGAGAGAAAGAGAAAGGGAGAGACTGGATTTTAATCTGAGGGGCTAGGAGCTGGGAAATGTGACTCATGCTGTCTTATCTTTAACAACCTGGTCTGGTGGCTCAGAGTTGCGATCTTCTGTGTGTCACTTCATTCATCATTTAAATATGGTCATTTGACACCATCCAGACCTGAGGTCCACTCAGGATCTGGAATATCCTGATTAGCTAATCATCCATCTTGGCAGGGACACAGTCCATCATCATGGCAGAACATATTAGCCTAAAACTAACCATTGGATGAACACCTTAATGCTTATTTAGCTCCCCCATTGAAAGAAAACTAGGAAAAAAATGTGGTGACTCGCTGGCATCTTGGACATTCCTTGGTCCAAGTCCCTTACTCTATAGACAGAAAACCCCAAGCACATAGTGGTTCAGTATTCAGAAAAGGTTTAAGAGTTGTTGAGTGTCAGGACTCAGAAAGATTCTTTTGGTTAACCTACACACATGGTTAATGTCATACCAGAATGGACGTGTGAGCCCACGGACTCTTGTCTGTGCCAGATGGTCTGGGTGTTCTTTGGTTACTTGTAGTCAGCCCAAATGGGAAAATCCTAAAAATTGATACATAAATACCTTAAAACATCATTTCATTTGACAGTTTCCCTTGCAATTCAATTTCCTTAAAGTACCATGGTGTCGTTCTTGCGTAAATCTCAGTCACAATGCATCACACACATATTTATTTTTACATCTATTCAGAAACATAGAAAACCATGAGTCTTACTGATATCTCCTGTTTCAAACCAATACCACCAAACTTACTGTAATATTTTTCCTTGCCTCATTAGTAACTTCCTTCTCCAACCACAAATAATCTGGCTCTCATAATTCTTATTATATACATATTTGATCAATGTGCTGTTTCTACCACCATCCCATAATTTCTCAGTACAAACAACCTGCAGGTCCAAGTGAGGTCTACACTTTCATTCAAGACCACCCGAGTCAGTGTTGCCTACTTTATTGTGCTTAGACTCTGACTCATGCCACTTTGTCCTATTCTGTAGAGAGACCCACTGGTTTCTAACTCCCTACTCTGGACTGATTCTCTACACTTGTTACCATATTTAGACTCTGAAGCCCTATACCAGGCTACCTTCTACTCTACATGAGCTTCAGTCCACCAGAATCTGATACCCTTCCTGGGCCACTGTGCCTTCTTCCCTTCTTTTGGAGCACATGCTGACTATGCTTTACAGTATGTAATGCCTTCAGGACTTGAACATTGAGAATAAAGGAGGAAGAGGCAGAGAAAGAGCTCCTTCTTCTTTTGGTTTTTAAGACCTTCTCTGATACAACGAAGACTGCCATTAAGGTAACAAAAGAAGAAACTGTTTGCATTCAATAAGGCAGTTTGGTTTCACCTGTAGTATTTAGGAAAAATTATTTCCAGATTTATGTATTCCCCAAAGTGTGCTTTCACCAAAGATACTGATTACTTCTTCACTGGGAGCAGCCTCAGCACTCAAATAAAAGTCATGCGTCATTTAATGACGGGATACATTCTAAGAAATGCATCATTAGACAATTTCATCATTGTGTGAACATCATAGAATACACTTACACAAACCTAAATGATATAGCCTAGTACATGTCTAGGCTATAGATAGAGACCTCCTCAATATACGTGGTCCATTGTTGACCAAAATGCCATTCCAGGGTGAATAACTGTATCCAGTTGTAATTATCAAGATCACTTATTGACGGATAGTGTCTTTTATATCTTTTTTATCTTTCCCAAAAATAGAGGACTTACCTGCCTATCACATGATACTCAATTCTTGGTGTATTTTTAATAGACTCTAGAAGGCCTGGCACATGTTGGTATGATGCGATCATAATGGGCTTAGAAAGAAGACAAATTTGTGTTTGTGAAGAATAGAGACATGTAAAAACTGACCTATAACAGTCGCTGTGAAAAAGAAGAAATTTGGTCTAATTTTTCACTGAACTATAAGTAAACATATCATCAGTTTTCCTCAGAAGTCTTTGACCCATTCATCCTTAGCTGAACTTCTCTGAAGACTTTGGATCTTGACAGTTTTAGGACTGCCCTGAGGCCTTTAACATTATCCCAATAGTAGTCTCATTGTAGCCAATACAATATTTTATGAAAAGAAAGATTAAAATAGCATGTTTATCAATCTGTCTCTTTCTGCACTCAATATGCCAGCAGAGATCTTGCCACTCACTGATGTGCAAGTACTGGGTCCCAGCCTGCTTGTCTCTCTTGACCATTCATTGCTGAGCATGAGGATCCCTGATTTCTCCACATTTCAAAGACCATCATAAGGGCAGTAGAACTGGAAAGCTTGTAAAAATTTACTGGCCTACTTAGTTGAAAAATTCTGTATTTGTTATCATATAACAATATTCCTACATTCCATTCTATTCTTTGAATCACTTCTGTTGAAACTTGTACTTTTCTTTGATTATTTTATTGTAATTTTATATAGTAAAATCCTTCCTCTGATTACACTGAAGACTTGTGCAGAGTGAAGTATAACATCTCTCTTCTGTGATGAGATGGAAATTGTTCTCCTTGCCCCATGACACCAGAGTAAAATGGGAAACTGCACTGTGTAATCATCAGAGTACAGACCATATAAGAGGTGCTGGATTGTTTCCTTTTTAGAGAGTTTAATTAAAATCATTATTTAAAAATAAGCATTGTGACAACAGCATGATTGGGCTATTTTCAAACCCTAGGAACACCTATGAGAATTCAGGGTTTCATGAGAAAAGTGTCTCTTCTTGATTCATACATAAGTGTTAGCTGGATTCAAAAATTTAAAGAAACCAGCTAATATTCCAGTAATGGCTGCACTGATTATTTTATAGTAGTCTAAAACTAAGACGCATATCGAAATAATTTAATAATTTGTAATATTTTAAAGGTTCATTATAAGACACTCGCTTTTACTCAGTAAGGATTAAATAACCAAGCCTGTGTTTTTTATTGCTGATTTCTACGATTAAAGCAAGAACATATAAGCTGAGCTGATTGCAATATAAAGAATTATTCTCTTGGGTCCTACTTGTATTCATTCTCTTTCTACATTTTAAAAACCCATTCATCAATTACTCTGCAGTAGTACCAGAACTTAGCATGCACCTCATATCTTCTCATATCCCATTGCGGTCTTCCAAAAATCACACATGTGCATATGGGTATGTATACACCCGCCCACACTCCCAAACGCACATACACACATGCAAGCACTTATAATGACATCCACACATATTTTCCCATAATTATGTTCTAGGCACTTTATCGAACACAGATATTTTTGCATTCATTTGTGGGACCTGAAAAGAATCCATGCTAATGTTTGGAGTCTTAAAGCAAACTGTAATCTTATAAACAACGAGGTGAACCTCAGAGGCAGTAGTCTTTTGATATGCAGCATAAGTGAAATGCTGCATAATATAAAATGATGGCGCTATTAATCCTACGGCACTGGTGGTGCCCAGCCCCCCCTTCACTATTGATACCAACACCATTGTCTCTGGCTTTAAACTTCATCAGTATGCAAACGGAGTGTCACTATGATGGGTGGTAACTTGGTTGGATGCACTTTCTACATTTCTGGCAAATGAGTATAATTATTTTCAGAGCTGCGGGCAACTCATGCATGTTTTATCCTCCATCTGGACCGGCACCGTACACAATAGTGATAAAAGATGATTTTCCCCCTTGGATGTTCACAGGCCATCATCGACACAGTCCTGATGAAATGGCCATGTATCCCCTAGCAGTTCTATATCTGCCACAGCTTGACAACAAAATTATTTCCCCATAGTACTAAAACACTTCAAATATTCAAGCCCTCTGTGCATATATTTGTGTTTTGAAGCATTCAGCGTTAACATAATGTGGTAATTTATAAACTGACAAATTAACTATGCAGAAATCACAGAGAGGCCTTATGAGGTCTGCAAAGCAGCAGAAAAGAAAGCAGAAGCTTTTTTGCGCTCTGTAATAATAATAATCCTATCAACTGTCGCAGATTGCCCGGCCTCCCATTGTTATAGCCGCTCTCTCCAAAGCTTGCTTACTGTAGGTGATTCCACTAGAGATGCCTCGCCCTAAACTACACCAACCAGGAAGCTCAGCTCGGGCTTAATGCACCATCCCTCTCAGGATCTGGGGGCTAGTAGGGGACAGAAGGCGCCAGTTGCCCATATTGGTCACTGAGAACCAGAAATGTAGAGTGGAATTTGGGAACGCTGAGCTTTGCCTTCTCGACAGGAAACAAATTTAGGACTGGCAGAATCAATAACAGCAAAACTGAGATTATGCATGTGAAAGGACAACCAGCCTCCTTTGTTTCGTGGTTATAAAATCATTCTAATGATTAAAATCCATCATCTTGCTAGCCCGCTTTAGCGAACGCTGGCAATCCTTACAGGCCCACTATTGATCCTCAGACAGGAGCTGAATGGAAGCTGCATTCATCAAAGGATGCAAAAGAGCGCATTTTCACTTTTATTGTATTAGCTTAATTCTCATTCAGATGAATTAAAGACTAATTTTACTAGACCGACAGAAAAGTCTGTATCTTCTGCTGCCCCCATCTGTTTAATGTGTAGATTCTTAGAAGGCAGTATTAATTTTTTGGAGGCAGGAAAGTATTTACAAATTCTTTGTAAAAATATAGAACATTCCTTCATGATATGCCAAACCAGCCTCTCTTCCTTGCTCCCCCTCTGCACCCTGATCTCCACTCTACCTCCCCTACCCAATCCTCCCACACACAGGCACACTTGCTCTCTTGCAGATTCACACATGCATGCTAAACACAAACACACACACACACACACACACACACCATCCTTTAAATGGTATGTACCATGCTACAGAGGCCTACCAAACATCAGACACTCTTTATCAGCAGTTGTGCCAGGGTCTCCATGGCAACAGTATAATAGATTTGCCCTTATTCAATCCCAGAGGCCACATTGAAACGCAATGCAAAATTTGCTGGGGCCTGAATTCCTTTCAAGCCATGCCTCATGTGTCAGGAAACAAGTCAATGCAGAGACAGCACTGCACATAAAGATGGAAAGGAACCTTTTCTCTCCACTGCTGTTTGCTCACAGTGACATTCAGAAGCTCAGGCCCTTCTAGATCTCATTTCTGTCTCGTTTTCTAGTTATTAATTCACTTCTTTGGGTGGAGATGTGAGTGGGGGAGGGGAGCACCATGCTTTGCAATAATAAACCACCAATGAAAGTGCAAAGCAAGCTGCATAAAGAACGAAGCATGCGTCCAAGCCTCCAAGGTTATATAGGATTCAATATGGCTGAAACCCACCCCAGCTGCAGACTGAAGGCCAGGGTTAGGGGGTCCCCAGGGCCACGCAGGGTCGAGCAGCGCAGTCACCCTCCTGGAGCCACATTGGAGTAGTATTTTGTGTTACTCTATAAGTCTTCCCCGGGGGAGTAGAGTAGAGAGGAAGAATAGACACATGCCCTTGTCCTGAAGCCAATCTCGGCAGGAGGAGGAATTCCCGGGAGCTCACACCTGAAGTACACTGTGGCTAAAACAAGCACAGCTTAAAAGTTAAACAATCATTTCTTTCAGGTTTATTTTAATCATTAGCTTTGGGACTTACAAGATGATTACTTTGTGGGTTAATTATTTTCTGTGCTGTGGCTTTCCAAATCTAATTGCTCAACTTCATTATTGTACATAGTGATCCATAGCTGGTTCTTAAAATTACCTGTCCAAATATTTTCCCTTTTGATTATCACTGAGAATTTGCTATTTTTCCTCTGAGTTGGAACTTTGCATAAAGGACTTAGTTGGGAGATGCCTGTATGATTTTGAAGATTAAGCTACGGATATCACAAGCCCGTGATAGAACTCAGTAGGCAATGCTATTAGGGATTTCAGAGACTCTATGGGACCTTTGCTCAGGTGAGGCCTGATTCATTACAGGACAGCGGTTCTCATTCTTCTACATGCATAACAAGCACCTGGAATATTACTGAAACACAATTTCTTGAACCCCATCCCCAGAGATTCTGATTCAGTAGGTCAGGACCAGCTCCCCATGGGTGTGGCCATTCTAACAAATTCGCAGGTAATGGCCACAGTCAGGGCCAAGCTTCAGGAACCATTGCTTTAGGCGAAGCTCCACAAGTGAAGTTCCTCAGCCTCTGATTTAGAGTTCATTTTGACTCTTTACCATACCTTCAACTTCAATGTTTTTCTTGAAGGGCATTGCTTGTCATCCTAATATAATCACCTCCAGGGTTTCACCCAGCATTGCAGGCACAGGAAGGACAGGATCCCTGAAGATGAGAGAAAAGTACTGGAGATCAGAATATATCCTCAGGACTAGCACTATGCCTGCTGTATATTAGGATTTGATCGATATTTTTTGAAAGAGTAAATATAATAGAGTGAGTAAACACAGAATTTCAAAGCTGCCATACTTCAAAAAAGAGATCTTATGTCAGCAGGATAAGGATAGGTACTCTGTTTTATCTCTGCTGAGCTACATTCAGATGTCTTACACAGTATGTCCTCATTAACTTCATTGATAGGGTCTTGGAAACTGACCCTCAGTGAACCAAGAGAGAATGAAAGTAGGCCCTCCAATAACGTTTCATTCGAAATCAGTCTGGATTATTTATGATGTCAGGACATTACAACAAAACAATCTTATTTGATGACTTGCTGTATTTGGATTTAAATATGACACATGAATTTTGTGAGGGAAAGGGATTGAATAGTACTTTAAATCCTTTTAGAAAGTTGAAACTATGAGATGGATCACTGCGGAAATTAATAATCTTTTATAGTTACAAAAAGGATGCTCTAATTTATCTATTTTTGCAAGTTTGGAATTTCTCCTAGTGGTCAAATACTACATTTTTAATGTAGGAATCACTGACTTTATACTGAAGAAGTACAAAATGTGTTGTTATTTGAAATCATCATTTGTTTCTTTTCATTTCCTGCTCCCGTTGATTTGACCCTAAAATGTGGGTCATTTTAACAAATGGTCCAACAGCATCAAAAAGTTGAGCCAGTTTATTCAGCACTGACTCAAAATGATCCTGCTCACTTCAACCAGGTTTGGTTACCTGCGCTAAGTGAGCTACACACTAGAAAGTGACAGCTGGGTACGGTGGGCTTCAATGACTTACCTGCTTGTGAAGTTCCTAATCTACAGTGAATTCTTAATAGGGTTCTGGCTGTGTTTGCCACTCTACTTTGCAGTGTGTCTTCAGTTCTGAGGCTTTTCTTTCAAGAACAAGGCCAAGGCACTCAAGTGGGCCACTCTTCTGTGGGGACCCCATAAAATCCCTCTGTCCTTCCAGCAGGGCGGGTTCCATGGAGACAAGAGACAAACTGACTTCTCTTCCTCACCTTGCCTCTTGCTTTGGTCCTCAAGCAGCTTCACCCCATATAGACTGCTGAGAAATAAGAAGCCTTGCAACCCTTATATATAATATTGCAAAATTGTTGAACTGAATCTTTGAGAAGTTGGGACTTGATTCCTTTTGCCACGAAAGGTAGCTTTCAAGATCATGAAAGCAGATAGTGGCAGAGATGGGACATGAGCCCTGGGCCTAGATCCACAGAAGTCTGGCACCACCTCCACCATGCTCCTGTGACCTACTTTGCCCGCCCAAGGTGGGAGACTGTCACGTGAACAGCTGCCCCAAACCACTCTCACAGTCCTGGGAAGGCTCCATAAAAGGGAGAATGAATGCAGAGTTCTATCATCAACTTTCAATTCAGCAAATATTTATTGAGCACCTGCTATGTGCCTGCTCTTTGACAGAATCAGAAAGAATGTGACACAGCATTTTATTACAAGGTGCTTACAAACAAGGAAATGTATTTTTTATCACTTTACAATATCTGTCTCCTCTGTAATGCTTTGCAAACTGGAGTGTGCCCTAATGTGTCTGGAGCCTCAGATTAAACTAGTTTTTACTTCCTCAAGTTTCCATTTTCCTTGATTATAATTACGCTAGTTCCTTGATTTCATGACATAGATTTTTCTAATTCACTCTTTAAGCTTTGGAAATTTGGAAAGATGTCTCATACTCAAAGTATGTATTAAATTGGTGATTGTCCTTTTTTTTTTCTTCTGATATAGATAGAATAGCATCTTAGAATGATAGCTTAGAATTGAGGCAATAAAGCCATTTAAAAGGTTACTTTTAAATATTTATTTATTTCAAGTGACTGCATAATATATCTGTTTCAGGGACTTTTTGAAAAGATAAATAAATACAAGGTTTCAACGAAAACTTCGACTTGTGGAGGGGGCCTTCAGGGTTTGCCTCTAGCACCCCTGAACTTGGACGGTTAGCACCTCTGCCATTGGGGGCTCTTTAGGAGAAACTGAGAAGCACTGCTTCAGATGCTGCAACATTTTTTTTTCTTTTAAGATTTATCTATTTATACATACAAAACTGGGGTACAGGCCAGAGGTACAGGGGTGGTGAGAGGATTCACCAGAGACAGAGTGGGGAGCAGAACAGGCTGGCTGATGACATACACTGCTGAGGGGAGCAGCGAGTGGGTCAGGAGAGGTCTGTTGCACCAAGTGGGTCTCCTTCCAGGGCAGGGATCAAACTCATGCTGAAGTGGCTTTACCTTCTTGGTGCTATACTTTAACATGCTGTGCCACCAGCAAGGGCCTGCTGCAACATTTTTAAATGACAGAGTGAGGATGGGAAAAACATCTGAAGGGCAAACGAGATGCTGCAGTCCAATCAGAATCTGGACTTGAAAACAGTGAGACACAAGCACTTCTGGATAAACTGGTGCCTCTTCATTTTATCAGCCAGCGCCAGCCCCCAAGCATACCTGCAAGGAAAGCTACTCTGTGATGTCATCTACTACATTGCTGTGTTTTCCACCTTGCCTCTTGCCTTAGCTCTCTGTGATCGACACTTGCCTAGACCCTGCTCTCCTCTATCCTGCCCACCACCTGAACAGCCCCTACTCACAGCAGTGACCAGCAGACAGTGCCTGTTAACCGAGGGGAGCCAGTGATCTCTGGACCATTGTTCCATGGGGCCACACGGCTGTTCCCTTGCTGCCCCTCCTTGTCAGTATCTGTGAGAGGTTTCCCATCCTGGGCTGAAAGGCAGGCCTGGAAAACTTCGCGGAGCATCAGTTCAGAGGTCCTGCCACCAGCCGAACAATACGCCATTATTCAAGGACTCCAATTCATTTTCCTCTGCTCCTCCCCCACTGTTACCCTTGAGAGAAAACTAATTTGCAGAAAAATAGCCCTGCCAACTAACTTCTCCTCCTAAATGTAGGATGACCCCAGAACTCTTGTCTCAGTGGGTCCTTACTCTCACAGTAAATGCCCAGGAGTCCTGAGAAGCTGTCTTCTCCTTTAAAAACTCTCTCCCCTCTCCCCCCACTCCCCACCACCCCAGTCTGGGAAATGCTTTCTCTTCCTTTTATTCTTTGCTTCTCTTTTTAACATGTGTGCTGAAATTGGCACTTTCTCTTTTCAGTTCACTCCCTTCCTAGTATTAATGCAGGCAGCAATGGAGAAATGTGCGCAATTTTTCCAGTCTCTGCACTCGGCAAACCCATGGGTGATGGATTAAATGTAGCAGGCTCTACCTTACATATCACTGTTTAAGCGAAGCGGCTGTGCAGGCCGGTGATGCATGGTGTCATCCGAGGCGCCCGACGCAAGCAGGGCGAACGCCTGCCTCCGCTGTTGTCTGAGTAAATAATGGGGCTAATGGCATTTGGTGCAAATGAGGCTCCTATAGAACACATCGTGCTTGTTGATCTCCTTCTTATTTTTCTTTGTCAAGAAGCTTTCTCTCTCCTCGCTGGAGCTTCACTACTGTGGCCTGCCTTGGTTATGGGGGGAGGAGGGGAAAGGTCTAGGGGAGTTCAGGATTCTGTAACGAATATTGAGCACCGGGAGAATGGATGCCAAGGTCAGGTTAAGAAGAAAGAAAATTGATTTAGAGGTCAGGGTCACGGGTGTGAGAGGCACTGACTACTGCCCAAATATTTTCATGAGCATTGTTTTTGTTGTGGAAAAGACCAGATCTTGTGTAAGGAGACTAGAGGGTGGAGAGAGGGAGCCTGGGAGAAACAAGGGTGTTAGCCCTGGGAGCCAGGCCTGCGTGCTGGAGCTGTGTAAGCATGTGAATGGACAGACCTCTATGACAATGCTTTCCCTACAGCCTGCTGAGGGCTGAACCCTCTGTCTCTCCCTCCTGGGGAGGGAAGCTGGAGACTGGTTCTTCCAGTGCTATTTGCAGGAGTAAGCTATTGCATGCATCCTGTGATGCTACTTCTCAGCCATGCCTACAACAAACCTGCAACGCAGGGCTGTGTGTTTTAGCAAAATCCTACTATTACTGGAGCTCCGACCCAATTTTGTTTCTATATTCTGAAGTGGGGGAGACTCCAGCAACATGAGATTATCAACACATTCTGCTAGTGTATTAATTGTGTGAGTTATTGACACACACACAAAAAATTCTAATTTAAATTTGGTAGTGATTTTATATTGTGTTTAAAGAGAGGCACCATAGCTTAAACCACTTGGGATTTACTCCACATTCAGGAAAAGAAAAAGAAAATCTGCTTAATGCAGTGGTACAAAGGAACGATGTAATTTTTTTTACTTAGCAGGGAAGCTGCTAGCGTTGATTTCTAATTCATCATGAGAATCTGCGTTCCCAGGTGGTGGCTTGGGACATCCTAGGGCCTGCTGCACTGTCCAAATGCAGAAGTACCTGGCCAGTAGCTGATTGCCTGCTTTGATAAAAGCACACATGCATGCCAGCAAAGTTGAAATCTCCCAGCACAGATTAGCTACTTTTTTTTTTTTAGATTAGCTATTTTTTCTCTGATATCCCCTCTCAATTCCCCAAAGAGATCATGGGGGTCCCATAAACATGTGGGTGAGGACATGTTACAGGGGCACCCCAGAATCCCCAAACCTTCCTGTTCTGAATAGGTTCTGCCATCCACTGCATCAAGTCAAAACATTTAAGTGGTTTTTTTTTTAAGATTTATTTATTTATGCATGCAGAACTGGGGTACAGGCCAGAGGAGCAGGGGCAGTGAGAGAACTCACCAGAGACAGAGTGGGGAGCAGAACAGGCAGACTGACAACGTACACAGCTGAAGGGAGCAGCAGGCGGGCCAGGAGAGGTCTGCCGCACCATGTGGGTCACTGCTGGGGCCAGGATCAAACTCATGCTGAAGTGGCTTTAGCTTCTTAGTGCTGTGCTTTAACCCGCCACCTGCCACGCCACCAGGGGGACCCCAACATGTAAGACCTTTAATGAAAAGGAACTTTTAATACAACTAGTGGGTAATACAGAAAAGGCAAAGAATATAGTTTTTAAATTAAGCACCCAAAGTTACCCATCCCCTCGTGGGTAAAAGGTCAGCCAAACAAGATTGGCCACAAGCACAAAAACCCACCACAAGTCTAAAGCACCTTCCAGCAGGAATCCATAGAAGGGTCCGAAACAGCCAGACCAGTCTGGGAGAAAACGTGAAAAATCAAGGTGAAAAAGCTTCCATTGTTCACCTCCCCACAGGTCTCTCCTCCACATCTGTGACACCCAGTGCAGGACCAAGAAGCCAGCGCAGCGTCTTCACATGTCTCTCTGCTCCATGTGTCTCCTCCAAGCCTCCTCTGCTCTCCATCCTGCTTCCTTCCCTCTCCATTCTCCTCTCTCTGGCTTTTTTCTCTCCCTGCTCAGCTCCACCCTGCCTTGTGTTGAGCAGGAAACGTGGAACCTCCCTTTTTCCTGGCATCTACCCTGTTACAGACACAAATGGCAGGGAGGTGCAGTTTGGGCTAACAAGGCCACAGACTTGTACTGCAGAGGGGAATGGAGCCTGCCCTTATCTTAGGAGTAGGAGGTCCTGCTGAGAAAAAATGTTAAAATAATGTTTACCAACTATTCTCTGTCTTCCACCTACTACTGGCTGTCATGTGTCACCTCATTGTTCTGGCCAAGCTCTCTGATTCTCTTCCTACCCAGCAGTCATCAGCCCTCTGCCCCTGCCACTTACCTCTGCACCCTCACTTCCTACCTTGCCCACTACTCCCCATGAAGCTCTCATCCTAGAGGCTCTGAGCCATCCAGACTGGCAGAGAATTCCTTCCCATCCTTCCCTGTGTGGCTCAGGCCAGCAGGCAAAGCTGGACAGACTAGGGTGCATTCCCCCAGAACCATCACTCCTGCACCAAAACTTTCTCCAGAGTAATGAGCCGTAGCCTGGATGTAACTTGTGGTGTAGAGAAAAAAGACCCAGAGGACACTACATCTAGCTCTCCTCTGGGTGCCCTGGGGAAGATAATATACTCCCTGGTCCCGATTTTCTGAATCTGTGAGAGACAATCACACTTCGGGCCAACATTATACAAGATGATGCTATGCCCGCTTAGCCCTGGCCGATGGCCCCACACGTCTGTCTGCGTCCTGACCCCACCATCACACAATCATATTTTATTGGACCCATTCTAGGCACCAGGCACCGTGCCACCAAGGTTGGCATGAAGAGAGATGTCCCTGTGGTACCAACACAGACAACTCCTCTTTTCACCCTCACATAACCTGAACAGGGTTGTCTGAGGATCTTCCTTCAACACACAGGAAATCTGAGGCTTAGACGAAATCACATGATAAAGCACAGAACTAGAGTTTCAACCTGACTTGCCTGATGCCAAAGATGCTTCTTTTAATTCAGTGGCTCTCAGCCCTGGTTATCTGGGGAGCTTTCAAAACATTGAGGCCATGGCCCTACCTCAGACCAGTGGTGTGAAGGTGGAATCGAGCGTCTATTCCCTTTGGATGTGGAAATCTAATCTGATGTTCATGTTAGGAACATAGGTTGTAAACAGTTTCTTTTGTTGTAAATTGGAGCATATGATGTAAAGAACTTGTTTTAACATAATCTGGAACTTGATGTAAAAAAAAAAAAATAACAGCAGTGGGACACACAGCTGCAAGGACTGATAAGGCCACAGCCAACCGAGAGCTTATCAATGGAGAACAGAAGCCCCCAAAGGACCACCAAAATAGCTTTAAAAAGCCAGGGTGCAGCACCTACAGACTGCCTGTCATTGCTCCAGTCTGCATCTGGACCCACTGTTCTCCATCCACATCCTCGCCCTCTCGCACTGAGGCCCGGCTCAGGCCGCCGGAGTTCCTGGGACGTGGAGGACCTGCTTTTCGGATCCGGAGGACACCTTGCACCAGAGCATCCTCCTTTGGTTCAGCACTGGTCCCGGTTGAGAGCGAGAACCTCCTGGCTGTTAGCACAGCTCCTCTCAGCTCTGGTGGCCTGAGAGGCTAAGGGAATTGTCACATTGGACTGAGGTACTTTGGGGGACTTCAGGTTGGCCTTTCCCAGTGCGCTGAGTTTGTGTTCAGCACGATGTAATCCTCTATGGGACCAACACTGCCTCAGTACACTCGTGACAGTTCAGTACATGATGAAGGCACTCTCTCAGGGGCGCTCCATTGCCCAGCCTACCTACAGATCCCTGCCCACTGCACCACCCGGGCCTCAGAAACAACAGAAGTTTTTCAAATACTGACTGCTCAATAATAATTAACTTAATTAATTATTAAGCACTTATTACATAAATAATTTAACTAGTATTCACCATTTATGTGAGATCAACATGGGCTGGGCAGTGTTACCTTGGATCTGTGGCAACCATGCAGGAATAAAATATAGTCAATGTTTCTGGTTCAAAGAACTTGGATAAATAACTTAGGACCATGCACAAATGAGCCCTCAGGAAATCACCTCAGCATCCCTTACATCCCCGCAGCAGCGTGTAGACCAGTCTGGGCTACCACTGCAGCATCCCAGCACCCTGTGCCCTTCTCACCATCCACCTCACTTCAGCCTGAATGCTATTGTCTCTCACCTGGACAGCTGTCATCAGCTTCCAACATCTCCATCCTCATCCTCTTCCAATCCAAGGTCTAGAAAACAGCAGGGTGATCTTTAAAAACACAAACATTTAACCTCTTCTGTCTGGAAGGTGGTGGTCAGGCTGCTGGGTACAGTTTGGTAGGGAGAGCAACCAGTAACCAGCAGGTGGGTACTACATCTTCCTCCTCTGCTTGCCACGCCCCCAGATTTGGAGACTACTGACCATCAGGATGGGATGCCTTTTTTGTGACTTGTGAGGCCAGAGTGTGACTGTGTGTATAAGGTTTGGTTTAGGGAAGGGTGTTTGTGCTTTTCTAATCACACAAAGGTTTTATAGCAACCACAAAGGCCCTGAAACTGAACCTACCTCAGTGAGCTATTGTGTTGGGTAAATGTGAAAATTTAAATGAAAGCTCCCTAGGGGAGTTGAAATTTGAACCCAGGCTGTCTATTCTAACCCCTATTGTTCTCTCTGGAATGCAGAGAGGTGATACACTCAAGGGGAAGGGGATCTTGAGATAGGAAATTCTTTGAGCAGACCAACTGGGAGAAAGTTCTTATAGTAAGAGATGCAGTTTCTCCCTTGAGGACAAAGAGTGAAAGAACCAAAGTCAACCAGCTATTCTCTTGGTCCATCTCATCTATCTAAGGGATCAATTCCTTTGACTTAAAAAAATTTGTAAAACTTTTGCTGAAAGCATTTTACTTGGGAGCAAGAGAGGGCATTGGATGACAAGGGAAATGGTTATGCTTGGCAGCTGACCTCTGTTTCAAGTAGATTCATTCCAGGCTCCCTACTTGATAGGTGAGGTAGAGATAAAGAAAATGAGATTTCAATGCAATAATCTATCACTATTCTTCCTTATCAGATTATTGCTTTTGCTGGCCATCAGATTGAATACTTGGCACAGCATTCTCAAAGATCCCTTAGAAATAATCTACCTGGAAAGTTGACCTTTAAGAGTTTCATTTAGGACAGGTTGACCGTTCACTTTTAGTGACCATTCACTTCTGAGTTTAAACGTGGTAAGTTGTCATGGACCCACTAATGCATCTTATTTCATTGCCTTTCACTAGAACTTCAGTAACTAAATATGTTGTCTATCTCATGCTAAGTTGTGGTTAGCAGCAATATGTCTTTAATTGATCGACAAGAAGAGAAAATCACTATGAACCCAAGTCACACTGGATGTTTATGACTGATTCCTGATTCCCAGACCAGATATTTGACTCCCAGTCAAATGTCATCTTTTGACATTTAGGTCAATAAAGAATTTTATTTAATAATTAGTTTCATCAACTCACCCAGTTTGAATTTCAGTACAGTAAATTCTATTTTCTAATTTCATTAATAAAAAAGCTTTAAGATTTATTTATGGGGTACAAGCCAGAGGTGCAGGAGGTGAGAGGATTCACCAGAGACAGAGTGGGGAGCAGAACAGCAGATTTAACTGAATACACTGCTGAGGGGAGCAGTGGACAAGACAGGAGAGGTCTGCTGTGCCATGTGGGTCAGCTCCTAGACTGGGGATTGAACTCGTGTTACAGTGGCAGAGAGCTTTATAGTGCTGCTCTTTAACCCCTTGTACCACCAGGGAGGACCCTAATAAAAAGCTTTACAAGCTTATACTACTATAAATTAAAACCAGATCAATTGGCACCAAAAGAAGTAAATTCTATGAAAACAAAACAGTGTGACTGAATTCCAACTAACTACAGTTGTCAGCAGGGCTCTTAAACTGAAGCTTATTCATGCTTCCTTAAGGGAAGGAGGTAGAGGAATGAGGCAAAGTTGTAGAGGTATTAAAGGGAAACTGGCACCAAACTGTGGCTTTCTCTAACTTTATTCAAAATGTGGACAGACAACAAAAAAGGAAATACTTTCCTACAAAAAATAGTCTCATGTTCTCACTGCCTTCTCAATCCATGGCAAAATGTCACATTCCAAAGGTCATAAAAGAAGCAAGACATGGAGCCTGGGCCTCATTCCACTCTCATACAATTCAGTGAAGGGCTCACAACTCCCCCACACACACACACACTTTTTTCTTTCTTGAGTGGACCATCTCTACTTCTCCTTCACACCTCATCGGTCCTTTTCTCCTCATCTGCTCCCCACTTCCAGGGCTTTCCCTTTACTCTATGGAGTCTCGGGCCATAGTGTTCCCACTATGAATGGTGAGGGGGCTTTGGATCTTGGAGATAGGTGCGGTGGAGGTAGTAGACATGGTTCACTGCCCTTAACCCATTCCTGTCCAGCAATGGGTTGTCCTTTTGTTCTCCCTTCTCTTGTGATATACAAGAGCACCTATCTTAAATGCGAATTCTGATAAAGCCCTTCAGTCCCTGTCTGCTCTGCACTGACCTTGCCTTCTCTCATCATCTCTAAAATAAGAGGATGCTCCAGGTCTTTTGCATGAGAGCTTTTACTTCGTCCTGCCTTCCTAGGGCATTCACACTCTGTTGTCATTGACTGAAGTAGCCATAGTTACTCAATAGTTTCCATCTTTATACCGCCCTACCTTACTGAATTTCAGAAATATAGCTAGAGGCACCAGCTTCCCTATTATTTGAATCTTATCAATTAGTTCTCTTTGGTCCACGTTCCTTATTCTGATTTGTGCTATGAAGCCTCGATTATCTAAACCTCTTTTAGCCAAAAACTCTGTTATCTGAAATGAGGTTGTGTTACTAAATGTGTTTTTATTTATTTTGAAAACAGTCTAGCTCACCTGAACCTTTGCTTGTTCCATTTAAGTCAGTGCTTGCCTAGATTCTTCAGATTATCAGAGCCTTGGGGACACCTACTCCATTTTCTTAATGTTTATTCTTTGTTGCAGAACAACTCTGACTTCACACTTACTTTCTATGAAGGAAATACAGGCTATAGTATCTGAGTTCTATAATTGTTCTATTATCTTTGTTCCTGCCTACCTTTTAAAAACCATATTAATAATTGACTTTTTAAACCTCCTTTGATATTCTGAGGCTGCACAGCCAAAGGGAAAGAATACTATCATTCACTGAAGCACCTGGGGGTCTTGGTTCCATTGTACAGTTGATTGTGTGACTTAAAACAAATTCCCTAAACCCCATGTATTTCCATTTTTCACTCAGTCAATTGGGGACAATAATATCCAGGCTTCCTTGTTATCTGATATTCTGTAGGTAATAGTGAGTATAGCAGAAAAGTTTGGCAAGGAATATAATTTTTATAAGTAATCTGGAGAGACAGTCATTCATAATTAATTAATAATTAATCTAGAAAGAGTCCTTAATAATTATCTTTATATCTCACATTTGGCAAGAAATAAGGTAAGAGGTATTGAAGAAAAACTGAAATTTTGCTAGGCAATATAGAAAGGGTGATTCTCATCTCCACTCTGCTTGAGTATTTCTCACAATAAGAAGAACACTACTTTTAAATTTTAGTTAGGTATTTCTTTTTTAGCCAAAAGTATTTCTTTGGCAAAATTTCACTGCTTGTCTTACTGCAATTCAATTTGCAGAGCATTTACCAAACACCCACTATATGCAAAGTCCTATGTCAGTCATCCAGGGTTACAAAGATTAATCCAATTCAGTTTTTGCCCTAAAAGGTCTTTGCAAATATTCTACAAATGAAAGGTCAAATATATTGTATTCGATATTGTAAAGATAGAGATATTCCATTATTGGGTAAGATGAGGTAGTAGAGAACTGACCTGCTTATTCTTTTGCCTGGAAAAACCAAAATAATGAACAAAATGCGTACAACAAAAATTTTGAAGACACTGCACATTAGGCAACAAATAACAGTGATTCCTAAAAGATGGGAAACAAATAACTACCCTTAAAATATAAGATTTAAAAGCCTGTTCCCTTGTGAGAATTTTTAGACTTTCATGCAGGAGTCATGGCATATGAGTCCAGTAGACATCTGAAGAGAATTTGAGAATGAATCCTGTTATCGATACAGCCAGAGTTTGCAAAACTAACTGCAACAGACTGTAGAGAATCCCCCTTGAGTGTACACAAGAATTCTGTCAAATAATGAATGTGAGGAAACTACCTAATGAGGAAGAAAACATCCAAAGAATTAGAGGGAAAATAGCATGAATGTGGTTGTTTCCACCAGTCAGACTGAAAACCTCATAATTCATGGGGCATTGGGTAGAGTAGTCCTCAGAAGACTCTTTTCTCAGTAATAAAGAATAGTTCACCCTAGACTAAACATAGCTCTGGTTCTACCTAACAAATCTCAAAAACAAGACCCAAAAGGAGCAAACTGTTTATAAGCAATTTAACTGCAGCCCAGAACAAAGCTCAGAAATATTTACAGGAAAAAAGTAAAGTTTACAGAGTATGACATCCAGTAAAAATTACCAGTTATGCAAGGAAGCAGAAAATATGACCAATAATAAGGAAAAATAACCAACTAAACCAAAGTGTAATAGAGACTGATTGTAAAATTAAACAATAAGGCAATTCAAACAATTTTTAAAAACTGAGTTAGAGTGGGTCAACTACTGAACTACTAACATGGGACATATTTAAAACACCCAAATTAAAATTCTAGTGACAAAACTACAATTTCTGAGACAAAACTATAATGGATGGAATTATTGACAGACTGAATATTGCAAAAAAAAATTAAGAAACTTTGAGAAATAGCAGTAGGATCTATGCCTTGTTAAACAAAAGGAGAATGGAAAACAAAAAAAGGAGACTTGTCAAAGAAACTTTAGATAAGAGGATGGCAAGGAATTGAAACACAAGGCATGGGAAACCCAGGGAAAGTCAAATCGAATATCAACAAATTGTCCAAAATCAGTGATGAAAAAAAAATGTGAAGAGCATTTATAGAAAAAGGACACATTATATACAGAGGAATTGCAACAAAGAATGGCAGGAGTTTCTCATCAGAAACAATGCGAGTAAGATGACAAGTGAGCAATGTCTTTAAATATGAAAAAAACTGTCATCGCAGAATTCTATACTCAGTGAAAATACCATTTAGAGATGAAGTTCTATGAAGAAAGAAAGAATTTGTCACCAGCAATTCCACATTACAATAAATGTTAAAGCAAACCCTTCTGGCAGAAGAGAAAATGAAACCAGATGGAAAACAAAATCTACATAAAAGAATAATGGGCACTAGAAAAGGTTGTAATTTAGGTAAACATAGTTTTTGAATTTCTTATCTAGATCTCTAAAAATTTATTCTTTATACAAAAATAATAATAAGTGCAAAGAAAGGTTCATAATATATGTAAAAAAAGAATATATGACCAAAAAAAGCACAAAACCGTGGAGGGCAAAAATGAATGTGTCTATTATAAAGTTCTTAAGCAGTATGTGAAACACACTATAAAAAAGCAAAGAGTTTTAGCTAAGATGATATTAAAAGGAATAAAAATTAACTTAAAAAATAAACTCAAAGAAGGCATAAAAAGAGGGAACAGAGAACAAACAACAGATGGAAAAATAGAAAACAACAGAATGATAGACATAAATCTACTCAAATCAGTAATTACATTAAGTGGACTAAACCCTGAAATTGAAAGGCTGAAGTTGGCAGCTTGAATAAATAGTCAAGACCCTACCATATGATGCCAACAAGAAACTTACTTTGGAGGACCATTAACAGCTTAAATATACTGAGTTTTCCAACCCAAGAAATCAGTGTATCTCTCTATTTAGATGTAAAAATTCTCTCAGCAATGTTTTATAATCTCCAGTGTACAGACCTTATACTTCTCTGTCGGATTCATGCCTAATTAGATCTTTTCTGAAATTATTGTAAATAATAATTTGTCTATAATCTCAATCTCCAATTCTTTGTTGCTAGTATATAGAAATGTTATTGAGTGTTTATATTGATCTTATAACCTGCAACATTGCTAAACTAACTTTTTAGTTCTAGTAGTTTTGTAGATTCTGTAGGATTTTCTACATAGGTGATCAGTAAATATATACAAGTTCACTTTTTCCTTTCAACTTTCCTTTTCAACTTTCTTGTCTTACTGCACTGACTAGAACTCTAGCACACTGTTGAATGAGGCCATCCTTGTCTTGTTTCTGATCCAGAAGGAAAAAAAGATTACCTTTTTCCCATTATTTTGTTAGTTGAATTTTAACAGTACAGAACGAGTTTGCCCCCTTCTAATGACAACAGATTTGTGCACCTGCTATGCACCACGCCCTGAAAGACATAGCAATGAACAGACTCAATTTCTGATTCTCGTGGAGCTTACACTCTCGAGAGGGGGATAAACACTAAGCAAGATAAACTGGTGAAATGTAGGTCATTCAGATGGTGACGGGTACTCATTGAAAGAAGAGAAAAATTCTCAGGGGTGTGAAATAATTGTTAGAGATTGCAAGCTGGGACGGCAATTCAGCATTTCTCCGAGTATTTCCTCTGTTCTCACCATATCCCTCTTTTCCTGTGAGTGGGAATTCACTTCAGGTTCTCATTTCTCATGTACACTATTGCGAGTTCCCTACCTGCTTTCCTTGCCTCCAGGCTTATTCTCATCCAGTTCTTTGTCCAGAATCCTACCAGAGTGCGCCTTTAGTGAAGTTCCATTTCTTACAGGAGAAATATGCCAAATTTCCATGGAGGTTGTAAAGGTCACTTCCTGAACTTGCTACTATTTTTCTGTGTTCATTGCTCTCTCTTCCCCCCTTTGCATCCTGCAGCTCAGCTCTACAAAACCACTGCCTGTCTCCTAAATTCACTTCACTATTTTCTACCTCTAAACTTTTGCATAGACCATTCCCTATTGTCACAATGCCTCTTCCTCATCAAATGCCTCTAATAAATCACTAGTATGTAAAGCAGTTTAAGTCTCACAGTAGTCGCTTCCTCTTGAAAAATGTTTCTGACTCTTTCAGGAAGACCTTGAAATTTACTCTTCTGGTTTCTGAAAAGTCTGTGCGTTCAGAATGTATGAATTTAAATTCCAATATTGAATGTGGATGGCCCATTTACTTGTACATCAATCCTACTGGACTGTGAATAACTTGAAACAGAAATTGGTCTTATGCATTTTTGTTTCCCTAGCTCTGCCTCTGGCACATGGACATAATCAATATATTTTTACTGAAAAGATAGGTAGGTGGGCAGACAAACCTGAGTATCCCTGGTGCATGCCTTCATTTAAAAACATCCCAGTATTCTGGATATCTGGCTTCTCATGACTCCTTAAGTGCCTGGGTACACACAATTTTTTAAAGTGTGTTTTTCATTTTTATTGTATTTTATTGTACTAAGTCATTTACCCTGAGATCTACCCCCCTAGCAGAATTTAAGTGTACAATACAATACTGTTAACTTTAGGCATGATGTATAACAGGTCTGCAGAACTTAGGCATCTTTTTTTCTCCATCTTTCATAACTTAAATCTTATACTCATAATGAGTCATTTCCCACTGTCACCTGCCCCTGCCACTGGTAACCAGTATTCTACTGGTCCTGAGTTTGACAACTTTAGATACTTTTTTTTAAGTAGAATTATGCATTGTTTTTTCTCCTGCAGCTCATCTGTTTCCCTGAGCATGTCTTCAAGAGTCATCTATTTGTATGATATTATAGAAATCCAAATTTTATTAAGTTCTTTGGTAAGCATGTCCCATTTTGAGCTTACA
The DNA here is from genome assembly GCF_000260355.1 of Condylura cristata. Lineage (NCBI taxonomy): Eukaryota > Metazoa > Chordata > Mammalia > Eulipotyphla > Talpidae > Condylura > Condylura cristata. Next base: position 44,609,460 of record NW_004567108.1, read on the forward strand.
TCATGAGATTAGTAAAGCCCTCCAGTGTCATTTTCACCGATGTAAAGTCAAGTCTCCCCACTCAATCTAGTTTTTCCCCACACCTTGGATAGATCTCTCCTCCCTGCTCTGAACTGAATTATTCACTTTTGTCTCAATGTATCACCTTAGAAAAAGTTTTAAATGATTTTTTTCTTTCACTACATACAAACTGTTGCACTTTAAAATGTAGTGATAGAAACCCAGATATCAAGAACAGCTTGTTTCAACTCAAGACAGCTACAGAAGGTATTGAAAGACAATACACAGAAAATTTCAGGGTTCCTAGATTCTGCTGTATGGGGACTACTTCAGTTTATACCTAATCCCAAAGGCCTCTCCTCAACAAGTTAGCTGTCTTTCAAATCCACTGTCATCATTATAAAGGAAAAAGCACTGAACAAAGGGTTAGGATACATATAAAGCTAATCAGACCACAGAACACTCAGAGCAAGAAGGAGCAAATGTACTGCCAGATAACAACACGCAGAAGCCATCCCCAGGGTTTAATTAACAGATGGCATACTTTTAGCATTGGAGAAAATAACACCTTTTAAATAATATTTTAAAAAGTAAACATTATAGTAGCATATTAAGCAAAAGTTGAAAATAAACAGATAGAACAAAGGTCTTCTTCCAGGGTGCAACAACTGTTTCCCCATGATGCTCCTATTAACAGGAAAGTGTGGTAGGGGAGAAGGAGGCATTGCTGTTGGCATTCACAGGGGTGAAAGAAAGAACATCATAACATCACTCAAACACAAACTCTATCGCACACAGACTTGAAGAAGAACTGAATATGAACCTGTCATCTACTCGAGACCTTTAATGCAAATTGTTTTAGAATGTGGCCATTGGCTCTGCTGCTTCTTCACCTCTTTTCTGGCTAATCTTTTTCCTCATGGTTGTGACTTCATTGAACTTCCATTGGCCTGTGTCTTCAAGACCTTCCCTACTTTTCCTTTTCAATGTGTCTCACATACAAACCCCCAAAAGTAGAAGTTCTCTAGAATATCTATAAAAGGACAGTTTCCAACCAAATTCCTCTTTTAGGATGCTGGTCAACTCTCTGGAGATCAGTTACAGTTCACCTGTGCCCATACAATGATGGCAATCTCTAACACCCATGCAGGGAAATAGTTTGTTTTCTTAGAAGGGAATTCTTAAAATATCACACCTTGTCATTGGAACCAATATGCTAGTTGCTTAGAACTTCAGATGTTATTCCAGTTAACTATTGTTTATAACAAACCACCCCAATGTTAAGTAGCATAAACAACGATCGTTGCATATGCTTATGAGTCTGGGGGTCAGCGATAGCCCCAAGACAGACGGGGTACTATTTGTCTCAACTCTTCCATGTCTGAAGTCTCAGCTGAGGTGGCTTCAATGGTTGAAGATGGTGGCTTCACCACAACTGAAAGCATGGTCCATCCATGTCCTCTGTTCTTCCTTGTGGTTTCTGTGAAAACAGTTCCTTTACTCACTTGTCTGGACTGGTAGAGCTCACACAGTTGTGGTCTGTCTTTCATCACTCTCTCTACACATGGCCTTTTCACATGGCTACCTGAGGCTTCCTCCCAAGTATTCTTAGGGATGAAGGCAGAATTTCAATGCTTCCTTTGAACACAAAAACATGTAGTGTCACTTCAGTGTAGAAAAAGACTGTTAAAGGGGGTGAATACAGAAGATTAAGTTCATTGAGGTACCATTTTGGAGAATAGCTGCTTTCTTCAGTGAATAGCTACCATGAATACATCCTGTCATTAAACCATCACAACAATCCACTATGATGGAGGATTATGGGGGCTTTGGTGGTGGGTATGGTGTGGTATCATACATCTGAAGAGGTGTCAACATATATCCTTAAATCATACTGCCTCAATGCAAAATAATACAATTAAAAAAAAAAAAACCCTTACTACACTTCTCTCACTTAGGCACTAAATTCTTCTATTTTATTTAGAACAAAATAACTGGCTTAAGATCACACAGTCAAGAAGGGTCAAAGATTAGGACTCATCTGTTTCCAAATCTGTGTTCTCTCCACTTATTCATGTTACCACTAATTAGTATCAAGAGCCATACAAGAAAGTGACATTTCAGCTCTCGATCTCTACCACTTCTGGAGAGACTCTTAAACATCAGACTCGATGAGGACAGTAAATGGATCTCTTGAGTCTAACCACAGTCACATGATAGAATGAAAGCTGTGGAAGTTACTGCTTACTGCTAATTCACTTTGATTACACATGATAAAGCAGTAGTAATATTAGTAGTTGTAATAATAACAGATAACATTAATGGAGTGTTAATTGTGTTCCAGACCTGGCTAAGGGCTTTACATCATTGCTTTCTCATTTAATCCTTATAATTATCTTATAAGTAGGTACTGTAAGTATTTATACATCAGAGAAGTAGCTTGTAAAAGTTAAATAGCTTGCCCAAGGTCACACAACCAGTAAGTGACAAAGATGGAATTTAAATCCAGGGCAATCTTGACCCTGAAGCATGCATTTGAAAATCAGCTTTATTGAGGTATAATTTACATATGACAAAATGTAGAAGTTCATCTAACTGTATACTTAGAATGGGTGTTCCATTCTTTCTACATTCCCCAAAAGAACCTGCATGGAAACATTGGTCTTCAGCTTCACCATCTTGAGTGATTTCAAGGTAGACAGTACAAGAAGTGATCCTATAAATTGAATGTTTAGGATACAAAGCTTAAATCAGGTCACTCACCAATGTAACAGCAACAAAGCCCTCACTGATGATAGTGACTGGGGTGGGCTTAGCTCTAGCATCCTACCAGAATGGACCAGAGGAGGGGCAGGTGAAGAGTGGCATCTATGCCAATGGACAGTATAGATATAGTGGTGACTGTGGATTTGGCTAGCTATTGTTAATGGCTTTACAAACTATTTTGGTTATCTCTTGCTACAAAAAAAAAAAAAAATCCCTGAACTTAAAATAGCAATGTTGACTAGTTCATCTGGGTGGTTCTCATTCAGGGCCTCTTCTATTGTCTTAGTCACATGAATTTGGGGATGCAGTCAGCAGAAGGCTTCACTGGACTTGGAAGCCCAGGATGGTTCACTCATACTGGTGGCAGCTGACAATGGCTGTACACTCCACTGGGTTTGTCACCACAAGATCAGGATAGTGACAGTTATAACTGGACGATTAGATTCCTACTGAACAAATGTTCCAAACAATAGGAAGTGGAAGTGCCAGGTCAGTGAGGTGCTCTACTCAGAAATAGCATTATATCATTTCTACACTGTTCTTTTGGTCAGAACAGTCACATGCTGGGCAGATTTATGGGGATTCTGTCTCTTAATGAAAATAAGAAATAAGGAAACATTCCATCTGCAATGAGCAATGCTATTGCAATCATTCTTGTAGAATACAAATTGTCTTGCAATTCTTTAGAAAATGGCAGGCTATTTTCAAGCAACTATCAGTTTATCAAGCTTGATTGGTGATATTTTAAGAGATTCTTGAATTCTATAAATGAAGGCTAGATTGCATGGAAAATCAGGCTTGAATTTAATATTTAGTGTGATAGGGCTGCAAAGTCAACGGAAGGCATGGCCTCAACAGATCTCCAAAACTCCTAATAGGAAAGTAATAAAATCCTGAGAACTGGGATGGGTATATGCATGTGGGAGGGGAACAACTCCCAAATCTCCCATATTGCTGAACTCTTTGAACTCAAATGAAAAACTGCTATAGCCCGTTTTCCACAGTAAAACTACCTTATGTGGAAACACTGCCAGGCCTCACCAGAGGAAGCTACTTCATAAGATGATGCTTGTCTACCTCAAGATCGGACCTGTCCTCCTCTCATGACCAACAATAGCTAGAATCATATCTCAGCACAGTCTGGCCCAGGAAACACAGTGCCTGCTCCTGTAAGAGAATGGCAAGACCTGGAAAATCAGCAGTAGCAGAAACCAGCAAAACACATGTGTGAGTCTTGAGAGGAATGAACTTTACCTAAGTATTACGATGGATAAGGAGAACTAATTGAGTTGGAAGCATTCTTCCTTGACTCAGGAGTTCACATTCTGGCAAAAACATCAAAATCCAGTCGTAATACATTGTTGGTATGCCTCTGTGAAATTTGCACACCACAATGGACTTCAGTAAATTGGGTATAGTTGCTAGAATGACCTTGCAGACTCTAGAGGAAGCATCAAAGGGTGATGGAAATGTTAAAATGGGTTTGTTAGTGAGCTCGGAGAACTCTTCTCTTGTGTTTATTCCCCAGGAAGTTTCAGAGAAATGCACTGGTGAAGAAAGCACTGAAATCTTTTGAGTAGTCCCAATATTGGCTGCCATGGATCCAAGCTACTTAGCATCAATCAGATTGATAGGATTTTGGAGTGTCAGAGGTCAGCTGGCAATTCTGAAGGGATAGTAGTAGATATCTGTGATGTCCAAAATATTGGAAGATGCTTTGACCCTCAGATATCTGTGGCAGTGACTAAATCACCAGGGTGTTCCTAGGAGTGAGATACTTGACTTGCAGGATTGGTGGGGAAAATTGACACTTGCAACAAACATATCTCCAAGTAGATCCACTAGATCCGTACCCACCTTCTAGTTTTTTCCACATTCTCCAAGTGCATAATTTAGATGGATAAACAAAGAAGCTAGCAGAGTCCTCCAACTGGTTTGCTGACCTACAGCATAAAAGCTACTGAGATAAGAAAGGTCAACTGAAGCCTTCTGAAATAATACAATCCCATCCCTGCAAGCCGATTGCAAACCTCTGTCAACATTGCATTCTGAAAAAGAATTTTTGCCACTATCAAAATTTCAAAATATATGGAGATGATATTCTTTATCTTAAGGCTGTATAATATACTTGTGTCAACTTTGGAAAAAGAACTGACTGACCACAATGGGTTATAGTAGATTATTCTACCCTGAACCAGGTGGCAACTGCAATCTCAACTGCTGAGCTAGATATGACATCTTTACTAAAACAAATCAGCACAGCCTCTGGCACTCAGTATGCTGTTATTGATCTGATGGAATATGTTCTTTTCAACCCCTTGTCAATAAACAGGATCAAAGCAGGTCTTATTTTAAGTGGGAAGGACATCAGTACACATTCATAGTGTTGCTTAAGGCTATGTGAAGCCTCTTGTGTAATGTCACAAAATAGTCTGCAGGGATCTTAACCGCCTCGATAGTCTATAGGGTTCCTAGAATATGGTATGGATGACATCGTGCAAATTTAACCTGATAAACAGAAATAGCAATTGTGTTTTGGAGGCTAGGAATAGAACTTCACAAAGATTCCCCAACATACCCCATCAGTGACATTTTAGGAGTCCAAAGACCTGGAGTGTGCTGTTTTATTATTTTAGACATAAAGAACAAGATGTTAGAACTTATATACCATATTGCTATATAAAACCACCTCAGAATTTACTGATATAAAACAGCATGCATAGTATGCTCATGAATTTTATGGGCCTGGGATTTGAATAAGCATCATCGTCTTGTCTCACCTCTCAATTCTGCCTTGCTCGCCTAAATTGGGATTCCATGATAGAATTAAGTCTTAATACCCTAAAATATCCACCGGTAGATGATGAATTATTTTTTTCTGTGCCTCTCAAATGGTACTAGTATTGTATTTGGAAAAGGCTAGAAAATAGTCAATCCAAATATTTTCTGTGTTTGGTAGTTCAGATGAGGAACCTCTACTGAGAAAGGATTTCTGGAGGCTTTGCTGTGAAAACGCTGATGGTTGCAGAGACTCAAAATAAGCTGGAATCTTAGGGAATACACTACCTTATCTTCCAAGAGCCTGGGATAGCTAGGGTCTGAGAGGGTTGTGGATCAGAACACCAGTTCATGCATACAGCTTGGGCTTCTTTCCAAGATGGCAGTTTCAGAGTAGTTAGAAGAACATATGTCCCATTGAACCAGGGAGAAGTACAGGGCCTTCTGTATTTATGACCCAGACTCAGAAATCTTTTGTGTATGTTCCATCAGCTTCTATTAGTTGAAGTAGAAAAAATGCCTAGTAGATTCTAGAAGAGGAAACATGGACTGCATCTCTTGATAAACAGAGTATCAAGGAATTTTGAGATGTTGAAACCACTGAAAAGCTTTAGGAATCGGGGACCAGTTGTAGGACTCTTGGAAATATTGCTTTGACCCATTTCTGGAATGACTGAAAAGGCTGCCAGGTTTGCGTCAATCCAGGCCGTGGTGTAAGTGGCCCTGTCACCTAGGCCATACAACTAGTAGATCCAGTGGTGCTGTTTATTGTAAATGAAAATGGTGTTTGCACATGCACGTACACACACCCCTCTGTCAAGGTCAATATCAGGGGTTCCAGTGCAAATCTTAGAGCTCTAGACCTTCTTTCAGCAGAAAAAAAAAACCCAAGCAAAAAACTATGAACCATTTTGTAAAACTGCTCCTGGACCCTGATAAGGAGGCTCCCCTGTCCATGGGATAAGTGTCCATAAGTGGCCCGTACTGTCCAGTATGAGCAGGTATAATCAGTGTTGGCAGTGTCCTCACATCTCCATGCAAATCAGGAGTATGCGCCAACCTTTCCTTCAGCCCAGAGCAGGCAACTGAACATATTGCCTGGCTTCCAGGGCACACATAGTGAAACTGAGAACCTGCCTGGCTAACCTTGGCGCCAAAGCTCCTCCGGACTCTTCTCCACTGGTCTGCTATCAAGGGATGTAAGACAGAGAAGCAGCTACTCTACCTGCTGCCTATCTACTGCTACCCACCTGCAGGAAGTGAGATTTGAAGGGCTGGCAGGATTTCTGCAGACTGTTACCGGGGCGATGGGGAGAGTATTCCAAAACGTGAGGGGTTCTTTCTGTATCTTAGGCAAGTAGAGAGAGTAGATCAACTTCAAGTCCATAAAGATGACCCTACCCCTCCATTTCAAAGTGTCAGGAGCGAAAGAGGGTGCCCTTTTGTGTAATACTTCAGTGTCCAGGAACCCCACTTCCTGCTTAGTCCCAACTTTACTCCTCATCAGCTCTGTGGCTTGACATCTCTGTGCCTCCGTTTCTTTGTGAGAACTGGAGACAATAACTAACATTGATTGATGGCTTGCTGTGTACCCAACCCAATTCAGAGCCCTGGTGATAATGCAGGGGGTACACACTATTTTGTCCCCATTTTACAAGTGAGAAAATTGAGTCACACAGCTGGGAAATCACCATGGCAGCATTTCAGACCCAGTGTCTGGCTCCGTTGATTGTGTGTTCAGTAAGGTGGTGAGTCATGTTTCCAGGGCTTGTTGCAGGACTCACAGGAGTTCTTCATGCTGCGTGCTTGGCGCAAGCAGTGCCTGCTTCTGAGCAGTGCTCCATCCAGGGAACCGCTGCTATCAGGAGCGTACGGCCCTCATTTGAGCCTGGTGATGAGAACACTAAAGTGGAAGAGACCATGAGGGTAGAGATGGGACAGGAAACACATTAGGACATTCCTAATGAATGTTCTTCTTTAGGACATTCCTAAAGAAGACTTGGGGTCTTCTTCTCCCATCCTCCAGCAGCAGGGATGAGATTACTGGTGTTCAAGAGCACACTTCATCCTTGTCTAATATTCTACAGAGAATCTCTGTGCACACAGAGGGCCATATGACCCCATTCCCATACTTTGGATGTTCTGAGCACATGCAGGAAAAGAAAATCATGCACCTCATGTTGCTGCAATACACTCTTCCTCTCTGTGTCAATTTTCAGACCAAGACATTCTGCTTTTTTCCAGAATCTCTGCTCTGCTCCTGTGTTCGCTGCACATCTCCCATCATTAGGGCCCTATTCTGCCTTTCTCTCCACTTCTGTGCACCAAGAGGTTGACCTCTGTACACCTTTACCCTGATGCCCTTACCAGTGGGCTTCCAGCTGGGCTTGGTCAACTGGAGCACCCATCAGAAATCTGACAGCAGGAGGAAAGGGCCAGAGTCCATCTTCCCTACTTCACTGGTGGCTGACAAGGACTATGCCCCTTTGCTACTCTCCCCCCACCCATGAGCCCACACATATGCCTTCCCCCGGGCCCCTTCCCTTAACACACACTCCTCTGGAAACTCTACTTCTTCTTCTGTTTCTTTGCCCCCAGTGGTGCCATGGCCTCCCACTCACTGTTCCTAGGGTGGGACTCCCGTGTCACCTTTGTTTCTTCCCTAACCTCTATAGACCGAGCCTTAATCCCCAGTCGGCATTTCTGCCATCTGGTGAACTCAGGTCCCTGCCAACCACGGCTGGCACTTCAATGCGTGTGGGGATTACTTTACCCACTTTACATTGCCCATAGGGAGCAATGTGGTGCTATTAATTATTATTATAAAAGTTAATCTCGGCCCTCCCTGGTGGCACAGCGGGTTAAAGCACAACACTGAGAAGCTAAAGCCACTTCCGCATGAGTTCGATTCCCGCCTGCCCCGAGGTGACCACATGGCGCGGCAGACCTCTCCTGACCCGCCCGCTGCTCCCCTCAGCAGTGTATTTCGTGGATCTACCTGTTCTGCTCTCCACTCTGTCTCTGGGGAAGCCTCCCGCCGCCCCTGCACCTCTGGCCTGTACCCCACTTCTGTATGTACAAATAAACAAATAAATCTTAAAAAAAAAAGTTAATCTTGTTGAAGGTGTTGAGAATGGTATGCTAAATGTTGAGTAACATTAAAGTGGGATGTGACAGATGAACATGAAAAAGAAAAACTAGCACCTGCATGGTTGATACATAGCACACACATAACACACATTTTCCCTATCACAAAGGGATCATATTGCATCGTTTACTGGTTTAAGTATATCAGAAATCATTTTCTCCATCCAAGATTTTGCTTCAGCACTGGTGAATTTAGATATAATAACTGTAGCTAAAAATTCTAGTTGGGGACCTCGCTGAAGGCACAGGGAGGGGTTAAAGTCTCAGCACTCTCAAGCTATCACCAGCCACTGCTGCCTGAGTTTGATGCCCAGCCAGGGTGGTCAATCACATGGTGCGGCAGGCCTCTCCTGTTTTGCCTGCTGCTCCCCTCAGCACTGTTCTTCAATAGATCCACCAGATCTGCTCCCTACTCTGTCTCTGGTGAATCTTCTCACACCCCTACCCCCAATCCTGTACCTCTGGCCTACACCTCAGTTCTTGTGTGCATAAATAAAAAAATAAGTCTTACTATTTGTACTACACAGCACGTAGGCTTGTATCCCAGTTTAATCTGTCCTGTACTAAGGAACATCAGGTAGCTTCCAAGTTTTCTTTGTTATTATTACTTCTGCAGTAAACATCCTCGTATAATGTAAAACACTTGATAACACAACACAATAAACTCCTTCTTCTTAAAACAGAAGCCGCACATATGCTATAGATGAAGACATTCCCCCTTGAGATAACAATCTCTGCCTTCCTGGCTCCCACTGGTGTTGTGAGATTCAGCTGAGAAATGTATATGGAAGGCCTTTATGAACTGTAAAGCGTGTGCAGAGGTTATTAAAGTAAGACTGTATTCTCCCACCCAGTCTGCAAGGCGAGTGTGGTGGCCATGTCCTGCAGACATTGTGCTGGCAATTTTGCCAGGCAGAAAGAAAAGAAGGCTTACTTTTGGGCTTTTCTATATTTATTTCTCTTTAGCACAACAAAGAATTGTATGTAAGAAAAGCAGCCTTCCTGTACAAGAGTAAAGGACCAGCTGGGATTACATTTGCTCTGTTCTGGTGCCGGTTAACTCCTTGTGTCCCTGCCATTTCAAACAATTGAAGGAGTCCAGTTGCCCGAAGGTCCCAAGGCTCTGGAGTTCCTCACTACCAATATCGATCAGCTCAGCTCCTATAGCTGATTAGTCATAATGATTGTTTTCTAGTCCTTTCCTGATAGGTCTCTTCTAAAAAGCACTTTAGAAACTCTGCTTGATGAAAATAAAAACAAAAGCCAGCTATAGTTTAGCTTTTTCTAATGGAAACTTTATGTCAAGTGTAGACACTACATTGACATCTCACATAAAAACTACGCCCCCACTCAGGAGGCGCTCCATTTTGGATGAATTCCTGGGTTACCTTCTATGAATTGAAGTTCCTGGATAGGCTCTGCTCTCTCTAAAGCAGTGCTATTCAAATGTCAGAACACAGTTTCCTAAAGCAAGAATCTTGCCTAGTTTTCAATTCTTAATGAAAGGCACTAGACAAGATTCAGACTTAATAGCTTAATGCTGTTTGTTAACTTGTGTGCAAATACAAGACATCTCTGTATGAAAGTGGTTCTGTTCAACACAGCAAATGCTATTCTGGGGCAAGATATTCTATAATTGCTTGTTTTCTATGATGCTTGGTTTTTGCACAAAAATTCAATGAAGGGGACATAACCCTACTACCCATTTATAATGTCAAGATGCGTTTTTATTCTAAATCTTCATGAATTCTGAAAAAGCACAAAGCCTTCTCTCTGATTCTTTTCATGATGACTAGACATGTTTAAGTCTTCTGGGCAGGGCCAGTGGCCATGTACCAGGCATAATTCAGTCAACAGCACCGAGATCTGGGCTTGTTTTCTGTTCAAGGCAAGGAAGCTTCTGCCAGCGAGGCAGGTAATCTGATCTCAGAACTTGGCCAGGGAAGGTGTGCATATATTGCACAGAGATACTGAAATTGCTTTTGCTTCCTTCTTTTCTAATTTTATCTCTATAGATGTTTCACTGTTTCCATGGGTTTATTCATTTCTACCATCACTCCCACCTCCATTTTTTTTTTACATTTGTGTATTCAACCAGAGAAAATGAGTAAGAAAAACAATTATGATAGTGGGGAAAAAAAAAAGATTCAAAACTGCCATATGTGAGGCCCATGGGAGTCCCTGATTAATTTTCATTTTCAGTGTTTAGTTCTAAGCTTGGCCTGATTCAGTAAACGTGTGAATAAGTATGGTCATACATTTGATTTCCTTGCAACTGTGGAAAAATAGAACCAGCTTTCTTGCAGGGCATGGTCCTGAAAAGCAAGAACTTTGATTTACAAACAAGCCACCCCAATATTGCAGAGTAGACATGTATTATGCACCATTCCCTAAATGGGGATTTTGCTAGATTTTAGACAGCAGCCGTCTGGTCTGGGAACATCATGTGGCAGGCAAAATTGTCCATTCCTATATTGATATCTCTCTGGTCCTTTCCTAGGTCCACATTCCTCTGCCCATTTCAGTTGTTTAAAACATTGATTCTAGAGGGAAAAAAATTACAAATGTGGGTTACTTAACAAGCCTTACTGGAAGGGAAAAACACACCAACATGACAATTGTGCTGAAAAGATTTGTGGAAATTCAAAAGTGGAGAAATTTCCTACGTTGGGAACAACTACGAGGGGTCTCTTAGGAGCCAGAGGGGTGAGCCGAGCCTTGGACTAGCAGGAAGTTTGCATGGGACGAAGGTGGGCCCTAGGGAGAAGGATATGACATTTGTGGGGTTCAAGTTGACAGAAGAAGGAGGTGAGTAAACACCTCAAGGTGTGTTGAGGAAGGGGGGGGTCACTGGAAAAAGCATTAATGGAGAGGCAGGACATTGCAGGAGGCAGGGAGTTCACCGAGTGCTTCAAAAATTTAGACTTGATCTTACAGGCAAGAGGAAATCACCAACTACTTTTGTTCAGGAGAGTAGCAAGAGAAGAAATACCTTTAAAGTCGACTAATAAGACACTAATGACCAAAATGGGGACCAGGAAGAATTGACGCAGCCCAGAGGTGAGGTCGGGAAGGGTGGTGGCTGCAGCAGAGGGGAAAGTGGGTGATGAACGCTGGCAGAGCAGACATGACCAAGTGCTGAAAGCTGCTCAGGGTCCTCCTAGGAGAAAAGTCTCGCAGATAAGTCTTTCTCTTCCTATCAAAATTCCCCCTTTGGGCCCTCCCTGGTGGCACAGCAGGTTAAAGCACAGCACTGCAAAGCTATTGGTAGCCCCTTCAGTGCAAGTTCAATCCCTGCCCCGGAGGTGACCCACATGGCACAGCAGACCTCTCCTATCTTGCCCACTGCTCCCCTCAGCAGTGTACTTTGTCACTCTGCCTATTCTGCTCCCCACGCTGTCTTTGGTGACTCCTTTCACTGCCCCTGCACTATGTCCTGTACCCCAGTTCTGTGTGCATAAATAAATAAATCTTTAAAAAGTATATTCCCCTTCTATTCCTTTACTTTGCCCTTGACAGTCTAATCAACCACGTTGCGTTAAGATGTTCAGGGCAGATTATGACTTATAGTAGGCGCAAGATAAAGCAAAATTGCACAGTGAAGGGAATGTTAAAGTGGGCACTCTCTGAGAAACAGCGTTGCATAGGATTCCTTCAAATGTCTAGCAGTGTGTGCTTTTCATTAGTAAAAGACCAAACAAAATGGATGGGTTTTTTCTTCTACTTCTGGCACTTGGATGGTGGGGAGTTGCTCTGACATCAAGAGGAAGCAAGTTATAGTAGATTCGATCCCATCTCTCTGCTTTCCTAGTTCCCTCGATTGCTCAGGGACAAGGTGCTCTGCACATTTGAACTCATTTTAAAGGGCACCCCACCCCCAGCCCCCAAATAGTAGTTTCTGTCTCTTTGGTTGCCCAGCTTGGGTCTGTGCTTGGACCGTTTGTTAAACAAATCTGGGAAGAAAACAGGAGTTGCTAAATCAGTCAAGTAAATTCTCACAAGCATAGGGGTTGAAAGAAACTGGGCGCGGCCAAAATGACCTCAGGCAAGTGCCAAGAAGAACCTGGCTTCGAAGAATGTTCTGCAGCCTTCCACATCTCCTTCCATGACAGGCATCAGTGGTGTGACAATTAGGTGTGGTGGGTGGGCATTTCTGTGGGTTGGCAGCCTATTTTAGCTTCCAACTGTGGGAGTGAGCTTTAACTCTGTGCTAAAATTAGGGGAATTCAGCAACTCCTGTGGTTATTTCAATCAGTTCCCACTTATTGAGTAGCAGCAGCACAGTTAAGTAATAACATGGTAACCTTGCCAAGACATAAATGAAATGCTGAGTGTTGCCCACTTGGATACGAAATCACTTCAATGATCTAAGTGGAGAGCCAAACCATCCAAAAGGCTGCTGGCACTTTAGGGAGGGTGAGGGGAACTGGGGACATGGAAAAGAATGCCCAAAGTAGCTCCTCGGACCTTCAGGGAAAATTTAAGGGAGCAGGAACCCACTGGCTCAGCAATCCGAATTTCCCTAGAGAATGCCAAGAGTCTCAATAGTCGGGAAATCTGGGTGTGACCTCCATCTCAGAGACCACACACTGACTTTGCCAGAGCAGCTGCCACCAGCACCAGGGCATCTGACAAGGTTTTGGCCCTGGTGCTGAGGCTCAGCACAGTTATAAATGTAATAATGAGCTAGATAAGCAGCTTCTTATGACAGCACAGCGCAGAACCTTGTTCCCGCTGGCTCTACTGTGAGAGGAGATGTTCTCTAGCTGAGAGAGAGAGATGCCTGAGGCCAGCTCCCCTTTCAGAAAAGGCAACTGAGGTAAAGAGAACATGAGGCAGAGGAGGAAAGAACCTGGAAGCCTTGAAGTAAGGGTCTCTTAAGAATGCTTAGCACTCCAAGGACTCGTAGCCCCTAAGCACATACACTGGGCAGGAATTAGAGTTGCAGGGAGAGAGCTGAGGTGGCAGAGGCCATGAATAACCACAGAGAGGTCAGCCATATTTATGAATTTTGCAGAACTTTTCATTTCCCTTTCCCTGCTCTTCTGGCTGTGCTGACCCTTGTCCTCTGCATACTTATGTTGACCTGAGTTGAAGGGCAGCCACTCAGGAGGCAGGGACCTCATGGGCAGCAACACTGGGAGATATGGTGGCTGTCACCGAGGTCCACCTCCCACACCACCATTATCCCAGCTAGGGACGGAGGCATGACAGGAAAGACTGCGGCAGTAAGTCAGCCTTGTATGTTCGCGTCTTATAGAGGGCACCCATCCTGGCTGCCCATCAGAATTACCTAAGAATGTTTAAATCTCCCAGGGTAATCCCAGGAGCAGCAGGATTGGCAAACACTGATTTAGTCTTTCTAGCAAAGTTAGGTGAGGGAAAAGATGGGTGCTTCCCTCCATAGGAAGCATAGACACACACTCTGGGAGTTTCCAGATAGAAAGGCCTTTTAAAGATCACCAGACCAATGCCCCTCACCCCCTAACTTGACTCATCTCCACACCACCCCAACAAAGAGGTGCCTTGGAACCGCTTCTCTCCCCATAGATGCAAGGCCAGGCAGTTCACAAAGGGAAGGCAGCTGACAGCTTGAAGTTCACCTTATGTTGAGCTGATATCAATGATCTATTCTTATTGCTATCCTTTGAGTTTTAGTAGAAAAGCACAAAGGAAATTCCACTTTTTTTTTTTAAATCTGAGCACCAGCGATATAATTGGGTTGAAGGTTTGATCCTGTTATCTTTTCAAACAACGAGGAAGCCTCCTCTAGTCAGAGTCGCCCTTCTGAAGCTCACACTCTTTCTCTGCCCCTAGAAATTCACCTGCCCCCCACACCCACCACCCCCTGCACCCCGCCCCACCTTTCATCCTCTAGCAGTGCTGGAGGTTAAGAGCCCATGTGTGGCTTTGCCTTTGGTTTTTAACAGTTGTCTTCATGTCTTATTCTGAAATTAGAGCTCTACGGAAACGGTAGCTTTTGTTTCCTTAATTAATGAATGAATATTTTCATTCAACAAATTTTCATTGAAAGTGTGTGCTGAGGCCCAGAGCAAGGGGAAGGGGCTGTGGGCAGGTACTCCTGGAGAGGGAGCAGAGGCCTCACACATCATTGCCTAAGAACAACAGAAGATGACCAAATGAGGGTAAATATAAAGGTATCACATGCACCTCCAAATCAGGTATTCTCCCACCCCCAGTTCATACCACTGCACTGCCGTTGAGGTTTTAAATCTTGGAAAGCTCCTCTTTAGAATGGCAAATTCCTCCAAAGGCCTCTATCATTTTTTCATTCTTTCATTCGTTCTACAGCTATGCCTGGGGGTTGGCCACTGTGTGGAGACAGAGACAACACCCAGATCTCCAGAGACTCCTGGGGCTCCTCACCCAGGCATCCTCAAGCTGGCAATGGTATGAATGAAGCTAAAATTCACTAAATGAGACAACAGCAAACAAAACAAAGTACCCACTCTTACTCCAGGCTGGCAACCTAGTCACAAGAGACAGGGGCACAAAACAAATATCTATACACACAAGCCAGAAAGTTATAAATGCTAGAAAATAAATCAGGTAAAGAGGATACCAAAAGATAATGAGCTTGGTATTTTACATACAACAGGAAAAGGTTTCAGATAAAGTGACATTTGAGCAGAGAGAACTCTAGGAAGTGAAGTAGAAGAGTAGAATTTTTTGGAGACAGAATAGCAAGTGCAAAGGTCCTGTGACATGTTCTAAGAACACAGGGAAGTCAGTGAAGGTGGAGGGGAGCCAGTGGGGGTGGGGCACAGGCAAGGTTGCCCCTAGGGATTAAGGGTTATGCGGTCAGAGAGGGAAACTGGAGTCAGGTCTCATAGTGTCTAGTAAACAGTAGTAGGAGTATGGATTCTGTGTCACAGGGGGAAGCCAGTATCTGAAATAAATTTTTGTACAAGGTGGTGAGGTGCCAAGGCAAAATTAATCAGATCAAAGGAACAGACAGTAGAAGGCTGGAAAAGGTATTTACAAGTGTCCATATTTTCTCTGAGGAAGTAACTTTAGAGCTGAGTCTTGAATTAGCTGAAGCAGCAGCCATGCAGATTTCTTGAGAAGCCAGTTCCAGACTGCTAAAATGGCACTGCAAGGGGAATGAACTCACTTAACATATTTAGGAAAGAGCAAGAATGTCCGAGTGGTTGGCGTAACATGTAGAACGGGAGGAGACAGCTTAGAAGCAGGCAGGGATCCTCATAGAGGCCAGAATAAGCCTTTTATTCTACATATGCTAGAAAGACTTCAGAGGAGAGATGATATGTTTCTTTTAGTAGGATTACTCAGACTAGAGAGTGGTGAAGAAGCAGCAGAAACGGCGACTGGATGCGGTGTGGCCAAGGTCCAAGATGGCGGTGGCGGGAATGGGATGGCTGCCATGAATAAGCACGGGCGCTATTGTAAAAGCAGAACTGCAGTACTGACGGATGGGCATTGAGGATGGCTTCTGTTTTTATTGTTGTTGGGTGGCTCATTGAGGGGGCTGACTCAGAGCCCTGGGGATTTGGATAGTTGCTCTTGACTAGGAAGTGATGCAACAAAGTCCCAGCAAACCTCAGGAGCAGCCACGGTCTGGCCCTGGTGGACCCTTGGAAGAAGACTGCAGACAGCACCATGAGACTGCGGCAGGCCTTGGGCCCCTACAGGGCTGGGAGTGCCGGGAGGGGAGCTTCACAGTTCTGCTCCCTCGATGGCATTTGTTGTACTTTTTCTTATTTTTCATTGTAAAGAATTTTAAAACAAACAATCCAAACTATTTTAGTTTCTCTGAACGTGTAAGACACAGACGCAAAATATTTTTGTACCGTTTTTTTCCAAGTATTGCACAATACAGATATAAAATGAGCACTTATAATTGCATTTTCTCCCATAATTTAGAGCAAAAAATCTTTAAACCTTTAACAAAATATACATTTTTAAAAACAAATGTTCATACATTTTAAATGTTCATACATACCACAGACTTAAAATAGTTGATGTCTTTAAGATGGATATTTAACAATTTCAGTTAAAAATAATAATAAAAGCACATAAACCAGCTGCTGTCACAGATTACTGTGTTGAAAAGATATAAATGCAATACCATGTCATCACAGAATCAGTACAAATCCCCTCTGATTTTTATAAACTTGTACCAAGTGAAATTCCACAATTAGAACAGGCCGCTAACTTCACTTACTAATGCCAGTATTTTTATTTTAAAAAATCAGCTATATCTCTGCCATCTCCTAAATACTGTAAAAGGTCACCTCTGAAACTGTACTTTAAGTTATACAGTCAGTGTACAGTAACTTTGTGCTTGGTTAGCAAATGAAAAATGATGCTTGTTTTATTTTTGTAACCAAGCTTGAATTATAATAGCTATAAACTTAAAAAAAATAATCACAAGTTGACAAAAAGAATCCTCCTTGGGCCTGACCATTTTAACTTGTACAATGCAATCTTTCCTTTTTTTCACTTAGCCACCAAAGGCTGGAATTGCTGGTTAGAATCGCATGTCATTTAAACTAAATTTCAAGCCACCTACAAAAGACCTCTCACCGAGGCCTCCCAAGGCCGCAGACACACCAAGGCATTCCTGACTGGATGGGACCTAGGTGAAGGAGCTGTCACCTGGGCACCTTCCATCAGTACTACTGCCTTGACCTGCATATTAGGAAAAACAAATTCCTTGGCATCTTGAGAACGAGCAGAGATAGCCGCTGTTGCTGCTGCTGTGGTAGGGGCAGCGCTGGAGGCTGAGCTGGCTGCTGATGTTGCTGTGACTGGGTTGGCAGACCGAGCCCCAGCCCACACAGAGAGCAGAGGGCGCACTGAGGGAGACGCGCTCTCACGTCAGGAGGTTGTTGCATTCTCGTGGAGCCGGACAGTGACAGTACATGCCACCTTGTTACTGCAGCCACTGCTCTTCATTTTGGTAGCACTGACTGTGGCAGCAAAAGGGGCGGGGGAAGAGGCTGAAGGCTGAGTGGACTGGGGCATGAAGGTGGAGCTTACAGCAGCTGACTGACCAAAGGGAAGTGAGGGAGAGCTAGACGCTGATGGGTGTCACATATGGGCACTAAAACCTGGGTTTCTGGATTAAAGCCGGTTTTGATCTTGGCCAACTCATATCCATTTCCATCATCATCATCATCCACAACAAGCTCTTTCCTGCTCCCTTTCCACCAGTTTGGTGGGAAGCCTCAAAGGGGGTGATCCAGACGCCAACCTCCTGGGGCAGAGTGCCGTGAACTTTGTCTCTGCCCAAGCCATTCCGTGGGCGGAATGGCTCAGCCACTAGGCCCACTAGATCCACTGTTGCCCTGGGTGAACAGACCTAAATTCTGATCTTTTGTATGACTTTTCAGGACACCAACACCCTTCAGATTTCTTCTTAAGTCTTTCCAGCTCTTCAACAAAAATATGGACACATCTCCTGGGAAATGTATGTACAAAAACGAACTATTAAAACTCAGCCCTACTTGGGCTTCAAGCTGCTATACCACAAGGTTAGGTTTGTCTTCAACTCTCCCGGCCCTGGTCCTCCCACCAAAAAAAGTGTTCAGTTTATGGCAGAGAAACAAATTTTCATTCAAACTGCTAGTGTTAGGGCCTCCCTGGTGGCACAAGGGGTTAAGTCTCAGCACTATGAAGCAATCTGCAATCACTGCAGCAGCTTGATCCCCAGCCAGGAAGGTGTCCCACAGGGCGCAGCAGACCTCTCCTGCTCACCCACTGCTCCCCTCAGCAGTGTATCTCAACCCATCTGCCTGTTCTGCTCCCCACTCTGTCTCATCCCCACCCCTGCACCTCTGACCTACACCCCAGTTCTTGTATGAATAAATGAATAAATAAATAAATAAATCTTTTTTTTTTAAGATTTATTTATTTGTGCATACAGAATTGAGGTAAAGGCCAGAGGCACAGGGGCAGTGAAAGGCTTCACCAGAGACAGAGAGGGGAGCAGAACAGGCAGATTGACAAATTACACTGTTGAGGGGAGAAGTGGGCAGGTCAGGAGAGGTCTGCCACACCATGTGGATCACCTCTGGGGCAGGAAGAGATAGAACTCATGCGGAAGTGACTTTAGCTTCTTAGCGCTGTGCTTTAACCCACTGCACCACCAGGGAGGTCCAAATAAATAAATGTTAAAAAAAAAAAATCAAAAGCTGTTAAAAAAAAAAAAGAAAGTGCTGGTGTCAGCAGATTATCCTTAACACTGCACTTGTTCTGTCTGCTTCAATGCTGCTTCCCCCAAAGACCCGGTTGGTTGCTGGGCTAGAGAGAAGTGGCTTTGGGGGTTGAGTGAAACCCATGAAAGGACACCTAAGGGAGGGGTGGAGCCCAGCATCTCTGAGCTCTGGAGCTGCCTCCTCCTGCATTCTCCTCTGGTCAGATGGCCAGAGAGCTTCTCGCTTCACACAGCTGGAGCAGGGCCCAACCTTCCCACAGTGTACCACTCTATGCCAGGACACAGTTTCGCTCCTTCTCTACTTTATGCTTCTCATCTTTATACATAAAGTTGATGCTATGTCTGTGTATATTTGTGTGGACTTCAGCCATTTGTATGGATATGCATGGCCACAATTAGGATATGGAATGACTCCATGGCCCAAAAAGTTCCTCAGGATATCCTTTTGATCTGTTCTCCATTACTATAGACTTGTCCTTTAGAAACTGTCCTCTAAACTGAAA
>NW_004567108.1:44629275-44670496 GCF_000260355.1 Condylura cristata
GTACTGTTCCACTAATTTGTGTACCCTTCCTTTGCCAATTCCATTCTGTCTTAATTACTCTAGCTTTACAAATCTTATCATTGGAGGTAGTGATTCCTCCAACCTTATACTTCTGTCAAAGTTATTTTAACTACTCCAGTTTCTTTGCCTGTCAATACCAATTTTGAAATCAGCTTATCTACACCTTCGAAAAATTTTTGCTTGGAAAAAGAAAAATACCAGATGGTTTTGCTCATAGCAGGAGTATAATGGACCAGGCGAGAAAATAATAAGAATAATGAACAGCCATATACCCGATTTTCTGGGGGTGGAGTGGGAATGGGATCAAAACAGGGGGGAGAGTGGAAGTGCATGGGACTATGGTGATGGCACATGGGTGACTCGGTGATGGGAAAGTCATGGGGATTACAATTGAGATGAAAAAAAAAGTACAAAATGATGTAAAAATAAACTATTATATTAAAAAAAATTTGCTTGGGATTTGGTTGGAGTTGTGTTAAATCTGGAGATCAATTTAAGGTTAACTGACCTCTACAATCTTGAGTTTTTCCACTTAACTAAAAGGGCGTCTCTATTTTTAGATCTCTGATGCTTTCATTCTTCACTATTTTGCAGTATCAGCAAACAGAGCTTGTGTGTGCTTCATGGTATTTGCCACTAAATATCTCACTTTTCCAAACTAGTGACTATTGTCAATGGTGGCTTTTGTTAAAATTTAGTTTCTAATTGTACATTACTAATAAATCAAATGCAATTAATTTTTGTATGTTTGTCTTATATCTTGCAACCTGGTTAAAGTCATTTATTAGTTCTAGCTTTTTTAAAATAAATTTCTTCAGAACAAATGTGTCATGAGAGAAGGGAGACATTTTTTTGTCTCTTCTTTCTCAATCTATGTGACTCATTTCCTTTTCTTGTCTTCTTGCACTTGGTAGGACAAATGTTGAATAGGAGTGGTGAGAGTGGACATCATTGCCTTGCTCCCTAGGCAAGTGAAGTGCACAATCTATCTCTATTAAGTACATTAGCTTTCATAGATGCCATTTCTTAGTTGGAGGAAGTCCTCTTGAACTTCTGATTACTGACAGCTTTTGTCATGAGTAGATTTTTAATTTTGTCACATGTTTTTTTCTGCAGCAAGTAAAATGAACATGGGATTTTGCTTCTTTAGACTGTTAATGAGATGAATTACACATGACCTTCATAAAATATTCTTTTTATATAATGCTTGATTTAACTCACTAACAGTTTGTTGAAAAGTTATTATTTATCTGTCCACGAGAGTTACTGGCCTATAGGTATTTGTATTTGTGAGTTGCAGACTTCTGCAGCATTTAAAGGGAAAATTAAAGAATTAAATGCTTATTTAAAGTACTAAATAATGCTAGGAAAGAAGAAAGGAGTCAAATCAATAAAGAAAACCAAAAAGAAAGAAGATCAAAGTAAGCCCTGGGCAAGTAGAGGGAAAGGAAGTAATAAAAAACAAAAGCTAAAATCAATGAAATAATAGATAAGCTTAGTATTGGGTTAAAGTTGGCCTCATAAGATGAATTGGGAAGTGCTCCATTTTCTCCTACTTTCTGCAAAAGATGTGTAGAATTAGTCTAATTTCATCTGTAAATATTTGAGACAGTTACCTAGTGAAATCATTTGAACCTGGAGGTTCTTTTTCAGGAGATTTTAAACTACAAATCCAGTTTAATAGCTATAGAACTAGTCAGGTTACCTACTTGATCTTGATGAGTTTTAGTATTTTGGACTTTTCCAGGAAAATGATTCAGTTCTTCTAAGATGTTGAATGTATGTGTGTGCACTTGTTTGTCACATTCCCTGATGATTTTTTTATTGTCTGTGGGATCTATAACAATATCTTCTCTTCCATTCTTGGTATTGGCAATTTTTGTCCCTCCCGCCGCTCTCTTCCTAGAGGCTTATCAATTTTAATAATATTTGCAAAGAACTGACTTTTGGTTCCTTTCATTTTCTCTACTGCTTTTCTGTTTTAAATTTCGTTGATTTCTGCTATTTATTGCTTCCTTTGCTCCCACTGCTGCCATTAAGAGATTGCTTAGGGACTGGGGTATGAGGGGACAGAGAAAAGAAAAAAGAAGTGATGGATCTTCGTGCTCTTTCTGAGAGTTACGAGTCTCTTTTCACACTCCTAGAACCAGTCTCTCCGGGAACTCTCATTCTCTGCCCCCCGGGAGTCCACTTCTAATATTCAGACTGTTCAGAGTGGGGATGATCAGAGGAGAGAGATGGCAGATTCACACCAGTTCAGTGGAACTCCAGATGCTTGCCCAAAGCACTGACTACTGTTCACTTCGCAGGGCCCTTATCCAGTCTACCCAGGTTTAATAGACAGAAAGACCAGGCAGAATGTTTCTTCCTTCTGACCCAGAACTGAAACTTCCCCCCACATTCTTTGAGCAGATCTCCCAGAGATGTATGGGTGTCTGGATCAGCCATGCCACCCCCAGGAAGCGTAGCGCCAACCCTCTCAGTGCCAATAGGAGGAAGGGTCCATTGCCATACCCTGGTGACTTCTGTGGAGAGCGTACCTGACACTCAATGAGAAAGGCAACCCTTTCCTACAGTCCTGCCTGTACAGAGGGAGCTGAGCAATTCAAGGTCCTGTCTTTTTGATATATTTTAAAATTAAAGTCAACATGGAAATAGGTGGGTGGGTGGCTCAAACTGAATGGTCATTGTGCACCAGGCTGGTTATCTCACCGTTTGTTATACAATAAAACAGGATCAGATAAACACAGCACAGCTTCTGCCTCCATTGATAATGTAAATCATCCCTTGTATCATTTGTCTTTCCTTCAGACTGGATACAAAAGGCATAGAAATGAACAATTCATGCCTAAACACAGGAGAACTTGAAAGCTAGTGTATGTCAGATGTTTATTCTAGGTCATCATTAAGGGGTTGAGTGGATTTTCTTATAAACATGGGTTTTTCTGTCAGTGGGGAATAGGAGAGCCAGAGTGTACCTTGTAGCATGCAGGCAGCTCTTTTAAAGACACATCACAACTTTTCTGCCATGCACACTAAGTTATAGAGATAATTCTTTTTCTAGGCGATGAAATGTTGTCTCCTGAGCAGCGCAAAGCATAATGTGTTCTAGAAACAATGCTTTTTGCCTCCACTTTGCACAAATGCCATTTTTCATTACCCATGGAGTAGGAGCTTGCTGGAAGTGGAAATGAGAGCAGGGTTGTGCTCTCTCCCGCGGACGGTCAGGCACTGCCTGACACCCGCACAGCCAAGACCTCCAGGGCATTCCTGGGAGGCCTCCCCAGCAGCATCCCCCACAATGAAGTTTGGCGTGCCAAACCCTTGAAGGCTGTCCCCTCTTTTTCAGACTACCCATCTCCTTTGCCCTCTTCTCTGCTGAGGTTTTGTGGGTGGCGATGCTGCTGTTTTTCCCACCCAGCCCAAGCAAAGGCAGCTTAAAGAAAAAGTGCCAAGACAAACAGAACGAGAGCCTTGGGGACCCAGTAATGGGTACAGTGCGTCGAGTGTGGTAATCATTCTTTTGATTTGTGTTCAGATATGTTTTCTATTTGCTTTCACACAGAATGTACATTTCCCCCCTGGATTGCAAATAATCTGAACCCGGGTAAAACCATTACAAAGTGGCCTTCAAACATCATGTCGGTATTGGAACTGAATGACTGATCAGACATTTAAATATGGAAACTGGGAATTCGGGTGAATTGCACTGATATGATTTTTTAAAACATGCTCAGAGTTGTTCAATGATCTCTGCTTTCTTGGCTCTCTCTACTTTTACTTTAAGGATTCTGTATATTTTTTTTCTTTTAATTGTGTTCTTGTTTGTTCTGCTTTTTAATTATTGTTGTTTAATGATTGGGCTGTATCCCTGAAGTCAAAAATAAAAAATTATCTCCCCATCATTCTTAACAAATAGATCGAAAAGGTGAGATGGAATTCTCAACATCCCTAGTGTCTGGTGAACTCTGCCCTTTCTCCAGGGCCGATTTCTTGAGATAATCGACGTCTTCTTACAGTGTCTCCTAACTATACCCCCGCGCCCCCGTTCCCAGCCCCATCCAACCAGGAGCCAAAAGAAAGGCAAGGAGATGAATGTGCTTCCACAGTGCAGGGCGATGTTCGTGTCTGGGGGAGCCCCTGACAGCAGTCAAACAAAAGAAGCCGAGACAGGGCCCTAAGTCCCAGGTTAATGTCAAGCGCTGGGTTTTCTTTTAGTTACTCAAGGATCAAAAGGAAATTATTCAATAAAAAGGAACTTAAAGGGGACTTCTGTGCCGACACAAACCTTAATCAAAAACACTTGTTCAAAGGCAGCTTCCTTGACCTGCCTTTTCATATTGTCTGGCCAGTTCTTACACACATTTGTGATTAAAATAAGGATTTTCTCCATCACAATTCAGCTTTCCCTTTCCTCTCAGCTGACCAGAATTTCACCAGAGTGACATGACAGTTTGTTGCTAAGGAACTGAAGATCCATGCCACAATTCAGCATGCTGACGAAGAAGGGTAAACACTTTTCCACCGATTGGATATTAAGTATAAATAAGCAGTGTGTGTGTGCACACTGCACACACGTGCCAGCAGTGTGAAGACTGACAAGGGAAGAGAAAGTGAAAGCACAAGCACGTTTCTGTTTGAAATGTGGGTGATGCGCCTCCTCCTCTGTAAAAGCTACTCTTTAATAACCCTCGGTTGCCTCTAACTTGCAGGGTTACCACTCCTGCATTTGAACTTTTCACTTCGGCTTGTTTGCTCCCCTCTGTTCGCATCCCTGTTCCTTCACATCGTCATGTCAGAAATTTATCATACTGTGACCTTAGTCACATTCTCCTTTAAAAAGAGTCAGGCACAAACTTTTCAGAGCCTCTAATATCTTAGGTGTTCAGCAGGAGACTGGAACATGAAATTCCTCCCACTTGGAGCACACCCACATCAATGTTTCTCAAAAATCTATTTATCTTAGTCACGACCTATGAACATGAATAGAATGTGGCTAATGTTTCCCTGTTTCCCTGTGCCTGACAACTGAGAAAAGTTAGAATTATACAGCTGTACTTTCTAGAGGGAAGTGCAGTAACTTCACAAATCTTCTTTAAAACAGAACTTTTAAGAAGCAGACCGTTTTGAATGTGCCCTTTCTTTTTCTTTTGCACCATTAAAGAATTGTCTCTGCCTCTCAGTGTGGTTTGCCTGCTATGTTGTGACGTGATGATTGTTAGATTAAGAAAAGTGGGAAAATCTAGCCACAGATGATTCCATAAATAAATGGTGCACTTGCAATACTAGATAAGTACACACCGTGAATAAAAGAGGAAATGGATATATCAGAAAAGGAAGTAGCGATCCTTTGAAAGTTGAAGATAAGAATTTAATTACTTGTAGAGAAAGCCTTTGGAAGATGTGACCTGAATTTGTTTGAAGAGAAGTAAACTTCAGTGGTCAAATCCTTGGGTGCTGGGCCAACAGTCTTCATGAATTCTGTGTAGCTACTGCAGTGCGTGATTGTTCTAGAAGAAGAGGCAACATGTGAAAGTTCATTTTGATGGGCAAGAAGTTTTAGAAAGAGGTGATTTGGTTAGAAGACACTCACTCCAGCTAGAACAGAACTATAAAGACAGCATGACACTGGCTTTCCATTAGAAAAGGAGGCATATGTTGACAAACAGACAAACTTCGATTATGTCACTTAATTCTGCCCATTTTTTATGCTACATGGGTTTTCGCTGCATCTACGATTTTCCCCCAACCTCAAAAGTTTGCAGTCTGCATACAATCTGAAATGGACAAGAGGGCATATTGCTAAAGCTAAATACCTAATCATTAACTTATAACTGAACGTAAACCTTGAATTCATGGAAAAGGTAAGTGAGTGTAGACTCAAGATGAAAACATTTAGGAGTCTAAATGTATATTCAGTCCCTTCTGTTCAGGACTCTGGACTTGCTAACATAAAAAAAAAAAAAAGAGCAAGATATAGGTTCTGCCCTTGGAGAGTCAGTTAAGACATGACAATAAAAAGTGTGTGGAAGAGGCACACAAGCCTGCAAAAGTTTTTAAGAGTAGTTTTGGGTAAACAAGCTGAATCATCAGGGAATGTCTCTGGGGAAGAGAGTTACTTATCTTGATAACCAAAGGATGTAGGGGGTTAAGGGGAAGGGTGAAGGTTTCTCTAGCTATGACATAAGGAAAAGCAAGGAGGCTAAAGCACTCCTGAGACTGAGTTGTAACAAGCTACTTCAAAATTTAGTCGTTTTATTTCCCTCACAATTCTGTATTTCAATAATTCAGGAAGGGCTCAGCTGGATGGTTTATTGCTGATCTACTGGGGCTAGAAAGCCATTTCTAAGATGACTTCTTTCATAAATTTGGTGTTTGGAGTCCTTGACCTTTCTCTCTCTCTCTCTCTTTCTCTCTCTCTCTCTCTCTCTCTCTCTCTCTCTCTCATCACACTCACATACATCTCACAACAAAGTAACTGCAGACTACTAGAAATTCTTCTACATCAGCATATAGTAGGTTCAAAGAAGGTGTTCCCAGAGGCATAGTCTTCAGTTGCAAAATTTCTTATGACCTAAATTTGGAAGATCCAGATATCATTTCTTCTACATTTTATTTACAGCAGATCACAACAGCCAGCTAACATTCAAAGGAATGGAAAATAGGCTTCATCCAGTAATGAGAAATATCACTATGAATGTGCAGCCAGACTTAACCTCCATAGAAAGCAATGGATAAATTAGAATGGTTTAGTAAATGATCAATGCCTGAGGGCAGGAGCCATCATCAGAGCAAGAGGCAGAAGAGAAGTGTAAAGTAGATTGAGGTGAGGTTAAGAGCTTTGAATATTTAAAGAATGATACCTTTTTCCTTGATGTATTCTCTCTTGTAGAACTGTGCTCAACTAGCTAAAAAGGAACACCAGGACTTTTAGAAGTCCCAGGCATTGGACTAGGTGTGTGAACAAGACTAAAATTCCCAGTTGAATCTCTCGAACAGGACCCACTTTGATCACAATATCTTTGTAAATCACGGAAATTCATTTCAGCAAGTTTAAGAGAAAGGACGCTTTGGGAAGCACAATAAATAAACATTAAAACATCCCAGGACAAGAGCTGGATCATAAGAAGTTTGACAAATCTGACACTGCAAACCCCAGAATCCAGATTACCCCCTGGCAGGGGTCTGAGGCCTCTCTTCTCTGTGCCAACTTTTATCTCCTTGTTTGTCTTCAGAGATGAGCTTTCACTGCTGAATTGAAGAGTATAAATGGCCCAAAATGACTGTCCCTGCCTGCATGGCCTTTGGTTCCTGCATGGCCTGCATGCCTTTCAATACAAGTACCCAACATTCTCTCATTGATTATAGATTGTGAGGCACTTACCTCGAATTCTAGAGTAGAGGTGTCTTGCTGAATTACACCAGACTATGGATTTGTTCTTAAAGTCAAATAATCTACTCTTTACTACAGTCAAGTGGGACTGGGGAATGGGTTAGATGCTTAGTGAAAAGTAGCATGAAAGTATAGTCTGCTTGTCTCCATCGGTGAGAGGACAAAGACAGAGAGCAGTTCAAGAGAAAAGCTTGGGATGGTAAAGTGACAAGAAAGGAAGTTTCCATGTGGAAAACATGCCAGCCTAGAGCTAAGGAAAGGTCAGAAACAGAACAGTTTAGCCCCAAAGTCATTCTTCATTCATATTCCAGACCTTCCCTGAAGGACTCAGACCCATTTCCTATTGAACTTGTCCTGGCAGCCCTGATGAATGAAGCAGTAATGAACAGCAGTGGATAGTACTGGAGAAGGTCCTTTCTTATCTGGCTCTCACAGAGGATTTTAATGCTTATAATAGTATTCAGGAGTACTAGCCTTCTCTTTCTATACTGTTCTCCAACATACCTATCTATAACCAAGTCATAGGAGAAGATTGATGACACAAGTATATGCTCCTTAATTTTGTCAATGAAATTGTTAATTTAAAAAAGTGAGAAGAAAACAAATCCCAGTTGGAGAAAAATATTCATAGTACTTCATACTGTCATAGCAAAATGCAAATCAGGATTTTCCTTTTCCCCAATAAGCAGGCATAAATCAGGATACATTTTAAATTGATAAGAACTTGCTCAGCACTGAAGAATGGTATTGACCTTCTGCAGTAAAGGTAAGTATGAAGTACATTAAAATCACCATTTTCTCAGTAATCAAGTTTACCTCTGTGATACCTTTGGACTGTGACACTCCTTCAGAAATGCTGCCTGCTCAAAATTCTCCAAACAGCAGCACTGAATGGAATTCTGCTAGGGTAAGGGAATTCTGGCTGGGCAGTCAAAATCAATTTGTTCCTGTGATCGACAAGGGGCCTGCGTGTCAGCCAAGCTCTCTCGTAACATCTGTGCTCTGATTATGATCAATAGGTATTTGTGATATGCCCAGGAAATGTGCTGTTTGATTACTTTTATATGGGACAGAAGACAAAAAACATCTCAACCTAGAGCCTTCCACTGTGGATGTTGAAGCTGGTTGATGAATTATTAGAATGTAGAGTTTGCACTGATAAACTTTTGAACTTTCATTGAACTTGTAGATTAAGAATAGGCAGTTTTTCCAAGAGGAAAATTCACCAGACAACCAACAATTTTTCTTTCACATATTTAAGTAAGATGTTCGATCTGGTAAGGAAATAATAGTAATTTATGTCTTTGATAATTGAGAAGGATTATAGTTCTATACACAGAAAAAGCAACCATCACCCAGGCCCCGTGAGTCACAAAGCCATTAAGGAAGAAGCTTCTAGCTTAAAAGCAGATGAAACCTCTGGATTTGGAGTGTGATGGTCTCCAAGAGGGAGTTGAAAAGAGGAAAGAAATCCCCATCTACTTGTATAATTAGGGCCCCCTCTCTGCCTTCCTTCCAGACAACCAAAATGACACTTTTCAACTTTTGCTTCCATACTAAAAGAAACACACACAAACACAATATCTTATTGCACACCTAGCTACCTTGTACTTTGCACACACATACACAAGTCCAGCAGACCCTCGTAGAAAGCCTTCTAAATATAAAGCATGAAGCTTCCTCCTTCATTTGTCCTATAATCTGTAAGGATAACCTATAACAGGTTACAGATCAAGAGGGAAGATTGCTAACCAGCGGGAAACTTGTGTTTGGTATATTCAATTCACTACAGGAAATTATTTTACTGAAAAATGGCATCATTTGAGATCAGATTACTGAGAGACAGGAATTACTAATTTTGCTGCTATGACACTGAACAGCTTGTATTAAAAATACCCACTGGCTTGTGACTTTTTGGCTTGTTCAGTAAAATGCACCAAAGATTTCAACTAAATGTTGGCCACTTAGAGCTCAATTGCCCTTATT
This sequence comes from Condylura cristata, assembly GCF_000260355.1. NCBI lineage: Eukaryota > Metazoa > Chordata > Mammalia > Eulipotyphla > Talpidae > Condylura > Condylura cristata. The sequence goes on from NW_004567108.1 coordinate 44,638,676, forward strand.
CGTGATAAATTCTATCACCTTTCTTCCTAGATCTTTTCATGATAATGTTTTTCCTTCTCTGAAATTCAATTTGAATCAATCCTACCATTACTATAGCATGCATCTCACCATTTGCTCAGAAATGAGGACACAATCTTTAGCACAAATTGCTAATAGCTGATGTTCATAGCATCACAGGTGCTATAATTCATGACTGGGAGTCAGTCAATATGAATGAAGAATATAATCTCAAAGGAAGTCTAGGAAAGAAGCCACCAGTTCCGCTTGAGGAGCATAAGTAGCTATTTTGGTTTCAGGAAACAGGAATTGATGCAAGTTTCCTCCAATCATGGATGTTGGGTGTTATTCTAAGAGCCCATAAACTGCATCAGAAAGCCATCAGGACGCTGGGCAGCCAGGCCTTGACTCCGATTTTTCTCTCCACCTCTCTCATATGGCATCTCCATCATGTCTGCTCATCTGCTCCATCCTCCTGTCTCTACTGACTTAGATTGCTCAGTTTGTGTTCCCTCATAACTAGTGTGCACTTCACTGCCCATGACCTTGATTCTCTCTCCTGTTATTTAGTTTTAGCAATCACTGAGAAGTATCTTATTTGAATTTCTGAAGAGGAGAGAGAATTTAATCATCTCTACTCACATTTCGAGTGGCCACACACTGGGTTACTGAACAAGCACCAGACATCATTACCCAACCAAGGACCAATTCTCTGTGGCCAAAAAGACCATGTCCTGGGGTACAAATGAAGCTGTTCCTTTGGCAGCGGCAGTTCAGTTCATAAATGGTTTGGCAGAGATTCTGAAGGTTGCTCTGCCTAGTTCATAGCTAGCTGGGAAAGGTCGGAGGGAGAAGATAACACTTGAGGTGATGCTAAAAGGATGCCAGGTGTGGGATGGGTAGAGAGTGCGTGAAAGTAGAGGCAATCCCACAGGGTCAAGGTTTAAAAAAAAAAGGTAGGGGATAGATTTGTTATTTTGGCTAGAGCGGTGCCTCTCTATGTATCTATGTATATGAATCACCTGGGGAACTTGAGCACATGCAGATTCCTATTCCTTAAGGTGGGCCTTGAGTTTCTGCATCTCTAACCACTTCCCAGGCAATGCTGATGGGCTAGTGTACACTTTGGTAGGAGCAGAACAAAAAACATGTCAAAGCCTTGAATGCCAAGTTACGAAATTGGCATCTACTCTTCTTGCTCGCTCAAGTAATAACCTCTGGAGCACCTGGGACAGATGAATGATACAGTAAGAGCGGTGTAAAGAGACAACTGGTTGGGCGGTGCTTTGTGGGATGAGTCAGAAAAGAAAGAGAAGATCAACTCTTAGTAAGTATAAACACCAGGAAAGAGGGGTGATAGGATGAAGTGAGGGTGGCCAGTGTGAAGGGGGAAAAGAAAGGACATAGTAGGTCAGATACACAGCCGATTAAGCTGCCCTGCCCACTGCCCTCCCCGGTCAAACCTTAGCTGAAGAGAGGAGTCACTTCCTGGTAGCATCTCTCCATGTCCTTTCAAGGGTGTCTGCTTTTCATTTCAAATCACATCTAAAGATCATCCTCTCTTTTACCTCTAACCCTTAATTTCATTCTCTCTGCCTAACTGCATTTTCTATTGTGTGCAACTTGCTGCATGATTTAACTATATTATAACATGTAACTATGTTATTTAGCTATTATTTCATTGTGTACCAGTAACCAAATTCAGTAACTATATTTGTTCTGCTGAGGAGTTTTGTAGGAAGCATATCTGAGGGGCACGGGCAATGAAGTAAAGTCTATGAAGTAAAGTCTATTACTGCCTTATCACCATCAGGAAAATGATCTGTTTGTTTGCAGTTCACTGAAGTACACAGCCAAAGAAATTGAAAGAGAGCTTAGGGAGGGCCTGAGTGAAGTCCAGAAATGGAGATGGATGGGTCATCTAAACACAGTGTTTTGGTTTAAGATCCAGCGAAACAGCTATGAGGTATTCAAGTAGTACGTTCCCAAAGCATGTATTGGCAGGGACAAGAGATAGGGAAACAAAGCCTATGTTAGAATTCAGAACCTCTGTTACTACCCAGCTTACCCAGGTCCCTACTATACATTTCAAACCAAGAGAAAGATAAGCTCGATGTTAAATACAAATCCCCACTGAAATTTTCTTAAGGCTAAAGGCGTCATAATATCCTGAGATTACAGATACAAAGGAAGAAATCTGTGCTTACCTATTGGATTGTTCATGCCATTTTGCGATTCAACTCTAAATGCTGAACTTTGGTTTTCTGGTTGAACATTTGAGGTCCCTGCGCATTAAATAATTTACACACTAAGCAGGACTTCAAATCCAATTCTTTTCCTCCTAGGGATGGAATTTTGTGCACGTATATAAGCTTACAACTCAAACCCACATATTTGTTGCTGATCAAAATATAAAATAAAACAGCAATAATTTGTCCGGTGCTTAAAAACAAAAAAAGAAGGGAAAATAATTGTCTAGCCCAGGAGAGTAGAGCTATTTTGATTGCAAGAGAACATAATCAGAGTCAGAACACAATGGAGGAAATATTCCCGAAGGAAATCAAGATTAAGATACATGCTTCAGCTTCCTCCTATAAGCGCCAACCTCCCAAGCCCATGGGTCATTTTGTTTGACAATGTCACATCGATTCACTTTTCACAATGTGCTCTTAGCTCTAGAATCTTAATGTGCTGATTAGAATTAGCTGTGTCTTTGGAGAAGTGCCTGATCTTGAACCATGTCCCCCTTTGAAGAGACTTCTTAGGTGGTTGGCGACATTGGCAAGATGCCTTTCCAGCCTGGAAAAATTAATATTAAATGGCAGCCAGGAAATATTAAATAATAAATACATATACACATAGCATCATCCATATGTATACATATGTATACACACATACACATATGTGTGTGTACACACATTATATGCCATATATATATAAACTCAACCTGTGGTATATGGCTTTGTAAAACATTGGAAAACTGTCTTTAAGAAGAATTTGGCCATTATTTGAAGCAAAATGGGAGTTCAGGCCACTAGGAAGCTGCAGGAAGAAAGAGGAAGGACTCCTGAAGGCTGGCATGAGTCCCTGGAAGAGAGGAAAGGGAGATGTTGACAGACCTGCTTCCTTCCCTCCATGCACTCCGTGTTGGGGCTCAGCGCTGTGGACACTTTTCTGAAAGTCCCTCTGGCGGCTGGAGCAGGGAGGAGGACAGCGCTGAGTCAGCCCGCAGTGTTGAAAGAATGTGCTGATTCAGGAGACTCCCTCAGCAGCCATCTAAAAGGAAATTCCCCTAATGCCACCAGTCCTCTTCCCGTTTGTCTGTGCTGCCTCCCTGCCCAGTCCCTGTTACCAACGTCAGAGCTTCCACATCAGAAGTAACATCCGTTTCCAAAAGATCATGGCCTGTGGTCACCCAGCTATGGGGAGGCCTCCACGGAAACAAGTAGCCTCTTTGGGGGCAAATTGCCACAAGCTCTTTCCTCCCAGCTCGGAGCCAGAAGTACTTGCCAGTCCATGCTACTGACTGTTGACCAGACCCTGCCTCTGGGAGGCAGGGCGGACGCTCCTGCTGGAGACCTGCCTCACTGGGGCTCTCAGGCCCAGGCAGCATCCCGCAGCTCTCTGTGGTGTCACTCTCAGCCTGTCGTGGTGACCTACTTCTCAGCCCCAACATCACCCACAACCACCCGCTGCCCCCAAAAGGAACAGGGGAGCTGAGGGTTCAGGGCACAAATATAGGTGCAAATTAGAGTATTTTTAATGTTTCGGAAATGAGAGTGAAAATGCCTCGAGAAACAACAGGCATACTGAAGCTGCAAGTGTGTATTGAGAAGAATCCTGAGCGAAGTTACCAAAAGAGAATAATTACGGAATTTGAAATTTTTTTATTTTGACGTTGCATGGTTTACATCACTATGCGTGATTCAGAATGACAGGACACACCTCTCCAGACGTATGTAGCCTCATCCCCGTGTGATTAAAAAGCACAAGTACAGCAATGGGATGGAGATGAGGGGTGGTATCATGGAGAGGAGTGGACTCTTCCCCAGTGGGTGATTGTGAGTTGTGAGATTAAAAGAAAGTGCCATGGAGAGAGCTTACTGGGTGAAGGTGGAGCTATGCATAGACTTACTCAACGTCCACTCTCACCTCCTGGCCAGCTCTGGCCTACAGTGGATTCCCATCCTACATGGTGAACCCACGCAAAGGCTGGAAGACAACATCTGTGTCCTGTCCTCACTTGCAGGTGGGCAATGCCTAAGGCAGCTGCCTCCGCATCACACAGCCACTGAGAGGCCAATCTCCTGCGGCAGCCTCGCTATAGCCATGTGAGGCACTGGCAGGAGATCTCAGTGCAGAGCCGGTGCTAGGGAAGGGGCCAGCTTTCCTGCGCTGGCGCACACTATGGAGAGGGGGTGGGCTCCGCAGGGGAAGGCAGGAGCACAGACTTCCCTGCGGGATCACTCCGAGTTAGGCAATTCCGGGAGCTGGAATTGTTTCTGGAAGCTCTGGCGAGAGCCTACTCGTCCCACCTTCAAAATGTTTGTAGGCCACTAAATACCTGATTATTAATCCCCTCCTGTTCCAACTAGCTGGGATGGTTTCTGTCGTCTGAATCAGCAGACAGTGGCAGATCTAGCACGTTTGACACCCAAAGCGCATCTGTGTTTTAACACCCTCCTCCAGGTGACAATACTATTTTCAGTGACACTCGTGATAATCAGTCATTCTTGATACGCTCATGATTCGTTCATTCATTTTACAACAATCATTTAAAGAGAGTAAGTTTCCGTTTTAAAGCTACTCCTCAAATTCCATGAAATAGTTCATATGTAAACCAAAATTAACATTCCCTATGTGTTTTTGTTCCTGCCTTAAAATTACTTTTAATCACAATTAAATACCAAGCGGTCCCCTACAAGAGCAGACTCGAGTTAGCCCAGGTTTCCTTGAGTTGGCTTTGCAATCACTGTGCTAAACTCACCCATCTATTGTTTAAACACCAGATACCCGGTATCACAGGGACTGGAGACAAATGCCCAAGGCAGCTCCTGCCAACTTGCACTGTTCTTACAAGATGTCTCCTCATTAACTTTCATGTGGGGTATAATATTTATTAAAAGATAAGTAATAAAATATGCTAATTTGAAGCACATATATATGAATGTATATAATTAAAATTCAACAGTCACCACAGTGTCTATGTAGAATGGAGACCAACAGAAGATTTGAGGGACGGCGTATTTTATCACTGACATTGTTTAGAATTGCCAGCATGGGGATAATAAAAAGCAGACTGACTTACAGTCGATTTTATTACTGGTTTTAAATTCTCAGCAGACTTTGCAACTCTTCTCTGTGTACACCATCCGGGGGACCTCTCCCGCCATAGCAGAGTCACTGAGGCCAGGAGGGAGCAGGTGGGGTGAGCCCAGAAGAGCCTGATCCCACATTTGAGGGCTCCTGAGGGAAGCAGACCATGAGGAGAAGTGGTGAACCTGAGATCAAGGGGCCCTCCCACCCCCTGAGGACCTCAGCAGGCTACTCTCATGACTCCCCAGATTCTTGACTATCACTGAAGCACAAAGGTGTCCTCACAAATTGCCTCTGGTGAAGAGGAACCGAGAGCGCCCAGCTCTGTTGAAACATTGGTGCCGTTTCTCAGTAGTGAAGTGACTCACCACCCGCATGTGATGGAAACATGTGCTTCAGCACAATTAAAAAATCACTTCATGTCATGAGCCCTGGAGGCACACACAAATAGCTGAGCCCATCAGTGTTAACTCTACCTGTGCCAAAGCCCCACTTCCATTTAAACCCCAATGCCTTGCTAGGATGGGGAGCAAAGCACTCCCCCCGCACTGTCCTGACTGCCACAGGCCCTTCTTCCTTCCCCTGTAAGTGGAACCACCCAGAGAGATATCACAAGTGCTTTGCAGGCAGAGACTAAGTTTCTGGCTGGTGACCCTCTCAGTGTCCTACCGGGGGTACAAGCCTAAGGATGGCTGATTTCCTCGTTTCAAGAGAGTCAAGTTTTTCTTTCCTCCTCTAGATAAGGGAAGTTGAACATTCAGGTAGAGACTTGCAAAGGATGGGCTATGTGTTCTGGCATATACACACACACACACACAGATACATCAATTTTAACTGATTGGCATGGTAGGAACTAAGGGGTTTGGGGAATATCTCCTTAGACAAGAGGAGAACAATTGCTCCCCACCCCCAAAGAGCACTGTGTACTGGTGGAAAAGGTGCAGGTGGGCATTGCTGGGTACCCAAAGACTCAGAAAGTGGTGACCTTGCCCCTCCAGGTAGCCACAGGCCCCAGCGATGCAACCACAGATAAAGCTGCACGGCAATGTGCTTACCTGACACCACCACCAGCTCCCTGTTCTGTAGGATCAGGAGATGGTGTCCTACCATGAGGTAGGCAAGAGATGCAAGACCATCTGGCCCCATGGCTCCAGCCCAGATACTTGGGAATAATGCTGCTTTACTCCCATGCAATTCAAACACAACATTAGCATGTAAGCTCAGATTGCAGTATTATTGTCAGGTCATGTCAGCTAGCCTAATATCTACAGGCTACAGGCCTTAATTACTCCAGGGAACAGTCTTGTGGCCAAACAAAGAAAGGCTTGCTACAAAGGCCCCTTTGTTGAAAGTGCCTTTCTTGGATTGCTCCAGACACCCTTTATACCTTTCACCAGCCCAGTGCTGGGAAGCAATACAAGTCCAAGTAACCCTCTCACATTCAAGTGTCAATCTCCTGGCTCTGTGTTCTGGCAAGTCACAGGTCCTTTCCAAGCCCCAGTTCCCTTATCTATAAAATGGACACACGTGGCACAGCAGACCTCTCCTGTCTCACCTGCTGCTCCTCTCAGCCCAGTATTTCAGTCACCTGCTACTCCCCTCAGCAGAGTATTTCAGTCAATCTGCCTGTTCTTCTCCCCACTCTCTCTCTGGTGAATCTTCTCACTGTCCCCCCACCCCACACCTCTGGCCAGTACCCCAGCTCTTATATGCATAAATAAATAAACCTTTAAACAAACAAACAAAAATAAATTAATTAATACAATGGAGCTGGTCAGATGTAAATTTCACGCACATTTTGTCAGTCCCTATGCTGAGTGTCCCAGTACTGGTGGAGGCACAGAGTGCTTCTGGGTAGTTTCCCAGCACCACTGAGTATGGCTGGTGTCCTCCCAAGGCTGGCAAGATTAAGTAGTGCTTCTAACTATGCCCCAGTTCTCCCTGCCCACCCTCCCCTATGTAATTAACACATAGGAAATAAGTAAAAGAATGTGTTTGGAGCACATGTTTATTTTTTTCTTTTTCTTTTTCCTGTTTGGAATCCACCATACATCCTCCCTGGCGTGCAGAGACAGAAATCTACCTCCCAGGAGGACACCTCCCTCCTGTCATTCTGCAGAAAGAGAAGGGGATCCCAGGGCCAGGACAAATCTGCAACCCTGAACATGGAATCTCCAGGGAGGGCATGAAGCAAAGCTTTGAGGAGAATGAGGATTCTTCCTGCTGTCAGTAGAGACCAGAAACAGACACTGAGGCTGTGTCCAGAAGGAGGGATGCTGCAGAGGCCTAGTCATCTGTCCCAATTTCCTGACGCTTTTCTAAGCTTGGATCTCCAGCCTTCTGTCAATTCTGTATGCTGCTGGGTGGATAGACTTCCAGCCTTCCTTTCTGCTTAGAATTTAGAATCTGTTACTTATAACCAAGAGTCTTGCCCAGGACTGTGAGAGATGTAATCAGGGAGGAAATTATCCCAAAGAAAATGTTTTAAAATCTGCCTATACAACATATTTATTACAGCATTATTTAAAACTGAAAATGGGCACCAGACCACATATCTGACAGTAGTAAAATGGTTAAATAAGCTATATGCAGTCATAAGAAAAGTGGGTATGAGGGCCCTCCCTGTGGCTCAGTGGGTTAGGAGGCAGCACTGCCAGCTGGCCACAGCCACTTCAGTGCGAGTTCAATCCCCAGCCCTGGAGGTGACCCACATGGCGCTGCAGACCTCTTCTGACCCTCCTGCTGCTCCCCTCAGCAGTGTACTTTGTTGATCTGCCTGTTCTGCTCCCCACTCTGTCAATGGTGAATCCTCTCACCGTCCCTGCCCCTCTGGCTTGTACACCAATTCTGTATGAATCAATAAATAAATCTTAAAAAAAAAAAGGGGGGTATGAAGATGGTGCAATGACTAGAGGAATGTATGTAAGACAGGCTACCAGTGAAAGCAGGATAAGAGGCGTATGTCCTGATGGCCAGCTGCTCATCCTCACTTACCATCAGGGAGATGATGAGGCCAGGAAAGACCACCTCACCTAATGAGAATGATCCATATTAGAAAGACCAAAAACATCAAGTGCTGGAGAGTGTGTGGACCAACCTCCACTGCTGGTGGGAATGCAGACTGGTCCAGCCCCTATGGGGAGCAATGGAGGGTCCTCAAAAGACTGGAAATGGATTTACCATACAGCCCAGAAGTTTTATTCTGAGGGGTCTACCCAAAGGACACAAAAGCACTAGTTTAAAAGGAATCTGCCCTTCTATGTTTATTGCAGCACCATTTACCACAGCAAGATATGGAAACTACTTAAGTACCCCCAAAGAGATGAATGGATCAAGAAAATATGGTCAATATATGCAATGGGAGACAACTCAGTGATCACAAACGATAAACTCATTTGTGGTAACATGGATGGAGCTGAAAAAAGTTATGTTAAGACACATAGCCAGAAGGAGAAAGATTAATACCAGGTGGTATCATTCATATGTGGAATACAGATAACCAAACGAAGGGTCAGACAAAGACAATCATTACAGCCAACCCTTGAGAGCTGACCAAAGCTGACCAACCCTTGAAAGCTGACCAAAGATCCCAGGCATCCAGAGTGAGGGGAGGGGTGACAATGAGACTGTGGCAGGAGACTACAGGTGTGTTGGTGGTGCGACAGCTAGGGGGAGCACACCTGAGGGGAGACATCCTACTCTGTCAAAAGAGTAACAAGGATGAGGCCCTCCCTGCTGGTGCACCAGGTTCAAGCACAGCACTATGAAGCAGTCCACAGTCACTGCAGCACAATTTTACTCCCCTGCCCCAGCCCCAGAGATGACCCACATGGCGTGGCAGACCTCCCCTGACCCACCCGCTGCTCCCCTCAGCAATGTATTTCAGTCCATCTGCCCGCTCTGCTCCCCACTCTGTCTCTGATGTCCCTCTCCCCGCACCTCTGGCCTATACCCCAGTTCTGGAAGCAAAAAAAAAAAAATTTTTTTTAAAAGCAAGACAAGGATGTAAAACAATGGTGCTTCATTAAAAAATAAATGAATTAGGGCCCTCCCTGTTGGCGCAGCAGGTTAGAACACAGCGCTAAGAAGCTAAAGCCACTTCAGCATGAGTTTGATCCCTGCCTGCCCCAGAGGTGACCCACATGGTGTGGCAGACCTCTCCTGGCCCGCCTGCTGCTCCCCTCAGCAGTGTACTTCATCATTCAGCCTGTTCTGCTCCCCATTCTGTCTCCGGTGAATCCTTTCACCGCCCCTGTACCTCTGGCCTGTACCCTAGTTCTGTATGCATAAATAAATAAATCTCTAAAAATAAATAAAAATAAATGAATTATAAGTAAATGAACAGAAAGCTCATGGAAATTAAAACCCAAAGAAGTGTTTGTACGAGATACTTGACACTCCTCCCCCCAGAACAGAAGCCCTTCCTCAGGGAGAGTACTGTTATCTATCTCATTCAGGGTCACTCCAGGCACTGGCAATAGTAGACACTCAATTGAAACTTATGGAATGATTGAATGAATGAACTATTTGTAATGTGTGAAGGAGAAAAATGCCCTTAAATGCTATTAGTGACTACTGTAGGTTAGTCATTATTGTAAGCTATTGTTTACCCTCTTTCAAGCATTTTCCTTCTTGTGCTTTTTTAAATTCATTTTCCTGAGAAGAAAAAACCATTTTTTTCTTTAACTCAGACCACCGGTAGGTGACTCTTCTACCTTTAATATTTATGTCCCCCTAGAGAGGCTTAAGTTGCCACTTAAAAGGGTGATAAAGGCAAAGGAAGTTTCTCCTGTTTGCCAAGTGGAAGTGTTCCGGGAACAATCCATCAGGAATAATCCTGCTGCCGAGTCAACACCCCTTCCTGCAGCAGCCAACACCAGGACCCCACAACCCCACAGCAGATACCTCCAAACTGGAGTTCATGGTGGCCAGGCGCCCAGAATGCAGGCCTCCCTGCACCCCCACCCCCCACGCCGCCCTTCTCTTCTCCCCCTAGGCGGTCATTCTCCCGCTTCTTCATCCTGCCCTGTTGACAACCCCTGCACATGGCAGGGTCTAAACCACAACAGAACCAACAGCAAGGGGTAATTCCAGAGTCCACCGCCCATGAGAATAGCATTCAGCTGAGGCCAGCACACTGAGCAAGTGGGATCTCAGCCCATCTCATCATGACTAATCAGGGAAGCAGAGGAGTCAGCATTCTGCATGAGTCAGGAGGTCAGGGTCCTGCGGCCCTAAACGCCCCAGCAGGAAGGAAAGAGGATACTGACCACAGGTGAGCTGTGGGCAACGGGAACCTGCTGCAGACGTCCCAGCAGGACTGGCTGAGGATCCTGACCCAGACCCATCAACACCAGCACTGACATGCAGTCACAAAGGCACACTCACATCCTCTCTCTCTCTCTCTCTCTCTCTCTCTCACACACACACACACACACACACATTCTTCATGATTATATGTTTTACATGGAAAAAAGACACACATGAAAGCATATACCCTGCACAAGCTCAAATTTCTTCCTAGGTGCCTTCTTCAGAAATGCTTTTCTGCAGTGGCCACTTCTCTCTCCTATAGAAACACATGCTCTACTCTGGTTAGAGCCCACCCAGGCCAGAGAGCCAGGCTGGATGGTGCATCTGCAGGCATGTTGCAAGAACATAGCTCTGCAGCGCAGACGGGTTAGTGCTGTAGCGGCTGAGGAAGCCCCACCCAAAGTCTGGGTCCCTCTCTGCAGGGTCTCTCTTCTGAGGGCCTGAGTTGCCAAAAACCAGGAGGACAGCACCTTCTTCAGTGTATGCCAAGCCTGGGGTCCCAGCTCCCAAAGGTCCCTCCTCCAAGCTGCTGTGGTAGGGGCACACCTGCACCATAGCCAGGTGTGCCAGCTCTTATGAGGCTCTTCAGCAAGCTTCAGAGACCAGCCTCTTTCCTGTCTCTCCACCCCTTGGGATAGTAGCTGCTTCCTGCAGTTATTATCTCTGAACTACCTTGGGGTTCTCTTCACCTTTCAGTCTGTTAACACTTATTTAATTAATTCCCTTTATTAAATTCTCTCTGTTAAAATAATTGGTGATCAACTCTTTAATGTCTATATGATCAAAAGACTTTCTACAGTAGTAGTAACAGATTCAGTTTCCTTGGTTAGCTTTACTATATTCATTTAAATAAAAATTGTGGTTTTTTCCAATTATGCTTCAATTTTATAATCATCTTTTAAACTGTGGTAGCTTTTGTTTTTCTGGTTGGCTTCCTATATGATCCAGGAGAAAAGATGTGTTAGGGGAACTTGCCAGTGAAGGTAGATAACAGGGTACATTGATGGGTATTTTTCTTCATATGGAGAGAAGAGCTTTTCGTCACATTCAAACAGCAATCATCAAGTAACTATGTTCAACCCTAACTGGAAATTACCACCATTTTTTACATTTTGAGCGTTTTAGGTACAGATGAACAGTGGGAGAACTTGTGTCTTAAAAAGTCAACGGTTCCAGAGCTCTTGAAGAACATCTTAGCAGATGAAAGAAGACCCAACTGGAGAAGAGAGTGCTGCCAGACACATACATAAGGAGTTAAGCAAACTGACTGTCATAAAGACCAAAGGGAGGCCACCATACACTAAGTCAGGAGAGAGAGGACGATTAAAATCACAGGTGGTTGCAATAACCACACATTCATTCAGTGCTGAATTTCCAATCCCTATCTCCTTACTTTGGGAGCAATTAGTCTCGGGTGAAAAATTGCACTTGCAGCTAATTGCACCTGCAATTACCTACTTCCGGGTGCAATTAGCCCCTTGAACCTATTTCTGAGTGTGCAAGTGTTTAATTTCGTGTGTGAGGAGGTGATTCCAGATAGTTAGTTGTACCCTTAGTCTTTGCACCTGCAACTAATTGTGACTAATAAAGTCTTCATGTTAAGTCAGGTTGAAGGCCCATATGGTGACCCTCTTTGGGGAACCAAGAATTGGATGGGTTGGCACAACTGCATAAAGGGAACAAAGGGGCAAAGTATTTGAAATTGTCATTTTTTGGATCTACGATCACATTACCTATGCCCCATTTCTATATCAAGTTCCTCCCTGACTATGGGATATGAAAGCAGCAGAAAGTCCTGGTTAGCAAAGGTAATAGAGCAAAGCATACAGAAAGCACAGGTCAGAAAGGCCTTCCAGCCAATTCTATGTATTATTTGGGTTAACTTTGATGAGATTCTAAACTCTAAGGAAACAGATACTTACTCAAATCCTACTAAGTCAAATTGTGAATCGAGAGCCTAATAGGCATGGTTCCTACCTTCAATTTGTTGTCAGTGCCATAAGCATCGACTGAGTACCTACTGTCTTCTTGGCCTGTCAAAATGCTCCTGAGCTTTCAGGGGAAACCCACTTATTCTGTCTTTCTACAAATATCGATTTATCAAGCCCTCTTGGCATCTACATTCAAGGAAGAAAGATATTAAATAACTATACAATTAATGTCTTCATATCTGGGCATGATTAAGATCTTCGCTGGCCTGAGTACTCAGAAGACGCTTCGCCAAAGAATTAGATGTCTAGGCTGATATTTAAAAGATTGCTAGAATTTTCCTAAGCTAGGTACTCAGGAGGAAATGTTCCAGGTAAAGGAATAAAACTGCAAAGCTTTTTAGGGAGAAAACATGTCAACATGGAGAAGTGGAAAGAAGGCCTGAGTAGCTGGAGCAGAGTAGGGGTGGGGGTTAAACGAGAAGAGTAGCCAAAACGTGCCCCATGAAAGAAGAGATGATTATCCCTACTAGAAGGGAGGACATGTGTGACCGCTCAACATTAGCCAAGAGAGAATCTTGCAGTGAGGTGTAAGTTTTCCCCCTCTTCTAACCTCACCTGGACCTGGAAGGGTCAGCAAGGAGACGAGGTAGAGGGCGGATGGCTTTGCAGATCAAGACTTCCTTCCCAACCCCTGATGCTTAGAGAAGTAATTCTGATCTGGAGGTGAGGTGTAAGTTTTATGGTAGGCTTATGGAAATTTTAATACTTGAAAATAAGTCTCATTTTCAAAATTGAGGTAATTCTAATAGATGCAAATGATCCATAAAGCAATGGAATCTGCAATAGATGTTTCTGAAAGATGGGAAATAGGGCAAATTTGAAAGTTAAATGGAAGAGACGACTACTCTCTTCATGATTGCATTCCACTGAGGTCTAAGAAGTTCCACAATGATTAAAAAAAAAAAAAACTAGTACGATTTCATGAGAGGAAGGACCAGGCATTGCAGGAAGAGAAGAGGAGTGAGAGCTTAGGGGATTCCCTACTGGGTGAAAAGCCCAAAGAAGTCAGGCTTGGCTAGAGTGGATAGACTAGGGTGTGAAAAAAAGGGTTGGGTGGGACACAGACCAAAGTCACAGGAAGAAAGACTCGAAGGACAGTCTAAGGGTTGGGGGTCTCACCATTAAATCTGGCTTCTCCTCCAAATGTTCACTCAGGTGGTTTCTCAGCTAGAACAACTCTCACTCCTGAAGGCCTGGGATCACCTCTCACAACGACCCACTATCACAATACTGCTTTCAGGGTACTTTTTGATTCATGAAATTATCTCAGTTTATTGTCTTTCTCTTCTAGGAGGACAATGTCTAGATTTTGTATCCTGCCTTTATAGTGCCAGAACACGCCTACTCCCACTTAGTAAATACATGTAGAATGAATTAATAAATGATTCAGGCCTCCAGATTATCTAGTCTCACCTCCTTTACAGATGAGGAAATCAAGTCTTTTTCCCTGAAAAGAGGACACAGAGAAGCTGCTACTACAACCCTACCATGCTCATTCTTTCTGGAGTGCTGAACTTGGGTGTGATTTATTCAAATAAAAACTCTGGAGGAATTGTTTCACAGGGATCCATAAAACAAATGTCATTTTCACCTGGAGAATTCATCCAACCTTCTAACCAATTTCAAATATAGTTCTTTAATGCAGATTTGACAAATTTGAAATCCCTTACACAAAGCCATTTATCATCCGATGTCTGCCTGCCCTACACCACAGTCTAAGTTATAGCTTTTTAATGGGGTAAAACACTTCTATAAAATCATCAAAATACCTTAAACCAAAGCTGCCTATAAGAAATTGATGAGTTTCAAGCATTGATTCAACCCCTGAAAACATCAACCTTGCCATTGGCACCGTGGGCCCTTCTAATAAAAGCAGCTAAGGAGGTATAATGAATATCTAATGAACCATTTTGTATGTCTATGTGGTTTCTAGAATTCGAAATAAATCAATGAGCCTTACAAAATGCATATTTTAATGGTATATTCATAAACAATAATCTTGTTTTTCTATTGTGACTTGAGTGTCGTTCTGTTTAAAACACAACTAAAGAATTAATAATTTATTTTATGTCTATATAACCCAGAGCTTAAAGGAGGTGGGTAACTGAGAGTGTGTTTCCTTTTTTAAAGGCTTTATGTGTGGAAGCTCTGGGGGTCATAAAGGTAAACCAAACCATTCATGATCTAGCAGTGAGCGTCCTAGAAACTTCCATGAATGCCACACCAGGAGAAAGCCTAGGTGGGGTGCAGGGCTGGATGAAGAACAGACCAAGATGAATGCGCCATGGCTAAGCCACGGTGGCCCTCCTGGCTCCTGGACGCAGGTCTCCCAGGGCTGGAATGACTCCTCCACTGTGGTGTACATTGCTCACCTGCAGTCCTCCGCCCTCATCCTGTCAGAACTTTCCGCTGGGTCATCCCACCCGCTTCCTCAGCTGGAAATGGGGTGAGCTGCCCCCCCCCCGTTGGCATAGGCTCAAACCCTATGACCCAAAGCTGTCTCTATCTCAGCGACTTCCTTTCTAAAGGCCAAATATAAACACCCCTTTCCCGGCTCACAAAGATTCCAGTCAGACGGCTGTGCGCAGTGACAGCCAGCCAACGAGCATCCACCAGCCCAGCCCACAGCCAAAAATAACGGCCACTTGGTTAGAATGCGCTGGAGAGGTTTTGTTGTTCTCCGTCCCCCCCTCCCCCACTCGTTGTTGGGACTTTGGAGTTATTTTTTGTTTGAGGTTTGGATTCTGTTTTGTTTTGTTTTTGTCATTTGGAAGTAAACACTGTAACTGAAGAAGTTGCTACATCAACAGCCCACATGAGGCTCATGGGTTTAGTTCCAGTCCATGTGGGTCATGACCAGAAAGGTATCCAACTCCTCAGCCTCCCCACACGCCTACGCAGAAGGAGAGTCGAGTAACTGCTTCTCCTCCCAGCTCTGTCCTGCAGCACCTTAGGCTGGGCCAAGGTCAAGCTGGGTCCCAACAGCCAGGTTGGTCTTTCCTTTGACTGGGGTCAGAAGAGGCTGATCTGTGGAGCTGGGCGGGGCTGCTCCGTGTTTATACCCATGATGCACCTGGGCAGCAAACAGGCCTTGGGTCCCACAGCTGTCAGTCAGTGCCCTCCACCTCCACTGCAACAACATGCATTATTAATTTATTTCTCCAAAAGTACACAGTGATCAATGACAACCAAGCCCACTTTTGATCTGATTCCTGACACACAAGGGTCTCATCAACCAAGTTTTTTGCAGGTCAACGGACACATCTTATTAAATCTTACCTAGCAGTTGACACTAAATTGAAGTATGTTGAAGAGATCCAGGTTCAGAAAGGTGATTGTCTTCTCCACGCCCTATTTCCTAATGCAGTGAGTGACATGCAGTTGTACAAAACTCTAACCTTCAATTACTGAAACATCTTTGTACTTTGTTCTTCAAAAGCAGAATGGCACTATGTTTCTACCTGAGGGAGGAGAATACTCCCTCAATTATATATGGGCGTGTATGTCACACAGATATACCTCATTTCTTGTCATCCTGCATGCTGTTCCAGGACCAATAAATAATTTATGCATTTAATGCATTTGTCAGCTTTCTTCCATCTATGTGTGCACAGACACACTCACACATACATGTGCCCACATACAAACACATCCTAGGTACTAGTGCCAAAGATGTCTACTATATTGATGGAAGGTAAGTACCCCCTTAGGTGTCTCGCCATCCTGAAATTAACTTTGCATGCTATCTATCAGTTGAGGGGAAAGTGATAACAGTTCCTCTTCACTACAGAAAACTAAGTGCTAGTCTGCATTAGAAAAGGAATTGGAATAAGCATTTCAGTTGCATAGTTTCTGAAAATGTTCTCCTCCCTTATTTTTTCCTAAGGAATCTCTTTATTGCTCTAGGACCACAGAGATTGAAGAGAGAAAAATGCCCCTAAGTCTTCATTTGTTCTATTTAGGTTGCCTTTCCTTTGCTTCCCCTTTAGAATATGTATCATGCTTGTCATCAAGAAGTGCTTCTAAGCCCCTGGTGGTGCCAAATGTCGTACCAGGTGTGTGTGTTTGGCAGTCCCCTTCGCCACTGCTGTCTGAGGCTCCAGCTTGGATCCAAGCACCATCATCATTCACACCCTTGTGGCAGCCACATCTCAGAGTGCTACCAGCATGATGACAAACTGCAGGAGTGAGCACCAGAGCCGCAGCTGCTGGGGGCAGTCAGGTGATTTCACCTGGCTCACACTTGCCTTTCTGCTCCTGCCACTTCTCCACCCACCTTCCTCACTCAGAAGGGTTTTGTGAGCCATCAAAGACTCGACAGCATGATACAATCTTAGAAGAGGGGATCTTCGAATACCTAGTGGGCTCTTTTAAAGACAAGGAAATAGAGGCCTTGTGGAGTATAGTTCCTTGGCCAAGTTCATGCGAGGGGGGTCAGTGACAGAGCAATGACCGGATTGCACATTTGAACCCACTTTCCAGGAGCTTTCACTATCCCCAGTGGCTTTTCCTCATCTGTTAGCACAATCTACACTATGAAATGAATTTTATATCATGACCTACACATATGCACACATGTATGCACAAACACAGAAGTGTCAGAAAACAACTTACTTTTACTACATGTGATATAATTATATTGTCTATTATAATAAGTCTATTTTAAATATTTGAAGAGTGCTGCAAATATCCTAAATTGGAACAATACAGAGAAGATTAGCTTAGCCCCTGCCCCAGGGCAACATGCAACTCATGTTACATTTACCAAATGTTTCCTTTCTTTCCATGGGTAATATTTAGTGGAATACAGTCTTATAATTTTCATTTTTCCCAATTAGATACATCTCCTGAATATCTAGGAGAATGAGGTTTGAATTAGACAGAGAGCCTAACTGGTCATGTGCCTTATAGGGAATGATCTTATTGTCTGGCCTGTCTTCAGTCCTGAATGGTGGCATGACTTAGAGTCAATACCCAGGCTCAAGTTCTGTCTCTACCACTTACCAAATATGAACTTGGCTGAATTTTCTCTGAGTTCTATTATCTCAGCTGCAAGATCAAATTGTTGCTAATTGACAGAGTTCTGAGAAGTGAATGAAATAATGCAAATGAATGCAATAAAAAGTTATACACACAGATTTGTCCTGTAATAGCAATGGCCTTACTTCCTCACATTTCAGAGAAATGTGATGACTCAAGATGTTTCTGGATTCTCATCCAAACACCTGCATAATGTATTATGAATAGATTTGGTATAATAAAGAAAAACTATACCCTGGAATTGACTCATTTTTAAAATGCTTTGCAGGTGTTTGGAGAGGCAGGGTTGACCCTAAATCTTGAAACTCTTCAACCTCAGAAAAGTAAATTCATTGAGACCAAAGATGAGTCCACACTCTTGAAGGGAGAAATGATGAGTCACAAGGGGAAAATATATTCAAGAAAGGTTGCTGCTGAGTATGGAGAGGAGGAAGAGAATGAACATACAGCAAACGTTCAGATGTATGTTGCTGGAGACTGGTGGACAAGTGAGGCAGAATCAACAAAAAGAGAGTTCCAAATGCCCTCAACACTGCTCTGGGAGCTTTAGAAGAAGACATCTTTCTAGGAGGTGGCTGGGTTTGGTTTCACTGTAATCCCTAATCCCAGTATTAACAAAGATCAAAACACAGAGAATTATTTTTGAAAACACTCAAAATATCTGCCAGAAGAGCTAAAAAGACATTTCTCCAAAGAGGAAATGCAGACAGCCAACAAGTATATGAAAAAAAATTTCAGCATCACTTGTAATAAGGGAGATGCAAATTAAAGTACCACCTCATACCAATGAAAATGACACATATTAAAACAACAAGCAACAACAAGTGTTGGCAAGGATGTGGGGGGAGAAAAGGAACTCTCTAGCACTGCTTGTGGGAATGCAAACTAGTGCAACCACTATGGAAAACTGTTTGGAGGTTTCTCAAACTACTAAAAATGGGGTTTCCATATGATCTAGCAATCCCACTCCTAGGTATCTACCCAAAGGACAAAAAACATTGATTCAAAAAGACACC
The DNA here is from genome assembly GCF_000260355.1 of Condylura cristata. Taxonomy (NCBI): domain Eukaryota; kingdom Metazoa; phylum Chordata; class Mammalia; order Eulipotyphla; family Talpidae; genus Condylura; species Condylura cristata. Next base: position 44,657,349 of record NW_004567108.1, read on the forward strand.
TGCACCTCCATGTTTATTGCTGCTTTATTTAAGTAGTAAAGACTTGGAATCAACCCAAATGCCCAAAAATATATGACTGTATTTTAAAAATGTGGTACATATACATGATGGAATATTACTCAGCTATCAAAAAGATAAACACATGCTTTTTGCAGCAACATTGGATAGACCTGGAAGGGATCATACTTAGTGAAAATAAGCCAGAAAGAAAAAGAAAAATACTGAATGGTTTCTCTCATAGCAGGATCATAAAGGAATGGGGGTGGGGGGGAGTGAAATAATAATAATGAGTAGCTATATACCAGAGACATTTTATAGGGGTGGAGTGGGGAAGGGGATAAAAAAATATATATATGGGGTGAGGAGAAGTTCACAGGACTATGGTGAAGGCACATGGGTGACTTGGTGATGGGAAGCCCATGGGATTACAAATGAGATGGGAAAAGGCACAGAATGATGTAAAAATAAACTATTACAATAATTTTAAAAAAAGGTCTGCCATACCATGCAACAGAATGGTGGGAGGCTCCTTGTCAGCTGAGAATATGAGGCAAAGCCTTTCAGAAGCTGGTGGTGTGGCCACAGTGACCTGGGATGCCATGTCTGAGGTGGACAGGGCAGCGTGGGCACTGTTGGGGCAGCAGAGGACAGCCTCACTGATACATTTGCTGGTGAGCCTGGGGATGTCATGAGGACCCTGGAGGCAAGAGGACCCTGGCATGTGGAATGGGTGGAGATGGCACAGGAGCAGGCCTGTTCCATTTCTAAAGTAGTACATTGTCAGATTGACGAGCTGGAATAGGAAGCATGGAGCTGTGCTTCTCTCCAGCAAACTCAGAGAACTCGCTTAGGTTTAAAAAAAAAGAAGAAGAAGAAGAAGCAGAAGAAAGAAAGAAAGAACTAAAGAAAAAAGTTGTAGGGTTTCGGTTACGGGTTTCAGTTGACAGGTCTATGATGGTTTATGGCTGTTGCTGTTCACGCCCACGGATAACATGTTTTGTATTTCTGAATTAAAAGCTGTGTATGTTCCTTTAAAAAAAAAAAAAAAGAAAAGAAATACCAGCTGTGCTTGCTTCTTCTGCAACCCACCAGTGTGTTTGGAACCTTGAGTGCCCCATGTTCCTTCTCCTCCCACAGCCCCACCCCCAGGCTGCTCTCATCTTCTCTGACACCCACTTCTACTGCACCTCCCTTTCCGGAGCTCTTCTGGTGTCCTCTGGAACCTCTCTCTGTTCGGTGGTGAGCGACGAACTTCTATTGAGCCTGGGGCTGGGGGTGTTCTTTTCTTTTCCTGTTTGAATTCCAGTTCTCACCAGGGCGTGGCCCACCCACTCTTCTCAGAGTCTCCCAGGCTGCAAGGGAAGGATCTGTGTCCTCCTCAGCGCTCAGACACCACTACTCTTCCACCTCTGGTAACCCCTCCTGCTCTTTTATGCCCCCCAGCTGCTCACCACTGTCCCAGCCATTTTGCTGCTTACCACTTTCATTCTGGCCTAGAGCTTGTCATCAGCTCAAGCCAGATTAGAGGTTTGTCTCTGGGACCACCTGTCCCCATACACCTGAGACCTCCTCAGTCTCATCCTGCTGTCTGAGCACAGCCTTGGCATCCTTGTTCTCTTAAATCCACTCACTACCCCTGGCTCTCAGTCTCAGATACTCCTTCTGCACCTCCCTGCCCCCCATTCTCCACATTTGCCCAGTTCTATCAGCTCCCTCATTGTTTTGCTTCCTTTCCCTTCCAACCTAGAATATAGGACTCAGAATTTCAGGGAGAATACCCTAAACCAGTGGTCCATGGAGTCATTTCATAATGCACATTCAACAGTGAGACAAGAAAAAAAAAAGTCCAGCACATACCCCTGACACACACTCATTCATTCATTCATTTATTCCTAAATTGCTTAGATTTTACTAGGGGATGGACATTTTGCTCATTTTAAAACATACCATAAAGACAGACAGGCGAGTGACAAAATTTAAAAAGGGCAACATAACAAGGGCTTGGGTCTTCTCTGTCTGCCTTGCATGGCCCCTGAAGCAGGCACACCCCAGTTTGGAAACCATAATCCGAAGCCCCTTCACTCTCCCTTCCACCTTTCCACACCACAACACCAACCCATGAGAGCACATGGACCCCGAGTGTCGGTCTGCAAAGGTGGCTGATGATGCCAGAGGACAGGAGGGGCCCAGGTGAACTGTCTGGACTTCCCCTTTCACCTCAGGGCAATGTCACCTGCAGCCCTCAAGGGGTAATGTCAAGCCAAAGGGCAGGGAAACTTCCTTCTTTTGCATCATTGCACACAGCTCAGTGCCTGGCACTTCCCCGTGCCCCTCAAACGTTCACTGCACTGAACTGTGTCCACAGGTTGTGTCGCCATCTTTCCACTGGGTGGGTGGGAAGGTGTGAAGAGCTCGGAGTAAAAGCCCAGGAGGTCAGCTGGAGGCAGGGATATTTTGGAAGCTGTGTCAGGGTCACTTATTTGCAAGGCCCACTGCAACCCTCATAATGGACTGGGCCTTCAGGGGCAGCCACTTCACAGCCAACTCTACAGCTAGATGGAGGCCCATCTCCCCCTCTTCACACCCTGACCATTCTAGGGGGTGGTATGGAGGTTGGAAATAGGACACTTCCAGGCCAACTTCTCTTTACCCAAATGCCCGGAGCAACCCAGATTCAGGGTGCTTACTGTAACCTCATTTCCTCAGGCTCCCCCTCATAGGATTGATCTATAGGAGGGGAGAGGCACTGGAGAACGACAAATCTTAAAGGAGCAGCGTCATGATCATACACTGGTGAGGGCATAACCTGCAGTGCTAGGGGAGGTGCTGGCTCTGAAAGCTAGGGAGATGTGGGAGTCGTTTCCACCCTTCCCCCTGCCCCTCCCCCACACACACCTGGAGAAGTGTGCCCAGGTACAAGGGGTCTATGGACTTTCCCGGGAACTGCATTTTCTCACCCAAGGCACTTTCCCAGGAACAGCAGGATGATTCAGGTAAAATTTCCTCACCTCCTGTCAGTTCTTTCATCTTCTTGTCTCCTTTCTAGTCCAGAGTTTCACAAGCAGTGGTCTGTGGGCCGATCCCATGTCAGAGCCACAGGCCTATTACCATGGCTGGTTTCTGGACCTCAGACGAACCTCTTTACCTGAGCCATGGATTCTGCATCTACTCATTGTTTTGTCTCTTAAGGCATAAGAACCACTGAAAAACAGTTACTTCTCTCTTCTTCCAAGAACACCTACTGAATCCTTGGCCCCTTTCCACCTTGCCACCAGTGTGCTCTGCTCTGACACTGTCACAGTGAAGACAACCTGGACCTGGGGAAAGGTCTGGGAAGGAACAAGACCCCCTGGCCTGTCATCTCCTGTGGGAGGTCGAGCTTCTCCCTCGTGCACTTTCACTTCCACCTCTGACATCACTTAGATATCACTAGAGGCCCCACTTAGTTGAATGAGATTTACATGCCCAAAATGAATATTGGGGAAGCAGGGGACTTGAGCTACTGAAGCCAGATCAAATTGCCAGGAGGAAACCAAGTAAATTAAGAATCTGTTGATCTAATTTTGACCTCCCTCTACTAAAAAATTTGCAAAGATGGAAATCTTTCATCAGTGCTAAGCAAGAGTTAAAAAGAATACAGATGTTTGTCATCTACTTACCTCCCATGGGAGAGCTGTGAGTTGGAAGTGAATGTGGCCATGAAGCTCTCTAAACCCACAGAAAATTTTCTGAACCTTCCTTCTACTCACAGAATTTCTGCGGCACCCGCCCTGTGCAGCTCTGACAAGTGAGCTATTTTTGTATGTGCACAAGTAGAGTCATTGTTATATCTGCTCTGAATCAAGGATAAAAGGAAAAGGTGAGAGGGAGAAGGAAGAACCTGAGAGAAGAAATGGAGGTGAGGTGCCGAGATGCAGAAATACAGAAGGAACTCGGGAAACCAGAAGAAAAGGAGTCCGGTGTTCTTCCCAAGACTGGAGAAACCAGCTGGTGGGAATGAGAATCAAGCACCATGCTCAGCAACCAAGTAACAGTCCCTCCCTCTGGTCTGATTCTGGAGACTGAGCACAATACATATCCAAGAGCTTTGGCAAGGATAAAGCGTTATCTGCTCCCTACTTGTGACCAAGGTTCTTGCCCTTTTTCTGACAGCCCCACCCAGAGGCTCCGGACACCCCAGACCAAAGGGAAGTTTAACTAGCAGTCACTTCTCCATCAGCAGATGGAGACGATGGAGAAGCAGATCCTCACCCAAAGTCAAGTGGGGATCTTAAAGTGGGAGCTATTGTAGCAAGAAACAAAGCTGAGAAGAGAGGGTGCCCTCAGAACACGGGGGGTGGCTGTTGTCACTAACAGCAGCCTTGAGTATCAGGGTCCACCTGCGTACTGCACTGTGTTTATACTTACTTGTTTTGAGACCAGCAGGCCTGAGCCACAGCTTCCTGTGTTCTGCCTCATCAGCATGAAAGATTTGCTGCCATAGGCTCGTTCAGCTCCCTCTGGGGCTCTGCTTCTCCTCGGAGACTGACTAAGATGAGAAGCTTACCCCACAACTAAATGAAGAGACTTCCTTCCATTCTCATTTCTGACTCACCACCCCCTTCCACTTCCTGAGTGCGCCAATAGGCTGGCCTTGCTGCAAGATGCGCTTGCCACCTGGGCCTGACCACTAGAGGGAGCCAGAGAGCAACGAGGGCTCGAGGTTTCCCAGGAAAGTGCTGACTGCCGGCGCATCTCTTCCCTCCACCAGCCCTGAAGTGAGAGCCTTCCCAGCATTCCTCTATCCGTTGAAAGGAACCTCTCACCTTCATCGTAGGGTTCCGTGCTAAACTCTTTATTTTCTTCTTTATCAAGTATGGGTGGAAAACAAAACAATTAATTTAAAAAACAGCACACAAGGACCTAAACATTATTTATGTCTCTAATTATCTCATTCTAGTGGGTATTTTAGTCTCTGTCTGGTCAGGACATTAATTATCTTCATAACTACAGCAAAAGTTAAATAATAAGCACCCAAGGCTACAGCACTACTGTAATGTGCAAGCTTAAATGAACTTATAAATTTTATTAATGGATGCTTTATACAACTCCATATATTATAAATCAAACAAGAAACCTATTTCTATCTTTTAAGGGTCCAGTGAAAAAGCCTTAACATTATTGAGGATAATTTTTATTAAGTTTAAAACTCCCTTTTTTTTTCAGTAATGAGACTGTTATGAGGATAATTTAATCTAGTTTGTCATGAGGCACCCCGGCTTGTTAAATAAGTTAATAAATGACTGTGCATTAATCAAAGTGACAAAGCTATGAAGAGCTGGGGATGGGAGACAATTCTGGTGATAGTATTAATTAGTATTTAATTAGAAACTTAGGGCCCATAAATAAAAAAAAAATCATGGTGGAGACATTTATGCAAATTGCTCAGAGCCTGCAGAGGAGTTAGCTTTGCTTTAAAGAAACATGATTTTTTTCTGGCATACTGTACACAACAGCACTGTGGTCACATCACGTGGCTACAAGGGACTCTTCTTTTGTTTCCAATTTGTTCCAATTACAGGCCTGTAAATTCAAATCATCCTTTTGACTGTCTTGATTGAAATGTAGAGTTTCCACAATTTCTACTGGGAGTTCCTTTTTCTTTTCTTTTTTTTTTTAATAAAAAGAGAAATGTTTTCGAGAAATAAAGAGTTTCAGATTTTTTTTCTGCTGTTTTAATTAAGACATGTGCCACCATTTTCTAAGAACAATTGTGGATTCCATTTGCCAGACAAACAATGCCTCCTTTTTCAGTCCTGGTGAGCTGTAACTGGGTTTTGTGAGTGATATTATGTTGAAGATTATGTGGACTCAACTGCCATCATTTTTATTATAACCATAATGCTTTTCCCTTTTCTCTCAACTACATGCTTTGACTAAATGTGCAATTTTTGATGCCCCCCACCCCAAAGATAGTAACTATTTGGTCCTGAATGTCGCTGCTTTCCAAAGGTACATGTCCTCTTTTTCAGACTTTATTATTTGTTGCATTTATTCAAGAAAGGTTATCCACAGTAAAACTGCTTTTTCTATTCAACAGTCTATCTCTGTCATGGTTCATTTCTGTGTGAGCATGACGGACTGAAACCCGTATTATCCACAGCTGACAAGTGTCAGGCCGACAGTTCAATCAGCCCTTCCTTAAGATGACGCCCTGGGCCCCGTGTTTGAAGTAGGACAATAACGCAGGCAACACAATCAGGGTCAAAATGATCCAATCCCTGTGTATAAAGGGGATTCTGCCTAATAACACAGTGTGATTTTTTTCCTCCACTCCAAACACATTAGTCCTTAAACAGTGACTTGGCCCTTAAGAAAATCTGTGACTGACATGAAAATGCTGAAGTTTTAACGTGGTTGGTTTATCCATAACCTCTTGGGGCTGCTGCTTTGTGCAGGCTGGTTTTGTCAAAGTCAGAAAAATAATGTATTCAGTGTCTGATCATTTTTAGGGAGTTATTTGAAGGGGATTTTAAGTCAGACAACCTGATGTTGACACAGGGATCATTTTCTTGTCCTTCTGTTTTCCGTTTGTGGAACAGCTCATTTGCATCAGCTAATAAAATTAAATCTCTGAAATTCGTACAAAAGCAAGCTACCTTCAGCAGCCCTCCTGAATGCCTTCCATCAAACCAGTAAGCAGAGTTGCCGTGTGGGTTTCTTTCTATCTGGTCTCTCTAGCCCAGACTAGACTGCAAACAGAGCTGCAAAATCAGTGCTCCTTCAGCGGGTAACATTTGACTCAAATGCATATTAAAGCATTTCACCACAAATCCTAACAATCAACAGCAGAGCTGAAGTCGGTCAAATGCAATCTTCTGCAGCAGACTCCTTAGAGGGACAAAATACGGTTGCCCTCGCTCTTGTCCAGCTTTCGAGCCACTGTGGATGATGGCAGGCAGGCAAGGGAAAGTTGCTCACCTATTTGGAAGGAACCAGAACACAAAATGCCTTTAATAGGGAGGAAGCCAAACCCCATCGCCACCTACACACAGAGCTGAGTTAAAACTTCCAAGTCAGAAGGCACCACAGAGACCATCTAATGCAACCTTTGGACTTTATGGTTTAGGGAGAGCTTGTAGAGGGCAGTAGAAGGACAAAGTCAACAATAGTTATCCCACCTCAAACCTGCCCCCTTCCATTTGCTCTTTTTCCTTGACATTACTGGGCAGACCAAGTTCAGTTAGGAAGATCTGATGAAAAGGCAAATCCAGAAACCAGAGTGAATCATTGTGCCGGAACAATCAAACGAGGCCTGTGTCAGTTCCCTTTTCGGGCAATTCTGGAAGTTCTGAGTAATGTATTCTTTGTGTTGGTTGTTCTCCAATTACACATCTCTGTCCCAGCCCAATGTTAACCACATTCAATGTCCTGCAGACCCAGTCACCCAGACTCCTATGGAGGTTGTGGAGGTGGCTCAGAGGGTGTTGCAGCCCCAGGGGAGACACTGGTGATGGTCAGCCCAGAGGGTGAGAGGAGAAAGGCCCGAGGATGCCTGCCTGCCTTCCTCACATGCTGTTTATATGCCTCATAGCTGAGGAGGTGCCCCTGCCAGTAAACCCCTTTCCCCGGGAGCCCTCCTCCAGAGCTCCACTTGGGCCTGCCGTTCAGTTTCCGCCCTTCAACCCAATGGCTGTTTCCAGCTGTCACTGGCCTCTGCATACTTTCAAATTCGTCTTTCTTCACCTAACCGTGCCCCTACTTCGAGCATAGTTCCTTCTTTAAAGTTGCCATCAGAACCATTTTCAGCTGATTCTATTTCTTACTGACAGGAATGCTAACTGACACATAGAATTATTTAGCTTCGTATTGGTCTTCCTACTTCCAGTCCAGCGACTCTTCACATAGTTTGGAAACCTATAGTTTATGTGATGAGAAGTATGGGCTCTTTCTCCAGAAGAAAATCCACTTACATCTACACAAAAGTTTACATGTATTTGTAAAATGTTCACAGACTCCTAAAGACTATTTCAGAAACTTCAAGGGCCTCCAGAGAGCCTCCGGCATGCTCTCCACCTCTGCTAAATGAATTCTACTAAAGTAACTTCTTCCATGGAATCATATTCATTTCCTCCTCAGAATCTCCCATTTTGTCTTTCCAACCTTCATAAAATATGAAGCCTAGAATCCTCAGTAAAACCTCTAGACTCAGACAACATCCTGTTAAGAACTCAAGGAAGGAATTTAATACAGCGGTATTTTTACAATGATGTTGAAAGAGGTGAAGAGTGAAGAGTGAAGAGGGTGGTGAAGCACCTGAAGACGAGTAGCAGCAGGAACGGGTAGCTGAGACTGGAGGGACAGAGAAAAGCTCCCAGGAGCCAGACAGGCCTCCCTAGGCTGAAATCACAGCACTGCTGCTCTGGGACTGGAGCCTAGGAGATGGCAAACCACTGTAGTGAGGATGCCCAAAGATGGCAGCACAGGGGTTGCCTGGCTCTTTTGCTCTGACTCTTCTCAAAAGCCAGCTGACTGGAAGCCCACAGTGCCTTGAAGTTCAAAGCAGAAGGCAGGAGGGTGATGCGCCTGAGATTCAGACAAGAAAACCACTCACACAAGCCCTCTATGACCTGGCCCCGCCCGCCCGCAAGGCTGTGGTCCAGCGTGGGCTGTCCTGGGAAGACTCGTTTTTCTACTATTTAACATGAGCCCACTGTGTGCTAGGCACTGGTTCCAGGACGGAGGCTGGGGAACATGGGCCCAAAGTTGAAATTCAAGACCAAGACTGTTGGCTGGCACAGGCAGAAATGTAGGAGACTAATTGGAGCAGCGACCGTGGGGCTTGGCCAGCCTGTGGGCAGCAGAAACACAGGTGGGATGGGACTGGGAGCTGACTACAGGACTGCCCTGTTCTCTGAAAATGGAGTTCCTGGGAAACTTGTGTCAGATGAGACGGCATAAAGCAAAGAAGGAATTACCATTCATTCATGTGAAAAAATTTTGAGGGTTCCCAGTGTCAAATAGTAATCTACCAAGCCATACCAAATGACATAGTAAAAAAGCTAAAATATTGGGCCCTCCCTGGTGGCGGAGCAGGTTAAAGTACAGCACTAAGAAGCTAAAGCCACTTCAGCATGAGTTCAACCCCCAGCCCCGGAGGTGATCCACATGGCGTGGCAGACCTCTCCTGACCCAACCTCTGCTCCCTTCGGCAGTGTACTAGTCAGTCAGCCTGTTCTGCTCCCCGCTCTGTCTCTAGTGAATCCTCTCACCACACCTGCACCTCTGGCCTGTATCCCAGTTCTGTATGCATAAATAAAATAAAATAAAAAATCTTTAAATAAAAAAAGCTAAAATAACACCAACAGAGTGGAAGCAGGAATGATTTAATACACACACGGTCTGTTTACAGTTGTTCAGGGAGGAGGGCGCGGGCCTCTCTGGCCCTCCGGGGCCCTCTCCTCTATGGCAGTTGCTACTATACAGACACTGAGTGCCGTTTTTGCTTTTCTCTTTTTGTTATAATAATAATAGCGAAAATCCTTTTCAGGTTTCTTTGGCTGGTAGAAAACAAGTCTTTCATGACAGTAAGGGTTTTTTTTCTTGTAAAAGTAAAGCGGCTTAACATGAATTTTCAAAAAGTGAGAGATATCTTGTGCTAGCACAGGCAGAGAGAGAAACCACCGTGGATTAACCAGAGCCTAACAAAATGTCACTGACAGGTTTGGAAAGACCCACACCCTGGGTTTTACGGTCCAGTCAAAGGAGCCTGATGTACCAACAACAGCAGAATACTCTGGAATCTCCTGGGTAGCTTTTTTAAAAAAGTAAAGCGGGTGTGGTCCAGCCAGGCAGTGGCGTATTATTTCGCACTAAAAAGAAATGAGTTGTCTAGCTGAGAAGCAAATCAGTACGGGAGAAGCAAATCAGTACGGGAACGAAGCCAGTCTAAAAAGACCGCAGCGGGTTGAAGCACTGCACTGAGAGGCTAAAGCCACTTCCGCATGAGTTCGATTCCCGCCTGCCCCGGAGGAGACCACATGGCGTGGCAGACCTCTCCTGACCCGCCCACTGCTCCCCTCAGCAGTGTACTTCGTGGATCTGCCTGTTCTGCTCCCCACTCTGTCTCTGGTGAAGCCTCTCACCGCCCCTGAGCCTCTGGCCTGTACCCCAGTTCTGTATGCACAAATAAAAAAAAAAAGTGTATTTTTTAAAAGACCCAAAATAACAATAAAGTATAAAAATGCCTGTGTCCCAACTTACAAAAATATTTATTGATTTGTAAGTTGCATTATGTTTATGGAGATAACAGTGGATTTCAACACTGGGTAGGTCCCACCTCTTCAGAGGTGTGAAACCCACCCCTCACCCACACCAAAGCATCCATAGCAGAAACCTAAATTTTCAGAACCAGTTGTTAAACAGAGCAGTATTTAAAATTAGATTACTGGAGTTTATATTTAAACAAGTCTTATTAAAAATAAAGGTCATAAATTCTCAAAATTGATCATTTTGACTTTACCAGTATCTGCATCAGAGGCTGCCTGAGGCCTTTGAGCAGTCAGGAGACTGGGGGCGGGGGAGGTGCTGTGTGTTCCCCAGCTCTGAGTGCCACACTGCACCCTCACGGCTTACAGAACATCAGCACCTCAGAAATGAGCAAACACCATCCATCAAGGCTTGATTTATTGTCTTGACAGTCTAGATCAGGGTCAGCCAACTGTAGCACACAAGCTGAATTAAACCAATGGTCTGTTTTTGTATGATTCACAAGTTCTTACATTTTTAAGGACTCTTTTAAAAAGGGAAGATAAAACTATTAGTGAGATGCAAAATATGAAATATTTACTATCTGGCTCTTTACCGAAAATCTTTGCCAACCCTTGGTCTAGACGTAAGAAAGTGATGGGTAAGATAATAATGATGTAAATTAAATTTAAAAGAGTATCATGTCTGTAACTATTACATTGTCAATGGCACAGGAAAGTGAAACAATATTCTTTGGGTATTTGAAAACTATGACCCCAGCAGCAAAGACATCACTGATGAACAAGTGAAGTTGCCAACATGCATCTTCTTATATCATGTTTATCTTATCTGTCAATGTAAACAAGAATATCAACCAACACTTATGTTGAAACCATACTTAGTGAGTAAATGACTAAGTTGGAAAATAACCAAGCATTCATTTGCAGTTTGATTTTGTGAAATCATGGTTGAATTGCAGCCATAGGTTAACTGAGACATAAGAGTTCAGTGAAAGAACCAGGAAAGCATTATCTGAAAAACAATAGGCTAAAGAGCACTCTGTAATAAAGAGTAGTGTATATTTTATGATCATTTTTAAGTTTAGGCTACATACACATCTTTTGTAGTAGTAAAATTTGTAATAAATCTACATACTTACACACCTGAGTATTTTTTCTCTCCTATAGAGCCAGTTCTTAAACTTTTATTAGCACACCATATACACAGTCCCCCGTCTTCCAAGTCTGACAAAATTAGCCTAGGGAATGACCTTGGCATCAGGGATATTTTAATTTCCCCCAAGTTATTCCAACATTGAGAATGACCGAGGGAAAGACCAAAGTGCAGGATGCTGAGTCCCCTTAACTGTGTGCTCTCCTTGATTCGACTCTTTGAGAAACTGACCTAGGAGGCCCTGGCAGTGAGAACTAAGGGCAGATGCAAAATACTGAGAACTGTGGGGATGAGGCAGGGGACACCCTCCTCAGCAATGGGATTCACCTCCTCGGTGGGCTTTTTTCCAACTTCGCAGAACAAAATTTTCCTGAAGCAATGTTCTTACCATCTCCTAGGCTCACCACTATCACTTCCACCAAAGTTATCCTCACTCCACATCTACAAAGATTGCCCTTCTTTCTCCTGCTTAATGCCAACCCGTTCCTCATATTCCCACCTAGATAGCCCCTCTTTGCTCAGACTTTCCCCAGCTGTGACTGATTCCTGCATATTCCACTCTAGTGGTTATTTACCTCTCTGTAATGAACCCCTGACTTATTTGGGACAACACTACCTCGGTAAATACTTTTTCTGGACCTCCCTTTAAGTCAAGTGTCATTAATGTGACACAGTTTTCACTCATGAGACCCAAGCAGAAGTCTGGCAAGGTTTGGAGCAGAATTTGGGCTTTGCTGGCAGAAGAATGAGACCCAGTACAAACCCTCCAACTTGCATAGAAGTCTTTTCCCCCAGCAGAAGGCAGCCAGCCATATTCACAGAACAGAAGAAGAGAAAAACAAAAGGAGCTGGTCTGTGATCCCATTGCCGAACCAGAATACCAGCCACCAGAGCCTTACCTTACCTGTCTGACTCTACGAGAAAAACAATTCCTTAATTGCTCAGTGCATTCCCAGCTGGATATTCTTGGTCACAAGCAGATGAAATGCTGGTCCATCAATGCCACCCCTCCCTTAACTCCACATTCCTACAAATTTGTTCTGCATCAGCAGAACAGCTAACTCCAGCATGTGAGTGGGTTGTGTTGTTGATATTTAATAATAAATCAGTGTGGTTTGAAATTTAGATGCACTTTCCCTATAAGATTTGACTATCCTAGAAAATCCGGAATGGAGGCTTATAGTAGTAAGTCAAATACCAGAATAAATGAGATTAGTAGAGACAATATATAGACATAAACAGGCTCATGTAGCTTATAATGAAGGTAGGTCTCCAAGTTACCAGTAACCAGAAGGAAAGGGAGATGAGCAGAGAGATCGGATAAAACAAGGTCAATTGTATGATGAAGGACCTAATCAGACCTAAGTAGTTTATATAGATGCTGACTTAAAATAATAACACATACGCAATGTTATAATGCAATGTTATTTCAATTGAAAAAGGTATATCCCCAGCCAAGCTCCACATCCCAACCATGCAAATTCTGCCGGATTTTTCTAGCGTTACTGAAATAGATTGTGTCCAATTTGGTACTCTCCTTTAGAAATGTAATCATTGTGGGTTTGCTCTTCTTAAGGAAATTAGCAATACTGAAGCAGATTAAATTTAATAAACATAGAGGAAGAGGAGGAAGAACAAGAACACAAAGAACAAGAAGGAGAAGACAGCAACAGCTAATAGCAGCAGCAGCAATAGTAGCAAGTGGTAATGCTACTAGTAGTAGTAGTGGTGGCAACAACAGCTAATAA